>NC_137033.1:55810884-55962507 GCF_032717465.1 Coenobita brevimanus | reverse complement strand
TCCTTGTCTGGGGCAGAATTGCCTCCTGCTGTTGTTGTGCTGCGGTCGCCTCCAGGAGACTGTAATCTCTTTTAGTCCTTTTTGCCGCTGGTTACTACATGTTATACTTATGTATTCCTTCCTGTTGTACAACCTGTAGTAGTCCGTTTTTTAATTCACTGGCTTTCTCTTTTGATGGCTTTGCTTTCTATGCTCTGGATTCCTACCGAAAGTGGATACTGTGTCTATACGTTATGTAATGCCATTCTGTCGTATCAGGCATTTGTAACTTAGTGCTAAAATTTACAAAAGCATTTTTTTATGTAATCGTGACAAACTTTGTCTCTATCAGAGAAAGAAAACTAAAGAGGACAGAAAACTGAGACAAATTCATTTTGAGCTATCTTGGTCTACTGGGTTAATATGTGGGTTAATATGTGGATGTTCGAGGCTGTATCGATGCTGCTGCTGCTGCTGCTGCTGCTGCTAATGATGATGATGATGATGATGATGATGATGATGAAATAAAAACATCTACAATATTCTTAACAATAAATTTTTTTTTAATAATAATAATAATATAATATTCGTACGGCATGAAAACAGTGAGTGATAAAGGTGATGATAGTGTGATTACGATAACATTGGTGATAATGATAGTAAGACACACACACACACACACACACACACACACACACACACACACACACACACACACACACTCAAAGGCCTTCACCAAGCTCGTTACGTAATTAAAAGCTCACTGAAAAACAGCCAACAGACGGGCCTTTAGTTGTTAATTAAGAGTCCATATTTTGGAAGTAATGGATTTCCGAGGTGAGGGAAAGGGGCAGGAGGGAGGCTGGGGGAAGGAGAGGCGGGGGGGGGGGGACCCTGGGAACAGCACCCCACATCCACATCCATCACGAAGCCGGTCCGACTGATGTGGGGAAGGGTCGTGGCGGGGAGCTATACAGGCACGCCGTACGTACATACAGTATACAGGTATACATGCACATACACACCTACCATTCGACCATGTAACGGCACGGCATGGAAGTGTTGATAATATCGGTCATGTAACGGCATGGAAACGTTGATAACAGGATTTCTTGTTGAATAAGACTATTTTATAATACTTTCCTTAGCGATCTATTTTGTCTTCTTCACTTTTATTATCCTCATATAACTGGAGTAAAGTATGTTGATAAAAAAAAAGATATGAATTTTACACGGGTATGAGAAATATATTAGGCTTACGAGTCACTGACTAGTACTTCCCAAGATTTAATGGGCAGGAAAAAAAAAAAAAAAAAAAAAAAAAAAAAAAAAATTACCAGCTAGATAGGAAATGTGTTGGCTTTCATAAAATGTCTTTATATGAACTTTTTTACATTATTTCCAAAGTTGTATTTAATATTTTCCGATGCTCACTGAAAATAATAAAAAAAAAAAACATGCAAAGTTGTTTCTCTAGTGTGTTTGTAACACATCTCAAATTTATAATAACTAATTCAGTATTGCATCAAGTCACTGTCACTGGACTATGAAAAAAAATAAATATCAGTTAAATTTTCTCAAAATGCATTACATTACTTGCTAGCACTGGTCAAAATACAGAACTTGGCTAATCTGGTTATTTGGCATAAAAGAAATGAAAGAATATTTCATAAACGTAAAGATAAATAATGAAGCCTTATGATACTCTTCAAATTCGGTGTTCAGCTCATCTGTTCATTGGTCTAGCTGCTAGCAGATTCTATTCAACGACTGGCAGCATTCTGGGGGTCTGAGTCTTTTGGCGCAGGTCTATAAGCAGATATTATGATGAGATTTTCAGGCGTTTTGTATACCGTACATACAACTGATTCCTCCCGGATTTGTGCTGAAATCACTCGCTCACGCCAAGCAGCACTTACTAGCAATATATAACAAATGTTTATGCACACGGTGCAGGTAGTCTCTGAAATCATCCTTACAGGATTGTTTTGCCAGCATAGTTGTCCACATAAATATACTTATCTTGAAATTCTCTAACCAGAAGAGATTTTAGATGGCTCCACTGAGTTAAAATTTTTCCAACTTTACATTATTTTATTTTTGTCAAATGGTGGTCTATTTCAACATATTTAAAGTTCCGAGCTCTGCTTCTCCATAATACATCAAAGCTTTGTCGTACTCTGGCACTGCATCATGACTGAAGACTTTGGCAGCTGCTTTGGGTAAGCCTGCTACACTGTCAGGGTTATACAGGAATGCACTCAATATGGACATTATTCTAGTGACTATGAAAGTGATAGCAGTTCTGATAGCTTCTGCTACAGTTGTAAATAGACTATGTACAGTTGTAAATAGACTATGTTTAATGTATCAGTTTCACTGGGACGTGAGTGATAGCCGCACCCTGAATTGTAGAGTTCCTGTCCCGACTCTCCTGCACACTAATATGAAATTTCTAAAGCCACCCACCTACTGACCGCTGGTTAATCATAAATACAAAAGGAGGGAGAACGGCCTATTGCGACGTTATCAGACTGAGCGACGAGTGGTGTGCCAAACCTACGGATTAGGTAAAAACGGGACTCTCGGCTAACTCGCTACTTTGCTAGTGAGATGTTATGGCCACTCGTAAACAAAATATTCTGCTCGTGAATGTAAGAAAATTATGTGCCATGTTGAAGCCTGTTAAATGAGAATATGAAGCAACAGTATGGGAATAAAAAAGACCCGAGAGAAGTACTTCGAAGTCTCTGATGCCTGCATGAATACAACTCATTAAAATATGAATGAAATACTGGTTGCTGTTAAATGTTATGCGACCAGCGTGGAATACATACCATTGTTATGACTCAAACTCTCTTCCATCGCTGGTAGCTTTCGGCATGATAATATGTTTTGACTAATACCAAAAGGCTTTACTTGGATAAGGCATTGATCTTTTCTTTACGATGGATTTTTGTATTTTACCAATGCTTACTTTAGAATATTGTGGCAGTTTAGGAAAGTTCTTTTGTAGTTACATGGTTGGATAAAGCTAGTAGTTAAAGAACACTGCTAATTTAGGAGTCACGATGGCTCATTGGATATAACGCCTTTGGATTTACGGTGCTCTGAATCTGGGTGTAAAACTAGGCTCGGTGAACATATAGAGAACGGAATGCTATTTTACCAGCAAACGACATTAATTATAAAGAATGTCTTGCTTATCAATTTTATAAAATGTCTTGCTTCCTCCAGGCAATTATATTAATCTTATCAGAGACTAGTGATACAATGTTAACTTGTGTACTGCGGAAGCGGGCAGTGCACATCACTGAGTCAGTGAAGGGATGTAATCAAAGCACAGCAGAGGGTGGTGGTGGAAGTGGTGGTGGTGGGGGTGTTGTGGAGGGGAGAGAAGGGGGACGAGGTTAATGAATAAAGCACTGTATATGACGACGTCTTTTCCTCAAAGCACACTCTACCTCACACCACAAGCGACATCTGACCACACACCACGACACTGCGCCTCGTCTCACACTATATCTGCTGTCTCCAGAGAGTTTTATTCAGCTTAGGAGAGATTTTCCGGACTGAAAGGTTTATATACAGCTTTCGTAATTCCCTGTAGCCCGAGGACATGTTTTTTTTTTTTTTTTTTTTTCTTCCATCGAACGATTTCTTTTACATGAAAAGGATCCCTCGTCGTGAACGAGTTAATGAGGACTTTTTTTTTCCCTCTCTTTCAGTTCTATACGATTCTTTCCTCTGCTAAACAAAATCGTCTGGCGATAGAAAGATTAAATGGTAAAGACAATATCATACTGAACAAGTTAACACCTTCAGTACGAAGACGAGGAGGGACGTTTGGGGCCCCTGAGCAGCAAGACCAGAGGGAGACAAGGAGTGGTGGTGTGAGAGATGGTGGTGGAGGTAGGGAGTGAGGTGTAGTGAGGGTCAGGAGGCAGCTGGCACCCCACCAACACAACTTATACCATCAAAGTGTATGTAGTCATAAATAAATAAATAATTAAATAAACAAAAAATACAAACACTGCTCCACTTACAGCACTGAACATCATGAAACATGGGTGAAGTATTTGGTATACATAAATGCCACCCTGTGATCTGAGTGTAAACACTGACTTTGTCTATCTATCTTTTGCCAGACGCCATAATCCCGTAAGGGGTGGCCATTTGACTTTGAGTTATTTGTTTTACGGGGAGGGGCACTAACCCTCCACCAACCCACTTGCTGACACGTAGGGAGCACGTATGGGTTGGTTATTTGGTTACCACCCAGCGTTGTATATGGTTTCTTGGCTTACAGGAAACCATTTGGTTTGTCACTCAATGTAAAGCCACCTGTAATGGAAAGAAGAACAATAGGAAGTGACAGGAAAGATGGGGAAAATGGGAAGAGAGGATGGCAGGCACAGAAAAAGAATGATAAAGGCTAAGGAAGAAGAAGGCAGCACTACGTCAAGTGTGTGGATGATGGTCGCCACCACCTACCACCAACTGTTGTTGGTAAGTTTTGATAATCAAGATAACACAAAACAGCACTATGTTGGAAGTTGCAAAGCCTAAGACATCAGTTTAATAGATCCCTATGAGTCTGAAGACTACGCTCTTATTCATATCCACCAGAGCCCTAGAGAAAGGCTTCCCCCCCCCCCTTTTGACGGCTGCACCAATTAATATTTTCGTCTCGTGTCTACCTGGAGGTAGTATCCCAACTGACCATGACATGAGTCATGGATTTTTAAGCGGAAATAAAGAAAGAACCAAAGATTAAAAGCATGCAAAATTTGTCCCTCTCAATGAAAACGAAAGAAAAAGTCAATCTGGTCCAGACACATCGAGATTCCTGGACATTATGCCTTTAACTGACTGGAGGTCACTGGCAATGGGAAAGGCACACTAAGGAAGACAGCTTCAGAAGGCAAGTTGTGCACATGAAAGAATGAGAGTACTGGTTAACCCTTGTATTAGTGGTGAATAGGAATGACCTGGGTGACTGGGTGTATTACTAAACGAATGCTGCGTGTCTACTGCATATAAACGATAAATCACAATTAATATAGTCTTATATCCACGGTATACTTAGCTATATTAACCTATCACAATATGTACCCTGCGAACAATAATCATGGCTGTGGTAGATACACACACTGCTGGGTCCCATTAACGAAGTCTCTACACGGGACACACATCGTCATTATTATCACACATATCATCGCCACAGTCAGACCCTTCCCTCATAACAGGATCGCATCATTCACCATAACCAGCCTTCACCTTCATTAATCATAATTTCACTCTCTTCATTCATTATAAGCAGCGTCTATTTCCTCTACCTCATCGCTCTCCCGTGTTTTCAGGCACTTATCCCCCCCCCCCCACCGTCTGCTGTCACTTGGCCTCTCAGTCAATATTCATGTGGTTGTGAAACATGGACGCTTGGTGTTACAAAATCAGACTGCACCCAATCTCACCCACACCACACTAGTACCACCACTGTCATACATCAGTGTATATCCCAAGTCATCAGTATGTCAAATTACTGGACCAAGATAAACAGAACTGTATCAAAGAATGAGTCATTTGCTTCTTCACAAACGTCCACCACAACATATTCACTGACAACTCTCCAAGATGTGGACTAGGCCTGGGAACTACTGTAAAGCAAGGAAGCACGTTCAGAATTGTCTAATATATAAATAAATTAGCCACAGAAGTCCGTGTCCGATAATATATTAATTTTTGCTGAAAACATGATGGTTAAAAGTCAGCAAGCTTTGTCTTTCAAGAACCCACTAAATCTTTCAACGTAATACAATATACATAAATATCCCAACGACTGTGTCTCCGATAATATACTAACTTTTGCTGCACACATGATGGCAACATATCAGCATGCTTTGTCCTTCAGGAACACACCAACTCTTCCAATGCAGTACAATGCACTGTACCTCCAGTGCCAAGGTGAGTCAGTAAGTTTCAACCCACACAACCAGGCACAGCTGCTAATACAGTACACTTAGAAAATGAGAAGAGTAATATTTAGCACGATACAAAGCCTTACTGCATGATTGTAATACCGGTAGTAACCTTGAAGTAAGAAGTATATGAAATGGTTAAACACTGGAATTATTTCAGCGTTCACTTGACAGGCTGTGACGAGCACCTGAAGGACTTAAACCCTACAAAGAAGCAACACAAGACTTGAGGTCTGGCAATCTATCTGGCTCGACCCGTAAACCTTACACATACCACTGACCAATACCCAGCCTTTCCCTTAATCACCAGCCAATACCACCAATAACACACACACACACACACACACACACACTACCACCTAACAGTACTACTCACACCTCATGTACTGTTACCACCAATCATTACCACTACCACTACGAGTAGACATCACTTCTAACCTCTCACCATTACCTTCAACTACTAATCAATACTTAACCACACCTCTTACCAACTAACACCACTCATCACTGCCACAACCACTACCAGACCCACCACCACTACCACCACGCATCACTTACACCTAATGCAGCCACTGAACCACTGTCACATTGCTCACTGACATCAATCAACACTGATCTCTCTCTCTCTCTCTCTCTCTCTCTCTCTCTCTCTCTCTCTTTCTCTCTCTCTTTCTCAATCGTCTCGACCTTCCTTTCCCACTTAAGGAAAGAATGAGATATTATCGAAAAATCCGAGAAAAATGAGATAAAGAGAGACAGCTGATAAACAGCATGCACGGTAAAATGAGCAAACATTTATATGATGATCAGGAAATTTTTCGTGGATTCAAGTCGAGAATGAAAGGAGTTGAAATAAGCTACTGGAAAGGACCATGCGGAGTTACTTGAAGAGACTGACACACAAATGAGGAAGTTCAGGAGCGTTGTGATGTTGATGGGGGTATGTTGAAAACTGTTTGAAGTACGATATATCCTGATGTGGTGTGGCCATGTGGAGAGACTAAGAGACTGCCTAGCATGTGAATGAGATGGACTGGAAGGGGGAAGCCAAGGATGAGACTGTGGGACTGGCAGTGAGGTATACTGTATATGCAGGGGTGGTGTGAGTTGGAAGGCATCCTGATGGTAGAGGATGGGGTAATATAGAGGTAATATGCTCATGGACACCCCATCCAGGATTAATGGATCTGACAAAGACAGTCAGATAGACAGACAAGCAGATTTTGTCTGAGCCAGTAGGTACGGAGCCGAGATCTGAGGGTCTCTGAATCTTGCCAGGGATTAAAAACAGATGGCGGGGGATCCCTAATCACTGCCATCCTCCCCTTCGTGCCTCTTAGGCTTGCAGGGATTACGGGAGCAATGTTGTTTATCCCCAACACCAGGGACTCGTTATAATGTTACTATCCTCCACCTCCACCTGCCACGCCCCCCTTCCCCCCCCACACACAAATCAGCTTCTTTAACACTATCTCTCGCATTCACTTGCACAAGTCTCTTTTCACAGTTCCCCCAATATTGCACATCTCCTTACCGTAATTTTCTGACAGCGTTTTCTTTTCCTGATTTGCATATATCTTGAGTCTGGCGTTCGAAAACCAAACATGGCACACACTTAAAGAGTTAAAGTAGATCATAATACAATAGTACATCGTTTCATATCCTTGCATATCTTTTCACTCTGTCGTTTGTACTGATGACAAACTGATTCTGACACACTATCATTACAATACTCCTTACACCCAACTCTAACACGAAAGACATCTCTCTTAAATATGAACTTGCCACCACTGTTAAAGATTAATTTTCGATATCACTCCTCCTCTGAGTAGATTTGACACTGATGTGGATCTCATTTGGAATGATACCTGTCAGAGTCTTGGTAAACACTCTTCTAGGGATAACACCGTCACGCCCGTTAGCTCTAACGAAATCCTTTCTTACTGACAAATACAGTGGTTTTATGGTTTAATAACCACCTAACCTTGGTCTTTGATTTTCAACTGTACCCAAATCATCCCTAAAGTAGCTAAAACAAAACACCATAACTCTGAAAATGGTCAGCTAAGCAGCCGATTTCTCCAAATTCTTTTCTAGGGCAACCTCCTTCTAAAATAGTATACAGTAATCCATTATTTTGCATTTTCACACACACACACACACACACACACACACACACACACACACACACACACACACACACACACACACACACACACACACACACACACACACACACACACACACACACACATACACACACACACACACACATACACACACACACAATTCTCCAGTAAGAATGAGGCTTAAAAGTTGGCCGAAAAAGATTATATGTCATAGGTGGTGCAATATCAACAAAAAAGGTCAAAGGTAAGGTCAACTCACATAGTCTTTATCCCAACTGGACCAAATTAAGTGGAAGAGCTGAGTCATGAAAGGATGATTAAGGGTCACTGCTACAAAGATCAAGGGTCAGTGTCACAACAGGTCAAAGGTCTGTGCCACAACTGGTCAAGGGTCAATGTCACAACACGTCAAGGGTCAGTGTCACAACAGGTCAAAGGTCTGTGTCACAAAATGTAAAGGGTCAGTGTCACGACAGGTCAAGGGTCAGTGTCACAACAGATCAAGGGTCTGTGTTAACAGGTCAATCAGCATGTAAAGGGCCAGTGCCACAACAGGTCAAGGGTTAGTGTCACAACAGGTCAAGAGTCAGCATCACAACAGGTCAAGGGTCAGTGTCACAGGGCAGGGTCAACTTGAACACCTGATTCAAGCTGCAGCAAACATGTTGGAAACACTGAAGATCAGGCAAAGCTGAAGTAAGCCGAGTTTGATTTGGGTAAAAATCACAGGGCAAGGCAGACATTATATACTGCTGCCACAGTGTAGGGTGGCAATGGTGCACTATGATGGCTCCTTCTTGGTACTGTCTACATATATATTTTTTCCGGTTGAGAGAGACTTTGTGAACGGGAAGGGGTCATCAGAGCCTTTAATAACCCCTTCACTACTGAGACGATCTTCAAAATTGAAGACAATGCAGAAGCCTTAACTCCCAAGCACAGACGCTTATAAATCAATGAAACATTTTCTATATCTCTCTGTCTATGTACATGTATATCTATCTGTCTATCTCTCTATCTATCTATGTGCGTGTATATCTATCTATCTATGTATGTGTATCTACCCATGTACATCTACATCTAAGTAGTACATGTATATCTATGTAGGTGTGCATCTAATATATCTATCAATGTACGTGTATATTTGTCAATGTACGTATATCTATTCATCTATCTACCTATTCACTTGTTTATATGTTTATCTGTCTATTTATATAACTATCCATTTATTTAATTATGAAATATATGAAGCCATATGGATAACACTGTGTCAAAAGCCATAGGAGTAGGTTAAGGCGGTATAAGCACATCTTTACTGAAGTAAGCAGCATTATTATATAATTCTTGCTTAAGCATAAGTGCATTAAAAAAAATAATGACATGATTATCATAGAACTACTACTCCTTCACACAATGCATTATAATATGACATGACAAAAGAAGAACACTATAAGGATAGGGTTACATGTCCTTTTGCTGCCTTGACCTAGTTCCTATGGTTCTGTGGCATTGTGTTATCCACTCCTAAAACACCTCATTTCCATTACATTCAAACTTTTCCTCTCTGCTACACCCGCGTATGGATCGAGTGAGAAATGATGAAGTGCGAAGGAGAACTGGAGTTATGCCGGAGAAATTGAGCAGAGAGTGTCGCTATGGTTTGGGCATATGGAGAGAATGGATGATGAGCGATTGGTGAAAAAGATATATGGATCACATGTGAGAGGTGTAAGGCTGAGAGGAAAACCACAAATAGGATGGATGGACAGTGTGAAGAGAGCATTAGATGCGAGAGGGATGTCTGTTGAGCAAGGAAGAGTGGCTGCACGTGATAGGAATGATTGGAGTGACACTGTGAATGAATAAATGGTGACGCGGGGCCAAAGGGATATTCTCCCGTATTTGGTCTGATCAGCTGATCAGGTCAGGTGAGGGTAAGGGGATCGGTCCATTATGATGTGACAGAGGTAAACCAGCTCTGCTGTCGGACCCTACTGCAGATGACACTGACTGCACTATGCAGTTGAACCTTGTGTGGTTTGGTGCGGTCAGGATCTGTCCCTTCACCCCTTGGGGCTAAGATACGAATACATGTGTGTTTGGATGAGTAAATTAGGAGTGTGTCGTCCTGTCATGGCTACCTCCCTTTCTTTGGGGGAAGCAGCCTAGATATATAGTTAGATTGATGGTGTTATCCACACCTCTTCATAGGTTTCATAAAATGGATTTCTATACTTATATAAAACATAAATACAAATCATTTTGATATAACTCTCTCTCTCTCTCTCTCTCTCTCTCTCTCTCTCTCTCTCTCTCTCTCTCTCTCTCTCTCTCTCTCTCTCTCTCACCTGTGACGACATGGATGGTAACGTTGGTAGAGGCCAGGTTAGTAACATTACAGTAGTAGGTGCCCGAGTCTGCCTTCGCCGCGTTACTCACTCGCAGCCACGACCGTGCCACAGACCCTCGCAGCTCAGTCTTCAGGCTGTGCACCAAGGGACAGAAACAAGGTTACCAAAGCCTGGGTGTGATGTACAGCTGCCAACATAAATGATGACCCACTTCTTAACGATAACTAATGACACAGTGACGGATAACTCTGGAAGTTCAGTGGTTAATTGCCATCGTAATTAGTACTGTCTGATCACTTTATCCTCAGTGCTGAAAATATTCAAAAATGTTTTATCGTTATAATATTCCCTGGCAACACCAATAAATACCGTCATTTTTGTGCGTCCGTTCTCAGGAAATTCTCAGTAAAATTATCATCCCACCTACTGCACGTTACTATTACCTCTTGGCCATACATTCTTAATTGTGATCACACATCGTAAATATAAGCCATTTAGGCTATGCCAATCAACTCTACTTCTTACAGTATTACCAGATCAAAATGCTCAAACCACTCTGACTGATGGGGATAAACTTTTATACTGTCTCCTGTACATGGCAAACGCAAAGCAGGCAAGGGACACAAAACAGTAAAGGCAAAGGATAGGTACCTGGATCGCGTGAAGATGGTGGAGGGGGAGAGGAAAAGGATACATACAGGATGGTATGGGATGAAGGAGTAGGATAAGAGACTAATACACTGTCACGCAGGCGAGAGGGATCGGTTTAGGTACAGGGAGTCAAAGGACTGTGGAGTAAAGGGAGAGTGGTGAGGGAGGCAGGGAAATTAGGTTAGGGAGACAGGGAGAGAGTGGTGAGCGAGGTAGGGAGAGGGGGCGGTGAAGGAGGGTATAGGTGGTGGAGAAAAAGATGAGAAGACCAGTGAATTGAAGGGGGACAGGGAGTGTTGTTAAGGGGCAGGATAAGTGGTGAGGTGGCTTAAAGTGGTGAAGGGGCTGAGAGTGGTGAGAGGGCGGAGAGTGGTGAAGAGGGCAGAGAGTGGTGAAGAGGGCAGAGAATGGCGTAGAGGTAAAAAGAGTGGTGAGGGGGCGGAGAGTGGTGAAGAGGGCAGAGAATGGAGTAGAGATTGGTTACAGTGTGGGTGTGGATGAGGGAAACACAAACAATGGATGTGGAAGTAAGTAAGAGTGTGAGTGGTAGGCAGGGACAGTAAGATGGGAAAGGGTGAGGGAGAGATGCAAGGAGACTGGTGAGGGAGATTAATGCAGATGGGAGACAGGAATGGTGAGGATGGCTGACGACAGTAGTGAAGGAGAAGGTTAATGATGTTTAGACGTGAGGATGAGGGAGATGGTGAGGGCGTGGGTAGGGCAAAGCGAAGTCTGACTCGGCTGTGGATGAGCAGAGAAAGATATGAAGGTGGTGGACATGTGTGAATGAGGGTGCTGGTGAGGGAGAGGCAGGGCGGAGAATAGAAAGTGGACCATGAAGAATTAGAGAGTTTGGGAGAGCGGTGTGGGAAAGGGTGTGAGGGAAGGGGATGTGACAGCGAGGACCTTGAGTGTAAGAGGAAGAAGCATGAGAGAGGCAGAGCGACTGGCGAGAGCGGGATAAGAAAGATAAAGGGATAATACTGAATGTGGGCAGGGGAAGAGGCGGGAGATAAATGACAGATGTTGCGGCAGAGGTGAAGGGGAAAGATAAATGAGGGAAAAAAAAATAATTACATCAGAAGCAGAAAGATGATAAGAAGAATGAAAAAGGTTAAGGATGAGAAAGATAACAGGAAAAAAGAGGGCATAATGAATGAAGGAGAGGTGAAGAAGGAAGTGAAAAGGATGAAGGAAGGAAAACCATGAAAACATGGAGAAAACGAATAAGGCAGCAGCACATGACAATGGATGAGGGGCAAGAAAGACCATGAATGAAGGAAGGGAAAATATAGGGCATGGAAAAATATGATGGAAGGTTAGAGATAAAAATTCAGAAAAAAAAAATAGGTATGTGAGGGAAAAAGGTGAGGAAGGACGATGAAGGAAAAAGGAAAGACAATCAAGATGAATGGAGAGGTGAAAGAAGGAAGAAGATGAAGGAAGAAGAAATGAAAAACAAGAAGAACAGAGAGGTGAAAGAATATGACGATGAAGGAGGAAGGGAAGAAAATCAAGAAGAATCAAGAGGCGAAAGAAGCAGGGAAGAGGATGATGGAGGGAAGACACGAAGGAAAACTGAACAAATACTGAAGTACTAGATATATACATAGAACCAAATGGGCCTCGCTAAGTGACGTGCCATATGGTTTTCTTTAATTATGCACTTGGCATGATTGAATTCTTTGAGGCTGAAATGACACTAAATGAGGCTTGGCTAGAATGAACCATCTTGCGGGTGAAAATCAATAGGGCGTGACTGACTGACCGGGCCGCTCCTAAAGATACTATCCCATGTAAAAATTAGGATCCCAGAGAAGAAAACGAAGAAACACAAAACTGTACGAAAAAATAATGAAGGATATACAGTCCGTGAAGAGGAAAGAAGAAAAAAAAATGAAAAGAAAAATGAACATATGGGAAGGCGAAAACGATGGTGACAAGGCATTAAAACAATGAATGGTGAGAAAATAGGAAAGGAATAAAATGATAATTGAAAGGTGGCGTGAGAATGAAGAGAAAAAAAAATTAATGGAGTTAGAACTCATCGAATAAAAAAAAAAATATTACATGGTGAATGTAAGGTACTGGGGCAGTGATGGTATAACGGAGGAAGACAAGGAGGGAGGGACTGGTAATGGGGAGAGGCAGATGGCGGGAGAGGCCGAGAGTGGGAGTGATACGCGGAAAGGATGGATAGATGGGCGGATGGTGAGGGGAATATGAAGACAGATTGATGGGTAGGTAGGTAAACAGACAGATAGAATGACTAAGTGACTGACATGGGTAGACGGATAGATAGACTGACAGAAAGCTCTCTCTCTCTCTACGTGAATATATATATATATATATATATATATATATATATATATATATATATATATATATATATATATATATATATATATATATATATTTAACCCATCGGATCCCAGAGCTGCTGGGCGAGGCATTGTGATGGGGGGGTACCGTACTAAGCGTACAGCCCTCCACCTGTCGGCTCATAGTCGCGAAGCTCAAAGGTCCCTACCCAGGGGTTCCCTACTTTATTAACTTCTGAAAATTCCCAGTTCTGCCCAATAATGAGGACAATGGGATCCAATGGGATATATATATATATATATATATATATATATATATATATATATATATATATATATATATATATATATATATATATATTACATACATACATATACGAGTAGAGAGAGAGAGAGAGAGAGAGAGAGAGAGAGAGAGAAAGAACAATGGAAAATAATGACAGTGGAAAGGACAAAGAAAAGAGATATATAGATCAGGACAGGAATTATATCCTAAGAGTAAAAAGGGCGAAGAGGGTAAGCCTTATGGTTGTCAAAATAACTGAATGTAAAATGAGGGAGCTTATTAAGTTACCTGCGTCAAAAACAAAGGACAGAACAAAGAAGCCCCTCAGTAAAATTCCCCTCCCCTTTTTTATAATGAAATATCCTTTCCTCGTATCATATGTACAGTACAGGATTTCATATATTCCTCAACGACCTAGCAACTCCTCTCCTTCAGTAACAGTGTTGTCCTGTACTGATGACCTAACATTAGCCTCGCAACACCCCAGAGCTCAATAAGCAGCAAGCCAGCTCCAACAGAACCTATACTCACTAGAACAATGGCTTAGACAAAGTATAATGCCTGTTTCACTAACCAAGTCAACCATTACTCTCTTTACTCAGGACAGACAAGAACCATCAAGTTCTCTCAATATCTTACTATATTCTCTTCCAAAGGGGAGGAACCCAAAATGCTTGGATTTACTGTGGTACACACATAATCTCTTCTTAGCATACAAACAACATCAATGCTGAGGCAACTCGAAAACTCGATTCCTTTTAAAACACTCACAGGCAATACCTTACATCAGAAGGAATCACTGATAATAACCTACTAACAGTCTATTAGATTGACAATAATATACAAGAACCCCACTTTAGCAAAAAGCTTTAAAGACTGTGCAAAACAAATACTTTAGGATAATAACAATGCACGAAGACCACAAGTAAATTATCTGTACCAGGAAACAAAAGTACTCCCATTCAAGGCTCATACGAATAAAGGTTACGATAATATATTGTTTCAGCTTAAGATCTCTCCCATCCACAAACTCAATGCTCGATCATCCCCTACTATAATAAAAACCAATTCCTAACCACTACAATGGCTGTCAGTAACGTCTCTTCTTCGTCTACCCACCACATTTCTCAAACATAATATACATACACATACAGCCACTATATGCACCTAAAACCTCCAGCCAATCAGCATCTTTTATAAACCCTTACCAGATATTAATCCCCAGCTTCCCAGAGAGACATGAGTGCGCCTTGCCAGACCACGACGCAGCCACCACCCCTCCCTCTCTCAGGATCAACACAAATAAACTCACAGACAATGCACTTTGCCTTCAGTATAATGCAACGCCTCACATTTCAACACAATTACTCACCTCATGTACCTCACCATGACAACACAAGCAAACCTTAAAAGAAAAAAAAATTAAATAAAGAGAAAAAACATGGTTGCACCCAATTAAAGTGGCCAATTTCGTGCAGTCAACTGGATTCAAGTCCAGATGAGACTGGGTTTGCAATGATAACAACAAAATTGGTGGAGGACACATTTTAATTAACGAGTGCGGCTTTTCGAGAAATGAATCTGTGGGAATTTGACAGGGTAAAATATATTGGAGACATGACACATCCATGTCTCCATGGTTGTTCAATCTGTACATGGATGGGGTAATAAAAGAGGTACAAGGTAGGGTAGTGGATGTTGGAGTGGCCCTGGTGAGAGAGGATAGTGTTTGGAAACTCCCTGTACTGTTGTTTGCAGATGATACTGTGTTGTTGAGTGAAGACGAAGGGGAGCTGCAAGGCTTGGTGGATGAGTTTGAGAGAGTGTGTAAGAAACGGAATCTAAAGGTGAATGTAGGGAAAAGTAAAGTGATGGTCTTTGAGAGAGGTGAAGTCAGTGAATGTACAGCGAGGTTGGATGGTTAGGAATTGGAAAATGTGAGTACGTTTAAGTACTTGGGTAGTGTGATGAGTAAGGATGGAGGTTTGGAGGGTGAAGTGCTTGAAAGGGTACAGCAGGGAAGAAAGGTTGCTGGTTCTTTGAAAGCAGTGATAAGAAACAGGGAAGTGAGCATGGAAGTGAAAAAGTTACTACATGACAGTATTGTGATACCAACTCTAACGTACGGAAGTGAAGCTTGGACGTTGTTGGAAGGACACAAGTCAAGAGTGAGAGCCGTGGAAATGAGTTATTTAAGAGGAGCCTGTGGAGTCACATGGAGAGACAGGCTGACGAATGAGGATATAAAGGAGCGTTGTGGTGTTGATGTGGATGTGATAGGAAGCGTTATGAGGAACACACTGAGGTGGTTTGGCCATGTGGAGAGGATGGAGGGTGAAAGACTGACGAAGAGAGTGTATGTGAGTGAGGTGGAGGGGAAAGAGGGAGGGGGAGGCCGAGGATGAGATGGAGAGATGGGGTGGAGAGGTATATGAGAGAGGGGGGTGTGAGTTGGGAGCAGGGGAGTGAAATGGCGGGGGACAGGGCGACTTGGAGGCGATTTGTTTGTGGCCACCCCAAACGGGATTGAGGCGTCTGGCAATAGATAGATAGATAGAAAATATATTGGTTTCTGTTCTGCAACACTATAAAATAACGATGGCTGACTTACTGACTGACTTGGTGCAGTAATTCCAGCATCATTTTCTTTTTCCTAAATCAATCTGTATTTCCCTCCATGCCACTTAGTAGCAATAACTCTAATTTATTTTTCCAAGAGTACTTTCCACCATCCAACCAACTTTCTAACAACCACAGCACTTCATAAAACCCACAAAACTTAATAACAACCACAACATTTGATTTCTGCCAACTTCTGGCCTGCCGTCGTAATGCTGGCACTGGCATCTATCACTGTCTTATTCCATTACATCTATGCTTCACACCCTCTCCTTCCTGCCTGCTTCAGTGCTTTCACAATTTTCTTTGAGCAAATTTACCTCGCACCATCTCTCATCATTCTGCGTTCTTCGACCGTTTCTGGTGCATGTTTAAAATTCAATAGTGTTAGCTTCCATTAAAAAATGAAAGAAGGAATGCTTACTTCAAAAATACATTCCTTTTTAATGCGTGGAAACACTGACCTTAAAAGACTAAGGTTGTATCCTGGGTGGCAAAGCAAGATCTCGTAGACACTCTTCCTAAGCGATTTATTTTCCATACCGACAATTCTTTCTAATTCTCTTGTACCTTACAGAAACAAATCATATCGATATTATAAATGTATAACAAAAGACAATATGAAGATGTATTATGTATATCACAAAGACAGGATGCTACGAAGCCTCCAGTGCTAACTATAATATGATTCTGAAGGTTACAGTGTGTTAAACTGCAGACTGACGAACTGCTCCACAGATGGCGATTTGCGTAGTCATTCAAAAAAAAAAAAAAAAAAGAAAAAGAAAGGAAAGAAAAGAAAGAAATCTTTACATAGGGAATCAATGGTCACAAAATGGGTGTTGTTGCTGTCCCCCCCGCCCTCTTAGGCATATTATTTCTGAATGGATAATGTATTTGACAGACTGTATTAAAGTACTTTCTTTACGCCGTATTAATAAATCGATCAGGCATATACGAACACGAGAGGTTTGGAGGGAGAATATTTTCAATAGTTCCTTCTACTGTTTCGTAATTTATTGGGAAAGTAAAGCTGGATATTTTCTAAAGCAGCTGTACAGCTGCGATCAATAATAATAATAATAATAATAATAATAATAATAATAATAATAATAATAGTAATGATAATATCATCACAATATACTCCATTGTTGCCCCATGAAGAGAGTAGGCGCCCAGGGCTAAGCAAGTTGGTCCTGACTTCTAAGTTGAGTGACCAGCCTCGCTCATCCCTGAGTGGCATTACGTGAGCATTAATCCCAATCACCCCTTGGATATAAACCTGCGCTGGTTCAATCCGATTAAAGCGCCTTAATAACCTACTAAACCACCAAGCGCCATAACTTGATTATATGGTCACCACCCTGCGTAGTAAATGGTTTCCTGGTGTACAGGAAACCATTTGACTTGTCACTCAGTGCAGAGCCACCCGCAGACAGAAGGAAGAAGAAAGAATGAAGGAAAGAAAGGCAGAAGAGGAAGGAATGAAAGAAGAGAGGAAAGGGCAGGCACGCGAGAGCAGCACTACATCGAGTGGGTGGATGATGAGCGCCTCCACCAACCACATAATAATAATAATAATAATAGAAATAATAATAATAAAAGTAATAATAATACTAAATAATGCACTCCTATTTTGTCAGGCGTCTGACATACAACCTACTTGTACCAGCGAGTCACTTAACATACGACCTTCTAGAGAGACACTTAACGTACGACCTGCTACTAGCGAGTCGTCTAACATAATATGTTAGACGACTCGCTAGTAGTCATATTATGACCTATTCTAGTAAGTCACTTAACATACGATTTCTACTAGCAAGTCACTCTGGGGTAGAAGGAAGGGAGGGATGAAGGTAAAGGGGAAGGGAAGAAATAGGATGGTGTGAGTGGGGAAAACTGGAAGCCAAGAGTAGAGTGAAGGTCAAGGATGGGGTATGCTATGTATACTGAAAATCACAATTAGGTGATCGAATTTCCCAGGCACAGACAAACCTTCAATATACCTTCAACAATAGATCTGGGAACATTCAGCTGAAACGGCTAGTTTTCTGCCGTCTACTAGGTTGATGTGTGGATAAGCCTTGAACCGCATCAACAAAAACAGTAATATCAGCAAGCTTATTGTCTTACTGCTTCATATGTAGTATTCTCTCCTCTCCATTTTAAAACGCCCCTCACCTTACACCAATTCACATCTGCACTACTTCTTGCAATATGCTAATTGCCACTTTATGCACTCTCTTGTCTGATCTCTCATCTTATGACACCTCAGTCAAAATACCAATTCTCTCACGATGCATTAGCTCACATTATACAAATATTCTCCTTAAGCAACTTCTTTACTGACACCTCCTTTCACCTGATGCCTATACCTCTTACACCATCTCTCACCTTAATCACCTCACCAGTCACCTCATACCACATGCTACCTTGTCCTATGCCTTCCCAATTCATGATACCCAACCTAACACCAATCCACCTTAGGCCACCTCAGCTCATGCCACCTGACGTCATCTAACTTGATGGTGCCGCTCCTCTAACTCTCTCTCACCTGACACCACCGCGGGAGTCGTCGTAATTAAGTCTGTGGTCATGATGGTACCATGCGATGTGTAGGGCTGTGGTGGTGGGCACGTCTGACACTCGACACTGCAGCTCCATCGTTGATCCAGCACGATAGAACTTTTCACTCACCTCCACACCACGTTCATCCAGGATCTGTATGGACGCCTCTGTGGGCAGAAGCAAGAAAGGGGTTAGTATGGAGAAGGATGAGACGAAGAAGAATAATGTTTTGATTTGTTTTTGGGGGACGGAGGGCGCTCGGGTTGTTTCAGATAAAACAAAGGAGGGTAGAGACAGAAAGAGATGTACAGCTTCATTCAGAACTTCCTGATACGCTAGCATTGGATAATGAACAGCCCATGCACCCTTCCCTGGATAGCTGGTTTCAACACCATACCACCTACCGACACAGAGTGGATTTGAAAACAAAGCAGTGTTATTCAAACAAGAACCCACCAGCACTGAGATGGAAGGGATTTTTTTACGACTAATTTTATATGACGTCAAAATCCTTATTAAATAACCTCTGGGTCATGAGAAGTAGGGTCTTTCTATCCTGGAGAACAGGAATTATTCGACCCTTTCAAAAACCATATTTAGTCTAATGAAATGGCTAAATTCATCATACTGATCACAAGCATGTATTTACCTGCCTAGTGTGGGTATTTTTCTGGTGTTTACGGCAAATTAAGCACTTCATGTAAAGTTGTAAATTCAAGCAAGCTGAATTAATGTCATGATATAACCAATGAGAGTGAAAGTAAATATGTAGATGTACCACTGTGTATGATGCTAATATTATACACGTCATATTTTCTCTTACTACAACACATATACTTTAAATGTTCACAAATATGTTCAAGATGACAAAGATACTTACAGAATACCATCTCACAGAGTTCTATAAACATTTTACTTCAAGCTTTTCTCACGTATTTCATTTTTTTTTTTACTGTTCCCCCCCCCAGGTATAAAACACAGAGAAGTCATTAATTTAGCAGACACACATCCTCCTTTCCTGGACACACACACGCGCACACACACACACACACAGTGAGAGAGAGAGAGAGAGAGAGAGAGAGAGAGAGAGAGAGAGAGAGAGAGAGAGAGAGAGAGAGAGAGAGAGAGAGAGTGATGAAATACCGGTATATAAGAGGGTAATACAGACGAATACCAGACTCAGGGGTCCTTGAACTCTGCTGGGGACAAATTCAGTGAGCGGGAATGACGTCTGCTTAATTCTGTACCTAAAAATAACTTCTTTAAGGACTGGAAGTGTGGTATACAATTGGAGCTTAGACTGACCTGAAACTGTCCATCACTTTAAGAGTTAGAGTATCAGTAATATGCTGAGAGTTCCATTGTGAAATTCGATATGGCTGAGATTGTCGTTTTTAATGCAATCAGCTACGTAGGACCTGTTACCTGCCCTTTTAGTCTGATGGTATACCTTTTACATTGTTGCTGCTACTTCCAAGCTCTTTTAATTTAGCTTTGAGGAGACTTTTTGAACTGGACGAATCACTTACAGCCTTCATTATCCATTTCATCACAAAATGTTTACCGTAATTTGAGCAAGCGCGCGCGCGCACACACACACACACACACACACACACACACACACACACACACACACACACACACACACACACACACACACACACACACACACACACACACACATACACTGCCTATACAAAATTTCAATTTAAAACTTCGACTTACACATGGGCTGCTGTAGCTAAAGATACTCCCTCCCGATTCGTTCATGGCCAGTATGAGGAAGGGCACCACCTACCATTCACTCTCTAGTCCAGCAATGGAACTCACACTGTTATCATATATATAGATATATATATATATATATATATATATATATATATATATATATATATATATATATATATATATATATAAATATATATATATATATATATATATATATATATATATATATATATATATATATATATATATATATATATATATATATATATATATATATATATATATATATATATATATATATATATATACATATATATACACGCACACACAAGCATATCATGTGTGTGTCAGACTCAACGTGTATACGACCCTTCCTAGTAACGCGCTTAATCGGACTCACATCTTAGACAAACAAGTGAGTGTGTGTGTGTGTGTGTGTTCTTGTACGCAAGGATAAAAATTGTAACTTGATCTTTACGCCTATTTAACTATGTACAGGTCAGAGCCTAATCCTGTTCAGCAAACTAAACCATTCAGTAGAGACATTTTTCGCTACCCGGGTTTTATTTGTCTAGCTAATTGTCATCACTAATATTATTTCTCTGTTAAATTACTACTGGGGAAATAACGAAAATGAAGAAACGACACTGGGAAGAAATGAATGAGATGTGTGAGGATGCGAAAAGCAAGTCGTAAGAAGGAAAATGGAGTATGCAGAGAAGCTTGAAAGAAGGAAAAAGAAAAAGCGAAGAATGGTATTGGAAGGGATATGGGGAATGAAAAATAGAAAGAGCAAGGAAATAGAATAGAGGTAAATAGTTACGTGAAGCACTAAGAAAAATGCAATACAGAGACATACTTGAAAGTCGGAGAATAACGTGAAGCAGTGGATTGTGAGGCAGCAAGTGGTACAGTATGGAAAGGTGTAGGGAGTGTGGAACAGGAAGTATATGACAAACAGAAGAATATGAGAGAAGAGTAGAATGAGGTGCGAAGGAAGATACAGTGTTACAAACAAGCTTGGAATTAGAAAGATATTTGGGGGGGGAGGGGAGTGGACAGTGTGTTAGTAGCTGGTACAGGGAGAGGGGAAGGAGGCACTGAAAACGAGGGACAGTAAGACCATGGAGACAGGAGAGTAGGGGTAGACAGCGTAGACGTGATATGGAAAATGAAGAACAGAAAGGCCATGGTAAAGGTGAACGGAGAGAGGATGTGCGATGAGAGAAATGGTGTAAGAAAATAGATACAAAACAAAACAAAGACTTAGTTGGAGTGAGCGTATGAGACACCAGGGTGAGACTGAGTATGGATGAAAGGAAGGAGTTTGAGAAGAATGAGGGAATGGGAAGCCTGTAAAATTGAGATGAATGGATGTGGTGAAATGGCAGAAAAGAGAGGAAGAGAATCAGGAGAAGGACAAAAGACGGGGAGGAAGAGAAAGACTAAAATGAACACAGGTAAGCAGGAGAAAATGAAATACCGAGGACAAGAGGGGAAGGGGGAGAAGAAATAATGAGAGGTTGAGCAATAGATGAGGAGGAAACGGTGAAAAGAAGAAAATGAGGAGACTAAGAACACCATATCAAGAAGAAGGAAGGAAAAGGAATGGGAGGTTCAAGACCAGAATGAGGAGAGTATGACCATGTGATGATGAAGTGGGGTGATAAAAGTAAGGAGAGAATGAAAAGGGTACTAGGAGGAGTGAGCAGAGACGAGACTGAGAAGAACATAAAAAGATATGAGGAGAAAGAAAAGAGAATAATCAGGAGAAGACACGCAGGACGAGGAGGGAGGAAAAGAGGAGGGAGACAGGAGGAGGCAAACACAATTTAACGCAAACTATTGGAAAGGAGAAAAATGGTCCATTAACCTGTCACTCTCTCTCTCCACTTACATACTTGCCCCATCTCTCTCTCTCTCTCTCTCTCTCTCTCTCTCACACACACACACACACACACACACAAACTTTCTCTGTGACAATTATCTAATTGCACCTAACCAATGCGCCAGTCGTCTCGTTCCCTCCTGGCATCGCCTTAACCTTTTCACTACGGCGGATCTCTCCTAAATAGAATAAAATCGTCTGGCAGTAGCAAGAATAAAGTGATGCATCGTCGTGTTGAGGGGACGGTAGCAAGAGTAAATTCCTTATTGCGACAAGCACCTGTGTGTGTGTGTGTGTGTGTGTGTGTGTGTGTGTGTGTGTGTGTGTGTGTGTGATATTCTTTCGTTTCAGTATTATGTTCTCTTAAGTTTTTAGAAATTATTACTTTCGATACTTTGTTTTATTATATGGATGATAATATTTACACACCATCAACATTCACTCCAGTATTGCCCCATCAGGAGCGCAGGACCCCGGGGCTAGGCTAATCAGTAAACATATATAGCAAGGGGACCCTCACATATCCCTGAAGGCCATTATGTCAGCATTAAACTCCATCCTTTACTTGAACGTGAACCCATATAGGCCTCACCTGGTTGACTGCCTTAACCAGCTACACCACCAGGCATCCCTTTGTTGGTGTTATGGTTACCGGTCTAAGTAATGTTCTCTGGAGGCAGTATATCACTATACTCATAATTCAATGATTACGCACCTGAAGTTAGTACTACACTGAGTGAGTGAACGATGGATGCGCTCGCCTAACGTTCAAAGATCCCTAAATAAAACGCTGTTATGAAGTCTGGCAGCCCATAAGAATATAAAAAAACATACGGTCAGTGTACTCCACACAATGCCCACAGCCACATACGTCACCAAACTTTCTGAACATTCCTTTACTCTCAGTCAGTGGTATTTCCCCACATCCGTCTTCTCAGCAATAATACTCACTCTAGAATCATGCATCCAGTATTATTCACACTTACTCACTAAGCCTCAGTCCTACCGGCAGATGTGAGAGTGTCAGCAATCTGTTAATCCCTTCGTCAGCTGCTGGCATATTATTTTATGTCCGGGAACTGCGGCTTAACACTTCACCTCCAGTCTTTGTGTAGTTCTCACCTTTAATACAACAACTACCATCACTTCGCTCGTGTTCTATTCTTGCTACTTCAAGCGGATTTATTCAGCTTAAGATGATTTCCTTAGGAGAGGAAATTCTTTGGCCATAATGTTTTGGCAAACAGACGATTTTGTTTATCCAAGCGAAATCCTTCTCCCAAAAAGGATCAAGAGATTTTTTAAATTCCTTTCCTTCAACTAATCTCACCTCAGAGCTGAATAAAATGCTTGGAAGATCTCATGCATAATAAAGATAGGCATCATCGTACTAAAGGAGTTTTCTTCCCTACGATAACTCTACGAGTATTTACTTATTTATTGCATTAATTTATTCAGTTCATGCAACCTTCACATGACCGCATTCAGCTTTTGAGGTCACCTCGTTTAGTGAAGAAGTTTAATGACTATCTCCAGTAAACCAATTATTACTATAATTTTTTTTTTTTCTAGGGCAGTTTTTCTACCGCCCGACGAACTTAATTAAGGTGATGGTTTTCACACGAAACTGGCTACCGTATATTCAGTTATTCGCTAGTTTCAAGGAATACAGCATTATTATAACACACGTTATCTATGGTGCCTTGTTGGTGACATGCTTGTCTCATGATCTGCATTTCGTGAGTCTTGGGCTCAAAATAGAAGCTGTGGTAGACACTAAACTGGTGCTGGTAGTATGTCCCATCATATGCTGCCATATTCGCACCATGCCAGTTTATACCGACGGTTAATACAGACTGACATACAATAACGTAGACATTACAATGGTAACACTTTCACACGTACCACTCCCATGACAGACATTCCATCACTATTCATGCTTGGCTGCCACGGTGAGGGGTAATGTTGGCTAGCACTCTCCGTGCTAGAAAGTTTGGTCCTACACTGGATACCATATAGACTGCTACAGTTATAGTTCTTACTCATACCGGGCTTTACCTACTGGTTCTTAGCTTATTCCCATCCTTTCCCTCTTCGTACCATTATGTCCTCAAATGTCGGTGTTCTCATAAACTTTCTGCTCTCGTAGTCAATCCCCTACTTTCTTCCTGCCATCAGAATACTTCCTACCGCTCCTTGCTCATCCCAAAATACAATATACACAATAATTATCGCGGTTTTCACAATGTCTCTCCCATAGTTATTCATTCCATTTTTCGCGTCACCTCCATCCCACAGTTCCCTCAAGAATATCATTTCCTACTGATTTTTAAATAATTTTCAACTCTCACTGTTCTTCTCAATAAAGCTGAGACTGAACTTTTGTACACTGTTCACTCTCGTATTCATTTTCCACTTCCTAACAACTCTCTTTCCTACATGAGTCACTGCCCTACAGCATACTGGTCAGACATGGCTTCAACATCTTACAGTCGTATTTTACATTTCCTTTCAGGAATTAATTCTCTGTGCATCTTTTTCATCGCATAATACCAACAGGTGACGAACTTTGCATAATATCCACTTCCCTGATTATTTCCCACTTCCACTCAACTTTTCGCATCCTTTACTAAATAACTTCCAACACCACTTCCTTTCAGCTCTTCTCGTTCCTTACATGTGTTACATTTCCTTTCTGTCTATCTGTGTGATAATCCCTAAATAATGACAAATATATTTTCTGCACTCTTCTCACTCCCGTAATCATTATCCCACTTTCTTTCTACTCTTCATTTCCACATTTCCGAGCATCATAAACGGCAGACAGATCACCAACACATCAGTGCCCCTCACATCCATTCATCTTCTGGTAGTGTCACCCGCATGCTTCACCTCCCGTCCTCTCATCGCCCCATTTGTCCGGCGAGGTATGCTATTAAATTATTCTTGATATTTGAAGACGATATTCTTCAACATATGAGAGACGTCCTCTAGTGAGGGGTACGTGGAGGCTTTACCTCCATATAAAGAAAGTATATTTTAAGCATTGACTAGGGACACTTTTTACTGAGTGCTTACTAAAGTTACAAACAACAGCTTATCTTACCAAACATATTGTTTTATATTTATTATATTCTATTTTAGATCTCAAACTCGACTTTATTCTCTTTTCATACCCAAAAGCATTCTTACCATCTTCATCATCTTGATTATAACAATTTTGAAGGACATGATCGTCATCATTATCACTGATGGACAAAGTGTCCTACATTCATATAGTGTGGGATGATCCGAACCATGGATCGGCAATCTCATTTGCACATGAGTCAGAGAGAAATGAGGGCCGGATACACAACCTGCCTTCCTCCTCCCTGTACAGTACGAGGTACAATGCTGCTTGCAGCACAAAGAGGAGGATCTGTAACTTTTTTTTTTAGTAGACTTATGATACACAGAGACTACCAGGGAAGAATTCATTCATCCACATCACCAGGTCCTCCCTACTGCCTCATGATATTTCCATCTCTTCCAGGGATGGATCCAGGGGGGGATGGGGGGATGCATCCCTCCCCACCGGCCATGAATCACTGAATAAAGAGGCAATTTCAACATTGAAATATCAGTATGTCGCGTCAAGTCTTTGGTTGAATCAGCGAATCAGACCCCCCCACCGAAAATTCCTGGATCCACCCCTGATCTCTTCCAAAAATCCATAAAACTAACATCCCAGTCCTTTTGGGAATATCGTGGGGCACATGTTCCCTCTCTAATATCCGCCACGTGAATATCTAATTAATACAGCCTCCTTCATTCTGAAAGCCTCCATGCTCATCACCGCCTCTATTCACAGTCACCCCTTCTCCCTTACATAAAACTACCATAACTTTCATGCATCCTGTCATCCTTATTACGCTACTGTCTTACAATATCTTAACATTAACACTACATTTTATTCGGGTTACCGCCTGACAATTATCTCTGGCTCGTAGTAACCCACCTCAACAAAACCTATCTCGCTTAACGTTCAGGCTGAGAAATTAGGAACTATATTATATTCATGCTAACGACAGACCCTTTTATTCAGGCCCAAAATTATCAAAGTCAAACATTTAAGTCGAAAATAGTATCCCATTTTTGTTTTCAAGATAACCGATGGCATGCAAAACACGCACAAAAAAGAAAAAAAACGGCGAAAAATGACAAACAGCTACCTTCACAACTCACACATTTTCCAGTTTACGGTCTTTCTACCTGACCTTTAAAACGACTACTTTCTCTACTTTATACCTTTTTAGTTATTTATCACCTCCAACCTAACACATTATTTTCCTACCATTATCTTGTTCACCCTTGACGGTTCACTCACGAATTCTCTTCTAAACTCGCCAGCTCCACCTGCTTATTTAACCCCACCCCCCCAGTCTCCTCAGAGCTGTGTAAAATCACCTGGAGACAGCAAACAATAAATTTAATGTAAAAATAATCAAAATTCAAGTTGTTGATACTCGTATCCTTAACTCTCATATGGTCAGGGCAACTCTAGTATTCTACTCCATCCAACGCTAGATGATTATTTATCAAAGTATGAGTGAGTAATAGGAGCCTCATTGTTATACCAGCTATTGTCCGACCATTACCTTTAATAAATATGACATTTGACTCACGTGTTCTCTCTCTCTCTCTAAGCTCGCCAGCTTCACCTCCTCCTTGACCCCCTCATCTGCATACTAACTTTGAAATACCTTGATCACTCTCCGCTTTCATGTCTCTGACTCACAAACAAACTGACAGCTCCTCGCAGCAAAAACGGGATTTTTTTCCACAAGAAGGGCAAGGGTAGCAGGGTTACAAAGTATGTCATTAATTACTTATGACCATACAGTGATTTAAATCTAATATGTAAAATCGACTGTGTGTGTGTGTGTGTGTGTGTGTGTGTCTGTGTGTACATGTCTTATAGACTCAGAAACTACTGGGACAATCTGGGTGAAACTTGGTCAATGAGGGTAACTTGAACAAGGAACAGAATAGGTGCGTCAAAACTGACCTGGGGGCGGGTAAAGGGGGCGTGTCCTCAAAAACGGGCGACTTTCCTCAGCAAATCTCAGTCGAGAGCGTGGCAAGCCCTCGCCGTAGATTTTTCACATCAGTAAAACGGGAGCCCTAGAGGCAACATTTCATGAGAAGCAGCATGAGCACGTCAAAACCGACCTAGCATACGTCCACAGTATGCATACGCTGCCAAACCGGAAGCGGCTTCTGACTGGCTATTGTAATTTTCCGTGTTGTGGATGGGGTAGATTCCCCCTCCTTACGCGACAAATTCAGGCTTTCAAAAACAGAAAAACCCTCTTTGTATATGGAGCTTTAAAATGTTAGACTACTCTGCTTTTTACTTTAACATGATTATTGTTATGTTATTGTTATCAGTGTCAAGTAACGGTCTAGTGAACAAGAGGGTGAAAATGAAGTGGCGGCAACTCGCCCTCGCCTACTATCATCGTTCCTATTAGAGTGTACACTGACAACTCACTATGCTTACTCAGTGAAACGTGCCTCCAAAGAAGAGTCTCCTTTCTCCAGCAACAGCTCAGTCTAGAAGTGAAAAGTAAGCACGGAAGGTCCAGACATAGGAGGAGCAATCCTGATCCAGAGCCCGTATCAGGGAATGCACTGCTGCATCGAGGAAGTGTGGTACACAACTGGAACTCAGACTGGCCTGAAGTTGCCCATCATTTTAAGGTTTTAAAGTAACAGTAATATGGTAAGTGTTCCGTCGTGAAATTTGATAAGGCTGAGACTGTCGTTTTTAACGCTATCGGGTATGTAGGAATTGCTACCTACCCTTTTAGTCTGATGAAGTACGTTTTACATTACTACCGCTACATCTAGACAATTGTATTTTAGTCTTATTGAGACACTGAAATGGATGAATCACTTATAGCCTTCATTATTCATTTCATAAATAAATGTTTATCAAATTTGTACAAAATCTTTTGCTGGTAGCAAGAATACATTATGTAAATACGTCATCAGATTGATAAAGTAAGTGTGTTCTACATTCTGCAAGGAGCCACGATGGTTTAGTGATTACTGCAGTAACCTTCCAGTACCTTATGCCATGAATCTGGCCTGCAATTTATTCGTCATGAATGTTAACCCTGTAAAGAGTAGGTAGTTCTCTGGGTCTTATATTCTGCCTAGCCGGATGGTTTTCTGCGTCTGAGGAAAATCCCTCCTTCCTGAAGAGTTAAAAGCGTGTACTGATAGTACTGTATGTCTTCTAATGAACCCAGTTGGTTCATACCTCTGAAATATATAGACTATTACACACACGCAAACATAGTCAATACAACAGTTCAACTTACACATGCGCCACTGTTACTAAGGACGCCCCTTCCTTATTTGTACTTGGCCAGTATGAGGAAGGAGACTGACTTCCATTCGCCCTCCAAGGATAAAGTCCAGTTCCTCAGTGGAACTCACACAGACTGATAAAGATACAGAGAGAGAGAGACAGAGAGAGAGAGAGAGATGGATGGACAGTGTGAAGAGAGCGTTAGATGCATGAGGGATGTCTATTGAGCAAGGAAGAGTGGCTGTGCGTGATAGGAATGACTGGAGAGAAATTGTGAACGAATAAATAGTGACGCAGCCCTGAGGGGATATTCTCCCCCACTTGGCTTGATCAGCTGATCAGGTCAGGTGCGGGTAAGGGGATGGGTCCATTATGATGTGGCTGGGGTAAACCAGCTCTGCTGTCGGGCCCTACTGCAGATGTCGCTGATTGCACTGCGCAGTTGACCCTCGTTCGGTTTGGTGCGGTGATGATCTGTCCCTTCTCCCCTTAGGTCTAAGATATGAATAAAGGTGTGTGTGGAAGAGTAAACTGGGAGTGTGTAGTCCTGTCTCGGCTACCCCCCCCCCTTTCTTTGGGGAAAGCAGCCTAGGTGTGTGTGTGTGTGTGTGTGTGTGTGTGTATATATATATATATATATATATATATATATATATATATATATATACAGTATATATATCAGGGACGGATGCAGGGGTGTTGCCCTAGTTGCCCGGGCAACACCCTTCTTTCCCGATTACCTATCTTCACAGTGGGAGTGATTTTTCCATTCTAACTAAATTTTCTGCTTCACTCTCAAACGTTGCCCAGGCATTTTTTTTTTTTTCTTCTAGTGTGAATGCATGTCATGTGTGTGTGTGTGTGTGTGTGTGTGGACTCATGGGTAGCTGCGAACATAGAGCGAGGATTGCCAGATTTCTGAGAAGCAAAACTACCAAATTCCACATAATCTTATGCCAAATATAACAAATGAAAAAACGTGGTCGGCAAATACTGGATACTTTCATCACTGACATTAAAAATGCTCGTTTTTTCTCGATTTGTGCAGATGAGGCAGCAGATATAACCAACCATGAACAGCTCTGCTTGGTTGTGCCGTATGTGGATTCCCTCGACAACATCCAAGGTGTGTTCATGGAGTTTGTTGAGTGTGATACTGGGGCAACTGGACGTGCCATTGCTGACAAAATAATCTACACTATAACTGACAAACTAGGACTCGATTTGGACAATCTCCGTGGGCAATCTTATGATGGAGCAGGCAACATGGCAGGAAAATTACATGGGGAAGCTACTCGAGTTCTGGAAGTAGAGCCAAAGGCAATTTACATTCACTGCAACTCCCCTCAGCTGAACTTATGCATAATGAAGGCTTGCAAAGTCATACCAGTGTCCAATATGTTGACCGATATCAGTGAAGCCAGCAGATTTTTTAAATAACTCTCCAAAACGCCAGATTCATCTGGAGGGCTTCGTAAAAAGGTTTGATGACTTTGTCCAAACCATCCGAACCAAGCTACTCGATGTTTGCAGAACACGTTGGATCGAACGTTATGATGCTAAGGAAGTTTTCGTGGATCTATTACCTACGAATCATCACATGCTTGGAGGATACGATGACCTCACCCAACGTGTGGAATAGGGAAACTATCAGTGCCGGTCGATGCTTGTGCCTGTCCATTACACAGTTTGAATTTGTGTTCTCACTGATTGTAACCAGTAAAGTGCTGTCGGCTACAAAAGGACTGTGTAAGAAACTACAAGCCAGAGCCATTGACATCATCCGTAATGATGAACATGTCGATGATGTCAAACACTTGGTTAGTTCAATGAGGGAAGATGTCGATTGTTTCCATGATGGATGCTTTAAGCGTGCGAAAGACATTGCTGGAATACTCGAATTGGACGTCAAAGCCCACAGGTGTGGTAGACAGACACTCCGAAACAAAGTTCATGCTGAATCTGCAACAGACTACTACAAACGCAATGTTACCATCCCACTACTCGATCATTAAGACCAACAATTGAATGAGAGGTTTTCTTCAGTCCAGAAGAATGCTATTCAGGGAATGCTGATCGTACCTGCAGTTCTCTTGAAATCTGATATTGGAATCAAAGAGTCAACTCAGCATCTGGTAACATCATACAACCATGATCTCCCGAGAAGCAGTCACTAGAAGTTGAGCTTAGGATGTGGGTGAGGAAATGGAATGCATGGGAGAAAGAGGTACCTAGCAGTCCACGAGATGCATTGCCATATGCAGATGAAGATTTTTTCTCAAACATCAGGATCATCTTACGCCTTGTATGTACTATTCTCGTGACCAGCTGTGAGAATGAGCGAAGTTTTAGTGCCATGCGTCGGCTGAAGACCTAGCTGAGGAGCACGATGAACGCCTAAATGAACGCCTAAACTTGCTTTAATAAATATCCACTGTGGTGTACCCATCGATATGCCAAAAGTCATTGATGTGTTTGCAAGGAAATGCAGCCGACGAATGCAATTTGTGCATCTTCTCTCCGACCATGCTGATGAGTGAGCATAAAATAATTGAATGTGATTAAGAGCCCAACTGTATGTTATTTCGTTCAGTATGTAGCATGGAGCTCAATTACATGCCAAAATTTGACAGTTTTTGATTATTGTAAATGACTTGTTAGTAATCTAGTTTGTTAGGGCCTGTCAAGAATTATTGCAAGTCTGTATCTTGCTGATAAAAATATGTAACTACACGTTCATTGTTTTCTTTGCGAAGTATGAACAGAATTGCACTGAACAAATTGCAGGTGTCTGAATTTTCATTCGAGCTTTACTTAATTCTTTTTTGCAATATCCAAGGGCAAACTTTTAACAAAATCAAGGGGACTCACTACTGTACTCAGTAACCTTGTAAAACCGCCTTGCAAAAACCAAGGGGGTCCATAAGTCTCCTACACAAAATGTTTTGGTATTGAGACTAAAGGGCTCTTGAATAATGCCGACAAAAATTCGGGCAACATCCCATAAAAAAATCCTGAGTCCGCACCTGATATATATATATATATATATATATATATATATATATATATATATATATATATATATATATATATATATATATATATATATATATATATATATATATATATATATATATATATATATATATATATATATATAAGAAAGTACTGTGTGTAAGCCTCAACGTGTATCCCACAATTCCCAGTAAATATGATGAGATGTTTTCTTCCCACTCACATCGTAGACAAACAAGTGCAATCAGTTATGAACTCGTTACTCTTCTGTTCAAGGACCTCTAATAAGCTATATTTTGCAGTAACTTCTTGATTTTATATTTCTCTAGGGATACATTTCATAGTGAGAGTGTTTTACTGGATATAGTCTGTAATCTCTTCAATGCGACAAGTTATGAGCTGTATAAAATTATCTAAGAGAAGATATTATAAAATAGAAGTTGTCACTACCTCCGATGGATGTAGATATGCTTTCCCTGCTGAATAAAATATCTGGTGGTATTAACGGCCTGAGAGTTAGCTGTGTGTGTGTGTGTGTACTTACCTAATTGTACTTACCTAATTGTATCTTTACAGGAATGAGTCAAGCTCGTACTATCCCGTGTCTTAAACCATATTTATCGTACATATCCTTAAATTTGTGAATTGTTTTGGCACACACTATTTCATTCGGTAGTGCATTCCATTGATCAATTGCTCTGTTTGGGAAACTGAATTTCCTTACGTCTTTATCACCTCTCTTCTTATGCAGTTTTTTGCAGTGTCCTCTTGCTGATGCTTCTCCATATGTTAAGTAATCATTTATGTCTATTTTCTCCTTCCCTGATATGCACTTATATAGCATTATCATGTCACCTCTTTTCCTTCTCTCCTGTAGTGTTGGTAGATTCAGTTTATTTTGTCTTTCTTCGTAGCTTAGGTCCCTTAAGCTTGGTATCCATCTTGTAGCGGCCCTTTGAACTTTTTCAATCTTGTCTATGTGCTTTTTGAGATGAGGACTCCAGACTACTGATGCATATTCCAGGGTTGGTCTAATGAATGATGTTATTATCCTTCTCAGCATGTCTTCATTTATGTATGTGAATGCTATTCTCATATCTGCAAGCAGTGTATACATGTTCCGTACCTTCTCGCTGATGTGGTCAGCCGGAGATAGTCTGTTATTGATAATCACACCTAGGTCTTTCTCTCTTTCTGAAGTGTATAGGGTTTTATTTCCTAACTTATAATCCCAATCAGGTCTTTTTCCACTTTTACCAAATTTGATTACATGATACTTGTCCACATTGAATTCCATTTGCCATGTACTACTCCATTCATGAAGTTTATTTAATTCTTCTTGTAGCTCTTTACAAGAGTTTGTTAGTAATTCTCCTTTGTATTTTTGCATCATCTGCAAACATATTCAGATAGCTCTATTTTCCAGTGTTACTGTTTATATCATTTATATACACTAAAAACATGATTGGTGCCAGCACTGTGTGTGTGTGTGTGTGTGTGTGTGTGTGTGTGTGTGTGTGTGTGTGTGTGTGTGTGTGTGTGTGTGTGTTTCTTGTACGTCAGGATTAAAACTTCAAATTAATCTTCATTCCTCTCCAACTATGTAGCCTACAGGTCAGAGACTAACCCTGCTCAACAAACTAAGCCATACACCCATACAGTATATGCATTTTTCGCTACCCAGTCTTTAATTGTCTAGCTAAACTTCATCACTAATTTTACTGTTTCTCTGTTCTATTAGTACAGGGGAAATAACGAAGATGTCAGTGGGAAGAAATGAGGTGTGCGAGGAAGCGAACGCAAGTGGTAAGAAGGAAAATGGAGTAGGGACAAGCATGGAAGAAGGAAAGACGAAGAATGGTAGAAAATGGGGTATGGATAGCGAAAGATAGAAAGAACGAGGAAATAGAGGGAAATTGCTTAGTGAAGCAGTCGGTGGAAAAAAATCTAAAAAAAAAAGAATAATGTGAAGCAGAAGTTTGTGAGGCAGCAAGTGACACACGAAGGAAGGGTGTACTGGGCCATTTTGAGTGACGGGAAGTATACGGAAAATATTGGCTGGGGGGAGGGGGGTTAGAATACGGGGCGACCAGGAGAGGGAGGGGGAAGGGGTCTGCACCTCGACGACGCCTCTCTCTCCATCCTCTCCTCCCCTATACGCCACTCTGAGCTGTGTTCAGTTTTTCCCAACAAACCCGATTCTTTACCTCCTCCTGTGGGAGGAGGTGCATGCATACTAGACAGCCAGCATTAAAATGTAGGCTATGAAGTGTGAAAAGCTCGTTTTTGATGCTGGAGAACTTGTGTGCTAAAGGTGACACTTCCCACCTTCAGCTGCCCACCCTTCTGCAAGTATCAGCTAATTGGTTGGTAAAGTGGCAAACTGTATGACCGGCAATCGCCAACCCTACTGAGCTGTCCGTCTTATCTCCCAGGGGAATCATGCAAACATTAGCACACAACACTGCCATATGTCAAGCGCAGGTGTCATTCCTCCTTTACGTCTCGCAGAGCTAGCAACCCAGAAAAGTTTTTGTAGGTAATTTTGATATGGCTTTCTGAAAATTGCCTCTTGCAGGAGGGGCAAACATATAAAGGGGAACGGAGAGAATGATGAAAATAAAACTGGGATACGTCATGAGAGAAAAAATTTAAGAAACGAGAAAATAAAATAAAGACTTTACCATGAGATACCTGGGAGACTCTAGGTGGGAATGAAAGGAAGGTGTATGAGAAAAATGAGAAAGGCAATGAGAAGCCTGTGAAACTGAGATGAATGGATGTGATGAGATGGGAGAGGACGAGAAAAAGAAGGGGAATAGAAGAGGAGAAGGAAGAGAAAGACTAAAATAACTATAGATATGCAGAAGAATATGAAATACAGAGAACAGGAGAATAAGCAGAAGAATATGAAATACAGAGAGCAGGAGAAATGAGGTGAGGATGAACAAAAGATGAGGAGGAAACGATGAGAAGAAGAGGATGAGGAGATTAAGAATAGGATATCAGGAGGAGGGGGAAGGGAAGGGAATGGGTGATACAAGGTGAATATGAGAAGAGTAGGAGATGATGAAGGGGAGAGTGAAGAAACAACAAAGAGAGGATGAAGATGGGGAGAAGAGGGTGAGTGAGCAGAGACGAGACTGAGAATAGGTTTAGAATTACATGAGGGGGAAGAGAAGAGAAGAATCAGGAGAGGACGAACAAAAAAAAAAAAAGAAAAAAAGAAGGAGAGGGAAAAGAAGGAGACAGGAGGAGGCAAAAGTAAATTAACGCAAAATTTTGGAAAGGAGAAAAATGGTCCATTAACCTGTCCCATCTCTCTCTCTCTCTCTCTCTCTCTCTCTCTCTCTCTCTCTCTCTCTCTCTCTCACACACACACACACACACACACACACACCTAATCGATGCACTTGTCGTCTCGTTCCCTCCCTGGAGCTCCTTAACTTTTTCACTATGGCGGATCTATATTGAACTGAATAAAATCTTTGAGCGACAGCAAGAACAAAACCCGTCGTGTTCATGGGTTAAATCATAAATGCCGTAAGTGCCTGTGTGTGTGTGTGTGTGTGTGTGTGTGTGTGTGTGTGTGTGTGTGTGTGTGTGTGTGTGTTTCTTCCACTTAAGTACTATATTTTTCTGGCTTTTTAGAAATGATTACTACCGACACTTCGGGTAATTATAAAGAAGATAATATTTACACTATCCAACAATCATTATAGCACAGCCCCATCAGAAGCGTAGGATCCCGGGGCTAGGCTAATCAGTCCACACATACTAGTATATGGCAAGGGGACCATCACATGCCCCTGAAGGCCATTATGTCACCAATAAACTCCATCCTTTACTTGGACGTGAACCCATATAGCTCCTCATCTGGCTGAAGTGCCTTAACCCACTGCACCACCAGGCACCCACTTGTTGAGCATCTGGTAACCGACCAAATGAAATAATATGGCTTCTAATTTAACGTCGAGTCACCGGAAGTTAGTACTACATCGAGTAAGTGGATGACGGGTGCCTTCAACGTGCAAATTCCCATAAATACAGTGCTGTTAAGGACGTCTAGCAGCCCATTCACTGGTCTTACACAATGCCCACGGCCTCATCCATCACTAAACTTTCTGGACATTCTCTAACTTTCAGTCAGTGGTAACTCACCGCATCCCTCTCTTCTACCGTATTACATCCTCTACATTCCTGCATCCAGTATTAGTCGCATTCACCCACTAAGCCTCAATCCCACAGGCAGATGTGTGAGTGTCAGGATCACCCACTCCCTACGTCAACTATTAGCTTAGTATTTTATGTCCGTGAACTGGGGCTCAACACTTTACCTCCAGTCCTGGTGTATTTCTCTCCTTTTACACCCACAACCATCACGCCGCTCTTATTCTGTTCTTGCTAACTTCAGAAGGTTTTATTCAGCTTACGAAGATTTTCCATAAGAAAACGACAGATAACTGTTTGGCCATTATATTTTTTGGCTAACGACAGACGATCTTGTTCGTCTAAGCCAAACCCTTCCCGCTGAAATGATCAAGAGATTTTTTACTCATTCCCTTCCATTGATGTGTCCTAAAAGTTGAATAAAATCGTCGGAAATATTATCAGGAATTATAAATAGACGTAATTGTATTGACGAGTTATTCATCCATACAATGACTTCATTGTTATATGTGTCCATACTACACTCGTAATATTTCATTCAGCTGTAAAGGTCATCTCTCTTAGCGAAAGGGATATAAACTGTCTTCAGTAACTCAGTCAGTATCATGGTGTCTTTTAGTGCATTTGCTACCGCCGGGAGATATCAATTTCATTTAGGTGAGAGCTTTCACACCAAAGTGGTTCGTGTGTATACAACGTATTCAACAGCTTCTCATAAGTTTCAAGGAACATTGCATTATCATACATTACACGTCAGCTCTACCACGTTCGTTTGGCGGAAACAAGCTTGTCTTATGATCTTCATGTCCTGAGTCTGGGGCTCGAGATCCAAGCTGTGGTGGACGTTAAAGCGGTGCTGGCAGTATTTCCTTTCATATGCTAACATATGTTTGCACCCTTACAGTTCATACCGATGACATATGCATAATGATAACCATGAATGCAGCCATTACAATGCTTCAATTTTCATAAACATCACTCCCATAGCAGACATCCCATCACCAATCAGGCTTCGCCACCATACTGAGGGATTAATGTTTGCTCTCACTCTCCCTGCTAGAATTTTGAGTTCTTCAGTGGACCCCACATGGACTGTTACAGTTAAAGTTTTTAACAGCACATTGTGTTGCCCACTGAATCTTAACCTATCCTTTACGAGTCCCTTCTTATACCATGATTTCCACAAATATCTGGGTTTTCATAACCTTCGTACTCTCGTATTCATTTCAACATATTCTTTTTCCCTGCTTATCCCATTATACAGTATGTACAAATATCAATGTTTTGACACATTTCTCTCCCGTAGTTAATTCATTCCATTTTCACTTCCTTTCAACTCCATTCCACAATTCCCACATGAATATCGTACGATGCTGGTCGCAGCACAAAGAGGGGGATCTACAACTTCGTTTGGAGGCCTGTTAAAAGACACAGAGAATACCAGGGACATATTCATTTACCCACATCACCAGGTCCTCCCTACTACCTCATGACATTACCACCTCCTTCACAAATGCACAAAATTAATATCCCAGTCCTTCTGGGAATATCGTGGGGCACATGTTCCATCTCTAATATCCACCACGCGAACATCTAATCAACACAGCCTCCTTCATTTTTAATGCCTCCATGCTCATCAGCGCCTCCATTCACAGTCATCTCATCTCCCTTATAAATGACAACTTTCATTCATCCTGCCGTCCATATTGCATTTATATATGATGCTACTTAAATATGAACACTTCTTTTTTTTTATTCTCGTTACTGTCAGACAATTGTATCTGGCTCAGAGTAATTCAAAAGAATCCGGAAAAAAAAAAAAAAAAAAAGGGAGAATATTAAATTACCTACCTTCACAACTCACAAAGGTTTTAGAGTATGGTCTTTCTACGCGACCTTTAAACAACTACATTTTCAAAGTCATACATTCTTCATTTTTCACTTCATCCCAACACGTACTTTCCGGCCATTACCCTTACCTTTGACAGTTCACTCACGAATTCTCACTTAAACTTGCCAGCTCCATCTCATCATTTAACCTTCCCCCCTCCCTCCCCTGTCTTCCCAGAGGTGTGTAAACTCGTCTGGAGATAGCATGAATAAAATGAATATAATCAAAATTCAAAGTGTTAATACTGGTACCGTTAACCCTTTAATGGTCCGGCCAACTCTAGTATTCTATTCCAACTAATGCCGGATGAAGTTTTTTGTTCATTTCTCTTGTGAGTGAGTAACAGGACCCTCTGAGTTGTTAACAGCCCTTTTCCAACCATTAACTTCTCCAAACTTGACATTTGGCTCACGTATTCTCTCTCTAAACTTGCCAGCTCCACCTCCTCATTAACCCCCTCGTCTGCATATCTAACTTTGAATTAACCTTGATCACTCTTCACTTTCATGTCTCTGTCGCCACACACTGACAATTCTCTCTCGTAGTCAAGACGGGCATTTTTCTCCATGAAGGGTAAGGGTAGTAGGGTTGGAAAGAAGCGTATCATTAATTATTTATGACGAAAAAGTGATTCAAATTATCATAAATGTTACACATTAATGAAGTCACAGTTGTTCGACGGTGAAAATAAGATAGTGTACATTTGAGAAACATTGAAAATTTACCAGTATTTATGGTTGTACTTCCACGGTATGTTCCGTAATAATGTATAGTATGAATGTCAGATAAGGCCTAATATACCGTAGGTTAAATATACTGACTGCTTCAGTAAGACCAAGAATTCACTACAAGCTGACAGGAAGAAATTAAAGAATTACTCCATGCTTAAGTTTTAAAGGTTGCTCTTGCATATATAAAATGAAATCATATACTCTTCCTGGTTTGATGGAGCAGAAATCAAGTACTGTAAATTAATATATAATATCGCCAAATTTGTAATATATAATACCGCCAAACTTGTCTTAATTTAGAATCATACCCATTACATTAACTATAACACAATTGAAACGTAACAAAAATACATTGACATTCGTGAAGACTTTATAAGGCAAGAATACAACACAAAATCTATGGTGCTGCAAAATCTCCTTAGTTCTTGATACACTTTCTAAGTATGATATTACCATCTCATTCGCTAGTCCTGGTGTGCATAGCAGATTTTCATGGTTTTATATTTTCAGTTACATCACATACTGTACACACACAACATCAACTCTTCATGGTCATGTTTTCTGGTTATATGTAAGTAAGTAAATCACTATATGTTTTTTCATGATTCCCTTTTTGTCAAATAAATGAATAAATAAAACCGCAGGCGAAATTACTATTTTTTTTTTTCTTTATGACATGACATTTTTTTAAATCATGCCGACCCTGAAGGATAATATTTCATGGACTTCGGACTTCCGGCACATCTATCTTAACCCCTTCAGTGCGATAACGTACTTTTATTTCTATTGTTCTTACTACCATACGATTTTAATCGGCTTTAATACCACTTATCTAACTGGATTGTTAGATGTAGCCGTTAATTACCCGTTCACTGCAAGGCGTGTCCAAAAAGCTGAATAGCAGTGTCCAAAGGGAACAAAAATAAATCAGTTAAATACGTCACTGGATGAAATAGATAAACGACGAATTCTATACATTACACCTTATTTTTTTCTTCTGTAATAAATCTGTGCCTATCTATCTATCTATCTATTTATCTATCTATCTATCTACATATATCGGTAGAGAGGCGGCCTGCATTGCTAATAGACCCAGGTTCGAATCCCGGCTGGGGCAGGGAACAGTTTAAGGATTTGAATTTTTTTTAAAAGAAGACTTTTCTGATCAACCAGATGACCCGCTGACATGTCATAACAGTACCCCCTCTAATATCAGTACACCAGTCCTGTATGAGACAGCCTTAGCATGTATTTAATATGGATGGTGGGTGTTAGCGCCGAAATAGTGACATGTGGAGATATAGGAGGACTACTGGGCCTTGGGAATAGACCCAGAAGCCTTTGCCAAGAGTTGGACACGTGTATATATATATATATATATATATATATATATATATATATATATATATATATATATATATATATATATATATATATATATATATATATATATATAATATAAACAGCTAAGTAGATATCTGATTTAAAACAAATTTTGTGGAGAATTCAGATCAGTGTAAGAATAAATGGATTCTATTTTGAGGACAGATCGTTAAGTCAAGATCACAGGGCAAGATCGAAATATGTTCAATGCCATGGGTAAAAGTTCTAACGATTAGGACAAAACTTGGTGGAAAGACCGTGGATTAGGCAAGGATGAAGATATGACTGGGAAAACAACAGGTCAAAGGTCAAGGTTACCCCAAACTGTTCCGATCTTATTTGGACTAAACATACTAGAAAAGTTGAGGGTCAGGCGAAACTAAATTAATTCGATTTTAAAAACGATCGGTTGAGGGTCAAGCTAAATGGACAAACTCAAATATCCTGCCCATAGGCCTTTAACAGAGTGCAAGTGTTGCACTATCTGAGCGCTCATTCTTGTTTTTTGACTGATGCCTGACAGCTAACTCGATTACCCCTTCCCCCCTAATCCTCTCTGTGACAGTATGGGGCAGATCGCCACCCTCTGGACAACCCACAATACTGAACGGACACTACTTGTAGTCAAACGAATTATTGAACTAGAGGTACCTCTACTTTACTCTTTTCCACCACCAGTTACATACCAAGTGGTGTAGTTTTAGAGCGAGCCCATACCATTGGGTGACCCACCAGGGATGTTATATTGACAAGTGATGATCATGGCATTGTAGAAAGTTAAAATAGGGGAGAACCCCAGCCCAATTACCCTACCAGATAAAGTTGTTGGATATTCAGCGTGGGTTACAACATAGAGTTGTGGTAGGGGCAGGCGGCAACCAATTCTGCCATGGTGGCAATCTGGTATTCCAGCAATCAACCTGTAACAGCAGCTGGTGCCTCAGGGGCAGTGGCTGGTGGTAGTGGTGTGGCATCCTGTCTGAGAGTGGTGGTGACGGCAGTGCACTCGAGGTAGCAGTGCAGCAGTGGCAAACTGGACATTCCTGCAGTAGTGACGCTCTTCCCCTTTGTGGACATCTAGTATCTGGTGAATGCATACGAGCATATACCCAAGGAAAGGCAGTGCAGGTTAAGGTGGACCAGGGCTGGCGTTGCATTCTGCAGTAACAGGCTGTGTTGGGTGGCTCAGCACACCACGTGGATGACGAGGAATAAACGTGCAACCTATGATTTGTGAATGTGCTGTCTCTTGGTTTTAGCCTTGGTCCGTGTCAGGCTTGGGGTGAGTGGCTGTGCCGGCCTTTTAATATCTCTGAATGCCAATGTGTTTGGGCACCTAATTACGGAGATGTGTTTTCTCCGTATGGCTGGTAGTATGGTACATGTGAACTGCATGATGTACATGTGCCTGGATCAAAGCATGCTGAAGGATCTCCATGACAGCAAGCTCAGTGTGAAGTGGTAATGTCTCATCTGAGAGCCTCCATGGTGGAGATGTTCTGCCACAGACTAAGGCCGCTCCAGCAGTACTGTTGGTAGCGTCCAGCAAGTCATCCAGGTAGTACGTTGAGGCATTTGCCAGTGTGATGAAATGCATAGCTTGGAGTTGCACTGAAGGTATTGACTTGGCCCTGATGTTGCAGAGGCGAAGGGGTGAAAGCGTATATATGAAGTGGTGATGCCTATGGTGAGGGAATGAAGTAACTGAAATGAGGTGAGTTCTGTTAGATCTACGCTGCATCTCTCTCATTCTCTCTCTCTCTCTCTCTCTCTCTCTCTCTCTCTCTCTCTCTCTCTCTCTCTCTCTCTCTTTCTTGTATCTCTCCTTGCCTCATTCACATGCATAGTATTCCATTCCACTTTCACATTTACATCTCACCCTTCCTAACGTTTTTCCTCTGCATCAGATTTAGGACAAAGAATAAAAGGTTATAAATGGTAATCTTATTTGTGCTCCAACTGACACGTTCTTACCATATCTTCCCCCACCTCCTAAACAATCATTCTTTTCCACCCTGATCCCTACCCATACCTCTCAAGGAATTATATGTGTTTGTTTTTGTTCCAGCCTACAGTGATTCAGTTCTTACACCTTCCATCCGATTACTCAAACTTTCTCCACACACCTACCTCTTCCTCAACCACTGTTTCTCCTGCCTGCTCCTTACCCACGCCTCTCCTTACATTTGTGCTCCAGCCTCCCTCCCTGCTTCCTCAAACACCTCACAATCGACTTACTTTCTTTGTTTCTACCCACCTGCCTCATTATCTTAACAAGCCAGTCATTTGGACAGGCAATTACCTTTTCACCTTCAGTTTACCTAAGCAGCTTTATAATCATCTGCCATATTTACCAGCTATCAACCTACCTACCTATCTACGTATTCACCCATCCGTCAACCTCCCAGTCTACCTACAGTATTTACATATATTTACCGACCCATCTACCCACCCACCTGCCCTACCTACCACCAACCCACCTAACCACCTATTTACCTACCCACTCACCTGTTCTATCTACTAACAGTCCACCTATCAAGCTATCCGCCTACTCAACTACTTGCACCCCACCTACCTTCATTTACCATCTGCCTACCTACCTGTCCATCTACGCACCTACTATCACTCTTTACTACTTATCTTTCTACCAACCCATACACCTACACACCTGATCCTAAGCACCCACCCATCCAATAACCATACCACCTTTCCATTCACCTATCCATCAGCTTATCCCAAATCCTACCCACCCACTCAGTACACACCTAGACCACACATCATCTAACAATCTACCCACTTTTACCCACTCTACTTATCATCTGCCTCCATATCCCTTTCACTCATCACCCACCTACCCCTCTACTCCGCTTTCCACGTATCATCTACTGTAACATACCCAAATACTACCCACGTGTCTCTTCCTTCAGACATATGGGGGCATGACCTTGTAACAACGATGCCACCCTTCTCACTTCTCACGCGACTGGCAATACTGTATTGTATAATAACTGAACTGTCACAGACTGTCTGCATCAAAAGTAATGTCGTGTTTCCGGCTCTTCTGTCCATGAACTCTGAAAATCAGTGTTGTGAATTCGCATCAACTGACACTGATGACATTATTCAGTTATAGATCAGATTCATCAGTATCGGATGCTGCGGACTGATCAAATGATTGTCAAAGTCCGAGAGAAAAACAGGAAATGCGACAGGACTTCTGATGCTGATAATGTACTTACAGTCCAGTATTTCAAAACTGTTCATGGCATGTTTAACACCTTCAGTCAGAGGAAGAAGAGTAAAAGTAGATGATGTATATTCCAATTTCCACTCAATTAACGCCGTCGTGCCGCAGGAGTCAGTTCTGGCGCCAACCCTATTCCTTGTTCATATTAATGATCTCTGTCACCCACAATCCCATCCATTCATACGCAGATGACTGAACACTACATAGTTCATTCACACTCAGACACCCATTTACAAAGTCTAATATCTCTACCTCTCAACTCAGTACAGCCATCTCCATAAATCAAGACCTATCTATGATCAATGAATGGGGACAAAACAAACTTGTCTCTTTTAATGCTAGTAAAACTAAATATATACAATTTGCTAATAGACAGATATTGCCAGATTCGTACGTTACCTTCAGTGCCACTAATATTCCCATCTCCAAAAGTATTGAAATTCTTGGCGTCTCACTTAACAGTGCCCTCAGCTGGACCTCTCATGTTAGATCACTTGCTAAAACCGCCTCAAAGAAACTTGGATTATTGTACAGAGTCCGTAGCTTCTTCGCTGGTGAGCAGTTGGCTATAATTTATAGGAGTCATGTGCGCTCTCAGCTTGAATCTTGCTCACCCTTATGGAATGGATGTGAAGAGGTTGCATTAAAACAACTAGATAAAATTCAGTACAAAGCTGTTAGAATTATTAACCTTGCCATTACAAATAAACTACCTCGCCTGCAAGTAAGAAGGAATGTTGCCTCCCTTGCATTTTTTTACAGATATTTTTTATGGCATATGCTCAGACAAAGTTGCGTCCATGGTGCCACCTCTCCATGCCTTCCCTTGCGCTACTCGGGCATCTGGTAGCGCTTATGACCGGAATGTCACTCAGCCATATTGCAGAACTTCTGCCTATCAGAATTCTTTCATTCCCCGAACTGCATCGCTCTGGAACTCGCTTCCCCAGAGTTGTTTCCTTCCAAATTTCAACCCACAGCTGTTCACGTCTAACTGTTACAGATATTTTATGAACAGAGGACACCAGTAATCTGGTGTATGGATTATTATTATTTTTTTTTATTCATTTGTTTTTCCTTCCTCCGTTGTTATGACAAAAAAAAAAAAAAAAAAAAGAGGATCCATTTTGCATTTTGCTTTTGCTATTGGCCGGTATCCTTCATTCACCTAGGAAATCCCCATCGTAATAAAGCGGTTTATGAAGACCACATCCAACCTCTCGTATTCGGGGGAAAAAAACGCAGTGTGAATATACAGTTATTTTATGGAGACAGAAAGACTAAATATGAAGTACGACCTCGGACTGAAAGTAGTAAGAAGGAAAGCACACCATAATTTACTTTTGATTTACTTCTGCTATCGCCGGACTCAGTCATTCAATCAGATAATCCCTCGCAGTACGACTAAAGCGATTGATCCTCTGATCTCTCTTCATTTCTCTTCCCCAGATAATCTGTCAGCTCAATTCGTCATTCTTGTCCCTCACTTTACCCTCAGACACTCGCTCTCTCTCCGACTTCCTCTTTCCTGCCTCGGGCTCCTCCTCCCCCTACTCTATTCTCTGACCTTTCTTTCTTGTCAATGTATCTTCTCTTTTTCACGATGTCCTAATTCATTTATCTTTATGTATTCCCTCTTTTTTTCAGCCTTTTCCTGTTGTCAGGCTTTCGTCTCCCTTATTGATATCCCTTTCTTCCGTTTATTTATAACTTTTTCTCTTCCTTATTTCATTATTTATTTTCTGCCTTCTTCTTCTCATTTTATCTGACTTTCTTCCTTTTTTTCTCATTTCATTGCTTTTTATCTTTTTTAATCTTTCATACTTCTGCCTTGACTTTTTTACCTTTCTCCTACTCTCTTCTTTCCTCCCTTTCTTTCATCTCTTCTTTGACCCTTCACTTCCTTCCTCATTTCTCTCATTTGTCCATCACCTTTGTTTTTTCATTTCCACTCCTTTTCTTTCTCCACCACTCAAACATCTCAGTGTTTAGTGGATGTTGCTTCTAATTTCTTCCTTTCTCAGCTTTTTTCTTCACACTGCACCCAACAATTCTTGAACTCTCTCTCTCTCTCTCTCTCTCTCTCTGGTGGTTGTGCAGAAGGAAGCTGGTCCTAAAAGCAATACATTTCAACTTCTTTACAACCAAGGAAGTTTCTTGAGCTTAACAGGTCCTGGGAGGCTATCCTGGGAAGGAAGGAGGTAGGAAAAAGATGGAGGAGAGGTGGAGAGAAAATGGAAGGCGTCAGATGGAGAGAAAACAGAGATGGAAATTGAGGACGGAAGAGAAATGGGATGAAAATTGTATGGGAGGGAGTGATGACAGGGGGACTGAGGAAGGAGGGAGGGAGGGAAATACAGAGGAATGGAGGAAAAGATGGAAGAAGGAAGAAGGGGAAGAAACTGAAGGGAAGGAGAAAAAATGAAGATGGGATGAAGGGGGAGGAGGAGAAACAGAGAGGGAAATTTACCTGGGCTTAACAAGTTCTGGGAAACCACGTTGAGAGGAAAGGATGAGAGAGGAACAGAAAATGGAATTGTCAGGGAAATGGGGAGAGAATGGAGGAGGGAGGAATGAGAACTGGAGAACTGAGAGAGACATGAAGAAAAAACTGAAGAAATGGAGAAAAGATGGCGAGAAGGATGGGTGATGAAAAGGTGAAGGAGGGTTACCGAGATAAGATGAAAGGGGGATGAAGGACGCGAAGGAAAGCTATAAAGGCAATAGAAGAGGGATGAACAGAATATTTACGAGAAGGTGGAGAAGGACGGAGAGCAAATGTATACGGAAGTGGAAAAGATGGAGAGGAAATGTAACGAAAGTGGAGAAGGGTGGATGAAAATGCATGCGGGGTGGAGAAAGATGGAGAGAAAACGGCTAAGGGATGGATGGAGGAAGGATAGACAAACGGGCACAGGTGGTATAGAATGGAGAGAAACTGAACTGGGTTGAAGACGGAATGGAGGAGGGAGGGAGAGAGAACAGAAAGGTGGAGGAGACGGAGAGAGGATGGAAAAAATATTGGGTGGACGGAGAATGGAAACGTGGATAGTGGACGGGTGGGAAAGCAGAGGAGGAACTGAGGCGGATGGGAGGGAGAGGAAATGGAATGGAGAAAAGTGAAGGAACTGAAGGGAGGAGGGGGGGGATAGAAAGTAAGGGGGTGAGGGGAAGGAAATGGCATGGGTGAAGGATGTTGGAGAAATGGAAGGAAGATGACGGGAGGAGGAGAAAGAGGAGGGCTGCAGTACAAGATGGAGGGGGTGGAGGAAGGATGGAGAGAATAAAGAGGAGGAATGGAGGGAAGAAACTGAGAGACATGGAGGAGTCAGAGGGAAAACAAAAGGAATGGAGGAGATAAAAGGGTTGTGATGGAGAAAAGGTGAAAGGAATGGGAAGAGAGAGAGAGAGAGAGAGAGAGAGAGAGAGAGAGAGAGAGAGAGAGAGAGATTAACCCTTAACCCACCAGATATCAACATTTGTGTTTTATGGCCGTATTGCAGTAGTGACTGAGCGTTTAGTAACACCTCTTCCTTAGCGATTTATTCTTCATTACAATTCAGTATCGTCTTCTGTGCTGTTGATCTAAGGTAGGTCCAAATTAAAAAGATATAAATAGCACACAGAAGAATGTCAAGGTATAATTATAAAGAAATTAAGTCGGTAAAGAAGAGGCTCTACGAAGCCTGCCATGGCACCTGCATTAAGCCTTCACTGTGGTCAGCGTCAGAGTATTTTCTTCAGAGGTATCCATGGCAACACAGGCACTGGTGGGGACTGGACTGGGGTTCCCTAGGGATGCACCTCCTGACTGGACTACACATCCACCCCACATAACCTGACTACACATCCACCCCACATAACCTGACTACACACCCACCCCACATACCCTGACTACACATCCACCCCACATACCCTGACTACACATCCACCCCACATACCCTGACTACACATCCACCCCACATACCCTGACTACACATCCACCCCACATAACCTGACTACACATCCACCCCACATAACCTGACTACACATCCACACACATAACCTGACTACACATCCACCCCACATAACCTGACTACACATCCACCCCAACCTGACTACACATCCACTCCGCATAACCTGACTACACATCCACCCCGCATAACCTGACTACACATCCACCCCACATAACCTGACTACACATCCACCCCACATAACCTGACTACACATCCACCCCACATAACCTGACTACATATCCACCCCACATAACCTGACTACACATCCACCCCACATACCCTGACTACACATCCACCCCACATTACCTGACTACACATCCACCCACATAACCTGACTACACATCCACCCCACATAACCTGACTACACATCCACCCCACATAACCTGACTACACATCCACCCCACAAGCCCCACATATCTAAAGTGGCATAAAATAGAAGAAGACTAAGTTATTCCGGGCAACAGAAATTCTAAAACCAGTGCCTATTAACTCTTTCACTACAATGATGTCTCTTGTGTTCTCTTCTGGTTGCCACCTAAAGATTCTGTCTACATTTCATGATACCTTTCCTAGTGGAGGAGTTTAGCGGAGACTGCTACTAACCACTGCTCGGTGAAATGGTTCCACACTGTAACAGACCAGTGTGTGTGTGTGTGTGTGTGTGTGTGTGTGTGTGTGTGTGTTTGAATGCAGCAAGAAAAAAATAAACATTATTCCTCTCTCTGAAAGCATTAACCCACTAAAGGCTAATAAATTAAGATATTATTTCCTGTAACGCCTAACGCCAAACGATTTTAACTATAAAAATTCTTTTAAATAATATGACGTCCCTCATAGTTCAATCTTGCTTCCTTCAAAAGAATTTACTTAATCTACTGAAGACCTCTTGACCTAAAGTGGTTAATTAAGCCTACACCTAACTCTCGGATTTCGGAAAGTCTATCTATCTATCTACTGCCAGACGCCTTAATCCCGTAAGGGGTGGCCACAAACAAATCACCTCCACGTCGTCCTGTCCCCCGCCATTTCACAGCCCTGCTTCCAGCTCACATCCCCCTCTCTCATTTACGTCTCCACTTCATCCCTTCTTCTCATCGTTGGCCTCCCCCTCCCTCTATTCCCTCCACTTCACTCACATACACTCTCTTCGTTAGTCTCTCGCTCTCCATCCTCTTCACATATTCAAACTACCTCAATGTATTTTTCCTAATGCTTTTTATCACATCCACATCCACACCACAACGCTCCTTCACTTTCTCATCTGCCAGTCTGTCTCTCCATGTGACTCCACATGTTCCTCTCAAATAACTCATTTCAACTGCTCTCACGCTCGACTTGTGTTCCTCCAAAAAGGTCCAAGCTTCAGTTCCGTACGTCAGAGTTGGTATCACAATACTGTCATGTAGTTTCCCATATGATAAAAAATATTATCTGAAAGTTACGACAAAAATTCTGGTCATCGTAATGACGTGGTTATGGACACAACAGCCAGCATGACAAAAAGGCAAATGGAAAATAGAAAGCATAAGAACTGAAGGAACTGCGACAGGCGAGCAAAAAGGAAAGTTTTAACTCTTCTAAGGACAACCATCTGACTTTAAGGCTGTACTCTGTTTCACGAGTGCAAGAGATCTTATTCTGCTGTGGGAGAGAGAGAGAGAGAGAGAGAGAGAGAGAGAGAGAGAGAGAGAGAGAGAGAGAGAGAGAGAGAGAGAAAGGATGGCAAAAGTAGAGGGACAGACAGAGAAAACAAAAAACAGAGGAGGGAGAGAAAGAAGAGATTCGGAAGGCAACGCGGAAGGGAGGGAGGGAGAGAGGAAAATACCGCTGAAGAGAGAGAATGGAAGGGATGGCGGACAGAGAGGAATGAAAGAAAGGAGATTTGAATGGGATGAAAGAAAGTGAAATTGGGCGGAGAGAGTAAAAGAGAAAAACGGTGTACAAGGAAGGGAGTTGGACGAAAAAATGGAACTGCAATATACAATGTACAATATTCTCTCTCCATCTCTCTCATCTATCGATTTTATGTCTATCTACTTGTCTGTCCACCAATGTGTCTCACACACACACACACACACACACACACACACACACAAGTATCCCTTTAGAAACCCAGAATCTCTAGAATCCCTCTAGAAACCCAGAGTTCCTAGAATCCGTCTAGAAACCTAGAATTCCAAGCATCCCTCTATAAACCCAGAAAGACTAGAATCCCTTTAGTAACCCGCGCGCAAACCTGATGATGCGGGTAAAATAGCGCTGGGATTGGCATACAAAATAACGTGTGTTCAAGCCTCTATATGGTTCAATCAATGTTGGAAGCTCGGTGGGATAAAACAAGGCGGAGTGTGCCCTTGTATCCTACACCTCACTCCTGCCTAAAGACATGTGGTAGCACGTAGGTGTTCTGCACCAGCCGTCACGGTCAACTTGCTGAACTCTTATGGTTACCAGACTTGGGGTTAAGACCGTGTAGTTTTCACCACTAGACGCAACAAATATAATTATATGCTTAAAATAATAATGGTAGGTGGGGGCGCTCACCAACCACTCAATGTAGCGCTCCTTTGGGTGTCTCTCTTTCCCTCTCTTCCATCCTTCCTCTTCTGTCTTTCCTTCACTCTTTCCTCTTTCTTCTGACTACGGGTAACTTTACACTCCCTCTTCTGTCTTTCTTTTCTTTATTCTTTCCTCTTCCTTCTGCCTATGGGTAACTCTACACTGTGTGACAAGCCAAATGGTTTCCTGTTGCCTATATCAGGAGACCATTTACTACGCTAGGTGGTAACCACATAACCAGATTATGGCACCTGGTGGTTAGTGGGTTATTAAGGTGCTCCAATCGGATTGAGCCTGTGTAGATTTATATCCACGGGGTGGTTGGGGTTTACTGCCCTCGTAATGCTACTCATGGATGAGTGAGGTTGGTCACCCTCATCTTAAATGTCAGGACCAACTTGCCTAGCCCAGGGTTCCTCCGCTCCTCATGGGGCGACATAGAATTGGATAAAGGATGAATGGATGAAAAATAATGTTGATGATGATGATGATGATATACGATATTCATTATCATTATTATTATTATTATTATTATTATTATCATTATTATTTTTATTATTACTGACAAAGACTATCATAATTAACACTAACACTCACACACGCGTGCAACACTACAACTTTCTTACACAAATAATTAGGCGTGTAGTGAAAGAATATTCTATCCAAATAATTTACCATCCTGCTCACCATCAACTATCAGGACATGCGTGCCAATTCCCCCAGTGCAAATGCTGCTGACACCCGGACGACAAGCCGGGGAGAGGGAGGGGGGGATGGCAAAGACCCAATTAAGCAAATACAGGTGGGGCGAGAATGGAGGGCGTTGTAATGTCTTGTAGTTTACTTAAAAATGGCAGAGAAGACAGAAAGACTGAAAAAGGATCGGGATGACAGACAAGAGAAAAAGGCATGACAACCTGAAACAGATGGACAGCTGGAAATAAGCTTTTCATCATCATCATCATCATCATCAATAATAATAACATCGTTGTCTTCATTCTACATTTATGTGGTGTGCATAACTTTCTTCTTTCTATTTTTCTGAGCCTCGATGATACAACCGTAGAACAATATCGATAAATAATGTTAACTTAATGATATTTTCCTTTTCAGGTAGACAATGTAGAATGTAATTTCCTCTCCCACTTTGCTATGAAATCTCCAAAACAGCATTTCTATGCTGCATGGTGATCCTTCTTACTATTTCCTGCCAACCTCGGCTGGAGGGTTTGGTGGGTGGGGGGAGTCGTCCTGCATTTCCATCCTTGTCTTTACCTGATAGAATAGTTCTGTTAATTATAACCTCCCCTAAACCAAACATCCACGAAAGGACCAACAGGTTTGATGTTGTTTGCTTTCCTTTGTATGCCTTTGTTCCCACTGAAGTGGACAGGATACAATAACGGGAAAAAGGGATAAACACAAAGTATGAAAATGACCATCGGAGTACCAAACGAACATGGGTCAAAACATCCATTCACTCTTCACGCAAGTCTTGGAAATTCCTGGCTCTACAGATGAAACCCCAGACACAAACCTACTGTATGTCGGCTATTCTCGTTCTACCCTAACTTGGTCTAAAATAGTCATCTCTACATCTTGAACGCTCAATCATAACACTAGGTTAATACCACAATATGATGTTAGTCAGGAAGAAATGCTGTGGAGAAAAGGTGTAGAGCCATAGCGTTGTATTCCTCTGGCACTGAGCTATGCGAAAAAAAATGCCAATGGACGAAAATCTGGGCCAGGTTAGAATGAGATGAGCACAGTTAAGCTGTTCCCGCGACACATGTGGTATAGAGTCACAGGGGTTGGTATAGCATGGAATATCAGTTCCTTCTGCCAGTATCCAAAACAGATTGTACTGAGGATAAAAACTGGTGAATATTTATATGAACTACCTTCACCGCTTCAGTACAGTAACTTTTTATTCTTGCTGCTAATAGACGATATTATTAAGATTTAGAGAACCCCAAACTATTGAAGGCTGTGTCTAACCAGTCCAGATCGATGTCTATCCGAATCTTAGCGCAACTCTGTGTATGGCAAAAATAAAGACGTCATCTAATATTAACTGTCAGAATAAACAATAATAAATGAGTTACTCTGCATATAGAACTAATGGTCTCCCTCTCTTAGTTTCACTTCTGAAAAGAAAGTTGGATGTCTTAATTAGAACCTGGTTACCAGAATACATCGGAGGAAAACAAAAAAACTACTCAGCATATTGCTAAACAAAAAATTTACTTTCAGGCGACAGTTAACTCATCCCGTTCGAGAACATTGCTTATATTTTTTTCTTACTACTATTAGACGATTTAACTCAGGTTAGGAGACCATCGAAGCTGTAAACCCCCCACCCCTCAAGTCCCGAGTCTCCCCAAGGCCGATCATAAAGGGACAACATACGTCAACTGTATAAAAATGTATTCGACGTGGTGGTGTTAACTCCTGAGCATGAAACGGATTTAATTTTTCATTCTTGCTATCTCCTCACTTTTATTCAGATCTGGAGAGATTTTTTTTTTTTTTTTCACTTGGAGGAGTTGGATGTACTGAAGCTGTCATTAACCCCTCCAGTATGAGTGGTCTTCCTCTAGCTGAATAACTTAGGCTGAAGCCAGCCAGAACAAACAATAATTATGTCACCGTACTGAAGGACATATTGGTGAAGAAAGAAAATGGTCGTCCTCTATTATTCAGTCTGCCTTTCCCTCTTACTCAGTCTGTCTTTCCCTCCTTCAGTCTGTCTTCTTACTCAGTCTGTGTTTCCCTTATACAAACTCAGTTTTTCCAGCTTACTCTGTCGTTTTTTCCCTCTTAGTCTGTCTTTCCCTCTTACTTAGTCTATCTTTCCCTCTTACTTAGTCTGTTTTTCCCTTTTATTTAGTCTGTCTTTCCCTCTTATCCAGTCTGTCTTTCCCTCTTATCCAGTCTGTCTTTCAATGTTATTTATTCTGTTATTTCTACTCGGTCTCTTTCACTCTCACTCAGTCTGTTTTCCTTACTCCGTCTGTCTTTCCCTCTTAGCCTTTCCCCCTTTACTCACTCGGTCTTTCTCCCCTTTATCAGAGTCTTTTTCCTTCTATTAGGTCTGTATTTCCCTCTTATCCAAGCTGTCTCTCCTCTTGCCTAAGACCTCCAGTCTTTTAACCTCTTCATCCCGACGACATTTTTTTTTCCTCCTGCTTCCAAGCGGTTTTATTCAGGTCAATAAAACCCGGTAAGAGCGAAGGCGGAAAATGAAGACTGTCTGTAGCCCCTCAGGTTGGAAATATTTATCTGAAGGTGAGTAACGTCGCCTGGAGAAAGCAAGAGTAAAATGAAATATAAGACTGAAAAGTTTAACCCTTTCAGTTCTATGCCGTATTTTTCATTTTAGTCATGTTATCTCCAGGCTCTTACACTCAGCTTTGTAGAAACTTTCCGAAATGGAGAGGTTAGTTACCGTATTTCCTTCATCTGCCCACCTGTTACAAGAGGTCTAACAAAAGCTGAATAAAACTGTGTGGAAGTGACATAAATAAAGCAATAAAATCCGTCACAGGATTGAGGGGGTTAGGAGCAAAGTTTCTTGATGATGGTTTTCCTTTGCCCAACTTCTGGGGAAAGGAGTAACTTTTTGTCGCTTATCACTTCTGTTCGTGTTTCCGTGTCTGGAAAAAAAAAAAAAAAAAAAAAAAAAACACGAAGGCGTCAGCAGCAGACAGGCACAAAAGCAGAGTTCATCAGAGCCACGACTCAATCAGCACGCCGCTCAGATCCAACCCGTCAACCCAATTAAAGACTTAGAGGCCACAACTAAACTAATACTACCACGCAGAATCCAACCCCCGACACAAACACACACACACGCAGTTAAGTGCTTATAGATATTCTCCATCACAACGTACGTACTTGGTCTGTTGTTACCACTTCCAGTCAAATATATTCAACTTGGGAATTATTGCTCCAGGGACGGAGTTAATGAAGACTTCAACCCCTCCAGTTTGTAAGGCCATCCTGAGATGAACAATATCCTGTTTGTTTGACCTGTGCAGCTGAGATGTATGGGGCGAGTAGGGTGTGTTTGATTCGCGGCTGCTGATTGGCCGCCGATGATGTAAATCTACAGCTCTTCTTATTTTAACACATATATACTTATAGCTTTTAATTATGTGCAATATAAGCAGCCAGTTTAAATATGGAATAATTTCCAAAGCTTAAGAGGTCAAACTTAGCTTTAAATGTTCACTATAATCAAAGAAAACTTAAGTTTATTACAAATTTTATAAAACGATCCATCCACTGTGTACATCCACGTCCGCACGTTGCACTGCATCCAACTACGGTGTACACCTACGTCCGCTATGTTGCACTATAATATCCACCCACGGTGCACACCTACGTCCGCATGTTGCACTAAAATACATGCTTTTTTTTTTTTTTTTAATGTGTCCGACTCTGGGCAAAGGCTTCAGCGCCTATATCTCGGGGGCAGTAGCCTATCCCAAGGTCCAGTAGTCCTCCTACACCTCCACATGTCACCACTTCGGCGCTAACACCCACCGGCCATAGTGAATACATGCTAGGGCTGTCTCATAGAGGACTGGTGTATTGGTATTAGCGGGGGTACTTTTATGACATGTCGGCGGGTCATCTGGTAGATCAGGAAAGTCTGCTTCTATGAAATCCTTAAACTGTTCCCTGCCCCAACCGGGATTCGAACCTGGGTCCATCAGGACTGCAGGCCGCCTCTCTACCGATTCAGCCACCGCCTCCCCCAACTATTATGCTTGCATTTACTTCTATGACATCATTGGTGGCCAATCAGCAGCCGCGAATCAATCACACCCTACTTGTCCCATACATCTCAGGTGCACAGGTCAGTCAAACTGACTACAGAAAGCAGTCAAAAAGGCCTCGCAAGCGAGAGTTCCCGGGTTCGATTCCCGGGTCGACCACGAGACCTTTAGGCACGGTCTCCTTTGCCCCTGCCTGTTCGTACCTAGAACTAAAAATAGGTACCCGGATGTAAAATCGACGGTTGCGTGTCGTATTCCGGGGAATGTTTGGGAGCTTACTTTCCTTGTCTGTTCACCAGTCAAAGAGCGCATGCCTCCGCCAATGTCACTGCCATTAAAAGGGATCCGGATCCGGAGGCGTGGATACAGGATCCTTATCCGTATCCGGAGCCGGATCCGCCCCCAAAGTTAAACAATTCATTCTTTGTCCATGGAACACCTTTCAAAAAAAAAAAAAAAAAATCATTGAAATTCACTGAGAACTTTTGGAGATATTGTGCTGGATACTGTGGATCCGGCCCAAAATTTAACAATTTGCTCATTGGCCCATGGCCCACCCTTCCACAAAATTTAATCGAAATCCGTTCTTAACTTTTCGAGAAATCCTGCTAACAGACAGACAGACAAACCAACAAACCAAAGCGGGGTAAAACATATATCTCCTTGGAGGAGTTAAATAAATTCGTCTGACGATAGCAAGAGAATAATAAAAAATAATCCCCGCCGCAGTGAAACAATTATGTCTCTTGTAACCCATTTTAATACCATAAGTTTTTTTTTTCTTTGCTGCAGTTGCCACAAGATTTTTTTTTTTTTTTTTCAATTTTGGGAGAGTTTTCTCGTACAGATTAGGAAGACCACTTCACTGCCACAGATCTTCCCTCAGCTGAATATGTAAGGGTAAATAAAACAAAACAGTAATCCTATTGAATGGGTGTGTGAAGACTTAATAATCCCTCAGGTACAAGTCTTCCCTGAGAAAAGGAAACTCATATGTCGGCAGCATGAGTAATATGAAACAGGAGTGATTATGACGGTACAGTGTGGAAAATAATAATCACTAAGGAAGAGGTGCTTTGAATTCCGTGCAAAGAGGATCTGGCTAACTGCCATCGCTAACATTCTGGTTTACTGAGACATGAGAATCTATTACGGTACCATCATAAAATCACTTTTAGGTCACACAGTTTGACCGCCCTCGAACCTAATCGATAAACTTTCTCGAGCTTTAAAGGTGCGTCAGGCTGGATATTTATCGTCACTCTTCAGCTGCCAAACACTTCATAACTATATTACAGGTACTTTCAAAGAGAAATAATATCACCAAACAAAATAAATTTCTGATACCGGCACAATTTACGACTTGCACATAATGCCTGAACCTTATTAGTAGTGACTGCAGACCCAGGCTCATCTACACGTGAACCCAGTGGACTGCAGCCTGAAGTTGCTCTTTCCCTGCAGTCTACCATCATCCTCTCGGGCGATAAAGAGGAAATGAATAATCGGGCAGCTCCGCCGCCAGGTTACATCACTGTCACCACGCGAAGGCGTCCCCCTCCAGCACCTATTACAATTTTTTTCATGCGTCTGACTCTGGGCATAGGCTTAACAGCCCGTTCCCTAAGGTCCAGCAGTCCTCTTACGTAACAAACCTCCACACGTCACTACATTGGCCTAACACCCACCATCCATACTAAATACATGTTAGGGCTGTCTCATAGAGGGCTGGTGTATTGGTATTAGCGGGAGTATTATTACATGGTGGCGGGTTGTACGGTAAAGTCTGCTTTTAAAGAACTTCAAATCCTCATACCTTAAAGTATCCTTCAGTCTTTCGCGACGTGTGGTCTATCCTACAATAAGTAATATTGTCTGGAGGTGCAAAATAAACAAACAAATAAAAAATAACAAAAAAATCAAGTAAAGGAACCATCAGCTATGACATATGGTGCGATGGAACAAGCTCACATCTGCTGTCATGACAGTCGACACATCCAGTTACAGGACATGAAAACAGACCGATACAGTCCTAAAAATGTACTTTAATACTCTGAGCCTGAGACACTGCGAAGGTGGGAGAAATGATAACTTACTGACTTACTGAAGAGGAGAGAAGAATTTGGGGAGAGGAGATAAAATGAGAAGAACCAACAAGAGAAAACGAGAGGGGAGGAATGGAACACAGGCAGAGGGGACCGGGGAGGTGCGGGGAAAAGTGGAGAACTGGAAAAATGAGAGGAGATGAGAACACAAAGAGAAAAAAAAAATCACGGAAAAAGAAAATGCGAGTTAAAGAAAAGAATGCAAGGAACGAGAAGAAAAAGATGAAAAGAATGGGCAAATGAAAAGAAGTAGAAGAAACGAAAGAAAGATGCAGAACAAGGGAGATGAAAGGAGAGGTTAAATTTCGTTTGCGCAAGACAATGAGACTGGAAAAGTATCCACATTTTAAAATCATGTGTAGTTTGATGATAAAAGATTTGTTCTTCACTATAAACACTCAGTAAATGGGTTATAGTTTTTATTACTGCCATAATTTTTACCACCGGAATACCGCCCAACAAAAAGGTGCATTCAGGGCGTGTTACACCCTCGCCCTCCAGTTGGTCAACAGCCGATTATTTAATTTTGCCCTGCGACCTTGACTTTTGACCGATTGCTCTCACAGTAGAATTACCTTATCGTCACATGACCATTAATCTTCCAAGTTTGGTCCTTATCGCATCAAAACTGCTTGGCCTGACCTGGACTTGTGACACTGACGTCCGACTGATGGTCTCAGAATCGAATAACTTTATCCTTCCCTTATTCAACCCTTCCACAAAGTTTGGTCCACACTGGATATAAATTCTAAGTTGATCATGCCAAGTGACCTTGACCTTTGACCTCTTGTTCACAAAAACGGTTCCGGTAAGTCAACCCTTCCACCAAGACAGGTATAATCACCAAAATTTTTTTAGTTATTTTTACACACAGACACAAAAGTCAAATCCTGACCTTGCCCTGTGACCTTCATCTCTGACTGATTGTTCTTAAAATGGAACCCCTTCATTCTCCTATTACCTTCATCCCTCCCACCAAGTTTGGTCTAAGTCAAGTAGGAAAGGAAAATGATTAGGCTGATTTTGCTTGACTGAATTTACTCAACCGTATGGTCCTGACCTCTGACCTATGGTTCCCCAAAACAATAGATCAACACCTTGTCTCTCCCTCTAATAACTCACTAAATTAGTTATAATTGGATAAAAACTGTTTTATCTATTTTGCTTACGCACACACACACACACACACACACACACACACACACACACACACACACACACACACACACACACACACACACACACACACACAGTAAATGAAGATGGGACATTACGAGTCTGATCCAATCACGTAAATACATAAATAAGCAAGAAATTGGCAAGACCCAATAGAAAGATTAATTAATGAATAAAAGAAAAACTCACTAATCACTATGCAGGCGGGAACGATGAGATATTATTGTAGTGCAAGTGTTCAATAAAACTGCTATGCTCCACAAGATAATCTCATCATTAATTTGCAGGTAGAGCACACACAACAATGAAAATTAGAGAAAAAAATGAATAAATAAACACGTGGAGTTAAATTTTTCAAGAATAAACTCTTACATGAAAATAAACAAACATGAGTGGAACCCAATGTCAACTATGCAATACGGAGAGACATGTGTACCCCTGAGAGAGAGACGACTGCCACCGAACATCAAACGCCAGGTGTGTTGGTGGAAAGAGAGGAGAGGAGAGGCGAGGCGAGGAGAGGAAAGGGGAGGAGAGGAGGGGGGAGAGAGAGAGGCTTGGATAGGATAGGATATGATAGGATCGGATAGGATAGGGTAAGACGGAAGAGGAGACGAGACGAGAGGAGACGAGAGGAGACGAGAGTAGAGGTGAGGAGAAAGTGGCGCCGAAGGGAAAGAAAAGGGGTAAGCAAGGCGAACACTAATGAGCAGAAAATGGAAGGGGAGAGGACACAGCACAGAGGTGAAAGGAGAGAAGCGAGGGGGGAAAACTGGTAAATGAAGGAAATATGGGGGGGGAAAGGAATGGGGTGGGGAATGGGGGGTATGGAAGAGGACAGCAATGAAGGAGATGTAGGGAGGGAGAAGGGCGAGCGGAGGGATGAGGAGAGAAACGGAAAGATGAGGAGGGAAGGAAAGGAGGGAGATGGTAAGGGAGAGGAGCAAGTAAGGCAAGGGAGTGAAGTCTTAGGAAATGGTGTGGGCAGAAGGGAGGGGAGGGGGAAGGAGAGGAGTTGAGGAAGAGCTGTGAAGACAAGGAAGAACGGGTAAGAGAGAGGAGGGGAAGAAAGAAAGGCAGAATATGAAGAGAGGGATGATGCTTTCTTTCTTTCAATTCTTTCATTCTCCCCCTCCCCCGTTTATTGGCTACCACAGACGACTTTATTCATTGTGAGCGAGACGTTTCGAACTGGAGATGCAAGATACAGACTCGTCATTCCCTTTAGTACAAGAGGTCTTCCCTAAAGTGAATAATATCGTCGTAAGAACAGAAAATAAATGATGTCTTTGGGATGACCCTCCTAAGTACGGTGCCGTTTTCTTCCACTGCACTTTTTATAGATTAAGGTGATTATATTTAACACGGAAATACTACTAGTGATGAAATGATTAAACAAACTGATAGATTTGTCAGTCTTTAAAGAAACTAATAGATCTGTCAGTCTTTAAGCCATTAGCTCCCACGGTTCCTTTGTGAGGGACTGTGCTGGAAGGGTACTATGCGTATCGCCCTCCGCCTATCGGCTCATAGTCGCGAAGCTCATAGCTCCCTACCTCAGGGTTCCCTCTTTTAGTAACTTTTAAATTTGCCCAGCTCCGTCCTACACTGAGGATGCTGGGCGCAAATGATTTAATGAAGCCCATATGATCCCTCAGGTTTGAAAAGTCTCTCCAAAGTCTTAATCCTTCCATTTCAAAAAATCTCTCTCCTAAACCAAAGTAATGCAGAGATGTCAGGAAAATAATAATGTGGACATGCCTGGGTTTATGGGGTTACCGCCAAGAATACAACCCTAAGACTCCAACGAGGGTGGAGGGGCCGCAGGTCCCTACTTTATGTTATACAAATATCTCAACTCCAATCTGAAGGGCTACTGAACTGGATATGAGAGAGAGAGAGAGAGAGAGAGAGAGAGAGAGAGAGACACACACACACACACACACACAGACAGGAAACGACAGTTACGTTTAGAATCTTTCTTTCTTTCTTTCTTTCTCTCTCTCTCTCTCTCTCTCTATCTATCTATCTATCTATCTATCTATCTCTCTCTCTCTCTCTCTCCCCCTCAGCAGCATAAGATAAATAGCCAGTGAGTCTATTCAAAAACCTCTTAAAATTTATCCTCTTCCCCTCAAGGTTACTTTGTTTACATTCTGTCTGTCTGTCTCTGTCTGTCTGTCTGTCTCTGTCTGTCTGTCTGTATGTCTGTCTGTCTGTCTGTCTATATCTGTCTGTCTGTCTGTCTGTCTGTCTGTCTGTCTGTCTCTCTCTCTCTCTCTCTCTCTCTCTCTCCTAGGCTTAATAACACAAGTAACAGCAAGAACTGTCTGTCGGTGAAAAGACTAAAATAGGATGGCGGTCGTAACACTGGAGCTCAGGCGGTAAACTAAAGCGTCAAATTTGCATGCTTATTGAAATTCTGACTGGCAGACTTTAATTGGCTTTTAAAATTTGTATTTGGAGGTCAGCAGACTGCATTTATTTACGGTACTGAGAGAGAGAGAGAGAGAGAGAGAGAGAGAGAGAGAGAGAGAGAGAGAGAGAGAGAGAGAGAGAGAGAGAGAGATGAACAAGTGTGTGAGGAATTGATAGGATGAATGAGTGAATGGGCCAGGACTACGATGAATGATAGTGAGTGAGGAAGGGATAAGATAAATGAGAATAAGCGAGTAGATGAGTGAGGACGGAAGAGGATGAATGAAAATGAGTGACTGAGACAGGGCTAGGGTAAATGACAGTGAGTGAGGAAGGGTTAAGATGAGTAAGTGAGTGAGGAAATGTGTTCGGAAGGGACAGACTGAGAATTAATAAGAATGAGTGAATGAGCTAGGGTTAGGATGAATGAAACAGTGAGTGAGGGAGGGACAGCATGAGTAAGACAAAGAATGGGTAAGTCAGTGTGTGCGGAACTTTACTCACGGGATTGTTGTTTGTCTTTCGTCTGCATGTGTGTCTGTGTGTCTTGGTGGTTGTGTGCTTGTTTCTCAGTTTCTATCCTTTGTCTTCCATTTTTCTGTGTCGTTTTTATGCGACACCTGCTCCGCCGTCAGGTGAGGAAGGAAGATGGGAAGAAAGGAAAGAATAAATGGTAACAATAACGGAGAAGATGGGAAGGAAGGAAGCAAGGAGCGATGGAAGGAAGGAAGGAAGGAGGGATGGAAGGAAGGAAGAAAGGATGGAAGGAAGGAAGGAAGGAGGTAAGGAAAGATGGAAGGAAGAAACTAAATGAATAAATAAATAATCGGAATGGCATTCAATAGAGCGCATACCTCCGCCAAATGTGCCTGATTTTTTTCATCAACATCCATGCAATATTCACTGAAAAATTTACGAAAATGTCGAAAAACGCCCTATCTCGCAATGTTAAAGTTAAAAAAAAATTCTTGGATCCGCACCTTTATCCGGGTCCGCACCAAAATTTAACGGAGTCTATTTTGGGCCAAAGTCCATTCTTCTACCAAGTTTCGTGGAAATCCGTCCGGGCGTTTTTGTGTAATCTTGCTCACAAACCAACCAGCCAACAAACAAACAAACGGACAGGGATGGAAACATATCCTCCTTGGCGGAGGTAATGATGCGTGAGGACTAAAGGGAAGAAGGAAGAAATGATACATGGGATGGAAGGAATGAATGAATGAAGGAAGGAAGGAAGGAAGGAAGGGAAGGAGGAATAAGCTCGGAATGAGAGGTCTTATAAATGTGATGGCCGAGCACGAAGGAGGGGAAGTAAATAAGGACGAATGATAAGTGGGGAAGAAAGGAAGGAAGGCAGGATAAAGAGACATTATGAGGGGTGAGTCAGCAAGGAATGAGGCAAGAACGAGTTAATTAGGAATGAAGGAAGTGCGAATGAGTAAGGAGTGAAGGAAGTGGGAATGAGTAAGGGTGAAGGAAGAATGAGTAACGAGTGAGGGAAGAGACAGAGAGTGAGGAGTGAAGGAAAAGTCAATGAGTGAAGGCTGCAGAGTGATGGGGTGAGAAGTGAGCGAGTGAAAGAAGGGTAAGAGACAATCCCGTGAGAGACCTCACTCAATGGTCTCTCACTCTTCTTTCACTCACTCACCCCTCGAGGGGTGAGTGAGTGAAAGAAGAGCGAGAGACAATTCAGTGAGAGACCTCACTTAATTGTCTCACACTCTTCTTTCACTCACTCACCCCGCGAGGTGAGTGAGTGAGCGATGAAGGACAAGTGAGTGAGTTGGTGAAAGAAGAGTAAAGGGTGGAGATGAGGGGCAGGGATGACGGGGAGGCTGAGGAGTTGGGATGAGTGAGTGAAGTGTGGGCGGCAGAACGATGGAGACTGAGTGTAGGAATAAGGGTGATGGGTGAGTGAGTGGGGGTGAAGGGGTGAGAGGCAGCGGGTGAATGAGGGATGAGGAATAAGGATTAGGGGGTGGGGGTGGCAGGGAATCAGGCTGCTCATTACCCAGGAAGTATTACCTCATATTTCGGGGGTTGTCCCGGGGTATGAGTTATGGCTGGGGGTGGGGAGAGGGGGGAGGACGAAGGGGAGGATATGTGAGGGCACCTGGGGGGAGAAATGATAAGGAATGAGGAGTGCAAAAGTTGTAAGGAGGAGAGATGGGGTGAGTTTGGAGGAGGGACGAGGGATGAAGGAAGAAGTTAGGAAGGAAATAAAAATTATAATAAAGGAAGGAAGGCAAGAAGGTGTAAGGTAAGGGGAATGGAGGGAGGCTGGTAGAGAGTGTAAGAGAGACGGAGGGATGAATGAAAAGGATGACGATGGATGATGAATAAACATGGGAGAAACAATAACCGGGTGAGGAAAGATGAAATGACAGGTCGAAGTAGTAGATGTCTAGAAAGAGAAAAGAGTGATGGTGAAAAGGGTAAAGTGAGAAAAGAAAGGAGGCTAAGGACGACCGTGAATTTCGTACCGTAAATATACCTAATGGAACGGATGAAAACGGACAAAGACGAAAAAAATGGAAAGAAAAACGTCCGAACAAGAGGCATGAAGGCAAAGAAGGGCATTATAGAAGATGAAAAAAAAAAAAGGTGTGGAAGGGAAAAAGACTAAGAATTAACGAAATCTGAAGGAAAAAAAGTGAAAGAGAATTAAATGAAAGGTCAGAATACAAGAAAACTGGGAGGAACAAAAAAAGGGGAATTATAAAAGACGAGGAATAATATGAAAGAAGTCGAAAAACGAGGAGTCAGATGATGAAGTGGGAAAGATAATTTGAAAGGTGTGGAATAAAATTAAGAGAGGTCAAAACACGAGCGGAAGGATTGAGATAAATAAGTGGGAATATTAAGAGACGTGAAAGAAATTATGTGGGCTGAAAACGCGACAACACAGGGAGACATGAAGAAACTAGAAAAAAAAAAAGTGTTGATGACAATCACAGCTGTGAGGTAGCGAAAATGAAGAAAACTGGAGTGATTAAAGAAAAAAAAAAAGAAAGAAAAAAGGATTTACAAGAGAGGCTATAACAAGAAAAGACTGACAAGGAAATGATCAGATGAATGAGAAACATGTGGTGGGATTCACAAGAGAGGTCAAAACAAAAGATTGGGAACGTGAGGGATGATGGGTAACGTAAAAATTCAAGTGTTTTGTACAGGTTCGATCAATTGCTCCTTCACACCATCTCAACACTGCGTCACCCCCTAAACTAACTAAACTAACCAGCAGTGTTCAACCAGGCTGGAAGGGCTGGAATTTCGTGGGACCTCAAAGGTTCGCGTGTATTACTGACCGCAACTGAACCTAAAGAACCACAACCCTCTCTCAGATACCAACCCCTACGTGCCGTATCTGATTGGAGCGCCTTAACCCACTAGACCACCGAGCAGCCACTTGGTATTATGGTTATCAGCCAAAACAGATAGTGGTTTCCTGGGTTACAGGACACCATTTTGCTTGTCACTCAGTGTAGAGTTAACTGGAGATAGATAAACATCAGTGAGCAGATGGAGAGGAATCCCACCTATCAGCACTAGAATACTAAGTCCGTATATCGCAGCCAAAGGATTCAGTACCTTGGTGGAATGATAGAAAGTAGAGGGAATAGTGAGAAGGACGTGAAGCACTGAGTGCGGCAGTGAAGAGGGATGGTTGGTTCTATGAAGGCCTTGATGCCTATTAAGAAACTAAATACTGAGGCTGCAAGACAGTGTGTTAGCATGAATGCTAAAGCAGGATAACTGTTACTATTACGGAGGATGAAGATGTGAAGAAAGAGGGAAAAAGGGAATTGCGAATAAAGGGAAGACATGAACGTACGCAGAAGAAATTAAAATAATGAAGTGTAGTGGAGGGAAACACTTGCAGGAACTGACAATTAAGATTAACATTAAGGAAAAGGAGGTGAGAGAGAGAGAGAGAGAGAGAGAGAGAGAGAGAGAGAGAGAGAGAGAGAGAGGTCAACTTGAAGGACAAGAGGCAGTAATGGTTCATCCTCACGTCTCCTCCTTCCTCCCTACTTCCATTTTTCATGTCAGCTCTGCTTCTTTCTTTCCTTCCCTCCTTTCCCTATTTTCAGCCTATTTCTTCCTTCCCTTCCGATTTTCTTTACTTTCGATGGTATTAATATCTTTCAACATTTCATTCCAAACTTAACTTTTTTTTTGTCATCTTTCTTTCCTTCATCTTAATCGCAACTCCTCATTTCATTTTGTTATTCTCTTTCTACTTTCATGATTTTTTTTTTTAATTACTTTATCCACTTCAATCTCCAAATATTTCTACCGTTTTTCTACTTTTCAATCGTTCATATTCTCTGCTTTACTATTCGCTCCTTCTCTCCTTCAATATTACCCTGTTTCTTCCCCTCCCCTCATCTTTCCTTCCGACCTGCACCCCATATTCATTACCGTCCCTAGTACCTAGCTTCCTTCGTTATCCCTCCATCATTCCATCCTTCCTTCCTTACCTTCAGCTTCATCTTATATCTTCCTTTATTTTCCGTCCCCTTTGCCAACTTTCTCTTACTCATTTCATATTTTTCTTACATTCATAGGCATTTAAAAATACATGTTCTTGTTTCTACCTTTCAATCTTTATCTCATCACTCTTACTCCTTTTGTCCTTCCTTCCTTCCTTCCGTTACTTTTATCTGATTTTGTTTCTTTCCTTCTTCTTTCTTTCAGCTTTTATCTTTTATCCTTTCCTATATATATCTGCCCTTAACCCCTTCAGTCCTGTAAAGTACTTTTATTCTTACTACCTCCAGATTCAACGTCGCAAACATCCCTAGTACTGAAGGTATTAATGAAGGATGTATATAATCTAATTTGAAAAGTCTCTCCGAAGCTAAATAAAGCCATGTGAAGACAGCAAGAAAAATTCACAGTTTGACTGAAAATGTGAATTTTCCTCTGTTATTACTACTGATTCTGCTGTCCAATTTTATAATCCACTCCCGTCCTCCTCATCCTACCTTCTGCGTATCCTTCCTTTTCTTCCCACATTTACTCGTCTGCCTTTTTCTCTTCTGTTCCTTCTCATTTGTTTTTCTTTATTCTTTCTGCTCCTCAGTCACCTTTATCTTATTTCCCATAACCTCTTCTCATTACCTTCCATCTATTATTCCATCATTCATAAATTTTTCCTGATTTTTTCAAAATTTACTCCTTCCTCTCCTAACACCATTATATATCCTATTTCTTCTTTTATTATACTGCCACTACCTTTCTTTTCTCAGTGTTCCGCTTCCCTTACTACTGATTCCACTCTCCCTCTCCTCTCCATTCCATAATTTTCATCCTATCTCTTCCCTTTCCCCTCTTCACGTTTTCACCTTCATTTCGAGGACAATTTTTCTGTCTTAATGTTCTTCCTGTTAACACCTAAATTCATCCACCTTATGGGAAAATTCTTGGGGCAACAGAGGCTAATGAAAGTTGTTTTTAGTCCCTTTACTACCAGACGTCTCCATTAATCACAGGTAAATCGGGCAGTGTTGACAAAAATACAATGAAAAAAACATCATAGGGAGTGGATTAATCATCATTTGTATTCGTTTTTCTCCCTCCCACCTCAACACTGCCCATTCTTTTTCACCATCTCGTTCTTTGCCAGCTTCTCATCTTAAACCCTCATTTCTGCTCCCTTCTATCCCTCTTTTATTCACATTCCCTTTCTCTCGTTCGCCTTAGCTTTTTCTTACTAATCCATCACTTCTCGTCCTCTGCTGCCGCTTTTCTTTCTTCCTTTTTTTTTTTTTTACTTTCAACTATTCTATGTTCTCCTTCCTTCACCTATCGATTAATTACTTCTATCCGTTTCCTTTCATCTTTATAATATCTTACTGCAATTTCTGAAAGCTTAATTCCACTCTCTCTCTCTCTCTCTCTCTCTCTCTCTCTCTCTCTCTCTCTCTCTCTCTCTATATATATATATATATATATATATATATATATATATATACTGAACATTTTTTCCAGAAAGCTTTATTCCATTATTTCTGTCTCTGAAAAATATACGAGTACAAAGGTGTCCTGGCAAGGCTGAACCATTATTCTAATGACAAACGGCTTCACTTAACGCGAATATATGTAGGTAATTCAAGTTTTCTGGCCAAGAATGTAAATGTAATTTATATTCTCTTCATGCGACCTTCTGACGCCTTCATTCAGCTTAGGATAGACTGCAAAGCGGAGTGGTTTGATACTGCCTTAAAAAAAAACTTGAATAAAAGAGGCCAATCCATTTTAAGGTGTCTGGGGGTAACATGAATAAAATATAAAGACGTCATTATAGTGGAGGACTTAAAGCAGAGGAACAACTAAATTAGCCTAACAATTTTGTTGTTTGTTTTAGACTGAAACAAAGAGATACTTTGATTAGTATACAACAGATGACATGACCTAAATATGGTAATGTACCGAGTGTCTGTTACAAGCATGTAACTGGATATCATCATCGTCGTCGTCATCATGGTCATCATCATCATCATCATCATCATCATCACAACTACTGGTATTAGTGGCATCATCATCATCATCGTTACTCAATTTCTTACACTAATGGTATGGGTAAGATCCGGAAATGAGAAAAGGAAAAGATAAATGCATATGATTTCAATAAAGCCAAGAGAACTGCACCCCCCCCCCCCAACACCTCTCCATGCCTTCCCTCGTGCTACACGGGCATCTGGTAGCGCTCATGACTGGAATGTCACTCAACCATATTGGAGAACTTCTGCCTATCAGAATTCTTTCATTCCCCGAACTGCATCTCTCTGGAACTCGCTTCCCCAGAGTTGTTTTCCTTCAGATTTCAACCCACAACTGTTCAAGTCTAACTGTTACAGATATTTTATGAATAGAGGACACCAGTAATCTGGTGTATGGATTATTTTTTTTTTCTCCATTTGTTTTTCCTTCCTCTGTTCTGTTATTTAAAACACACACACACACACACACACACACACACACACACACACACACACATCCATCCACCAGGAAACTGTGATAACGGAAAAGTTACACCTGAACACATTAATCTTTTATCACTGCAATATAAAAGGTTTACTGCTTAATATCTGACGAAGAAAGTACCAAACTTATAATATATTCGGACTCCGCGTACTGAACTTAAGATCACCTATTTTCTGATTTATCAGATATTTAGAGAAAGGGTTTGTTTACAAAATAACAATTGTAATTGCAACAGTCCACGTTCGCTCATTGAAAGATTGAACTCCTGGGAGGAAGAGTGACAGTTAATATCAACTCTTCCCCATGTTGGCCAGGTATGAAGGGGAAGTGATGTCCGTACAAAGCAGTGCAAAGGAAAGAGAAGTACACCTACTGGTCTATCGAGGTAATTTCTTATAAATTAAGTTATATATGAAATATCCATTCCTTAACGAAAATGCTAAAATGCTCCCTCAGCTCACCAGTCCGTCTGGCCAAATCCAGCAGGAATACTGAGGACTACCATGCATCACAGAAAAGCTGTAATGAGAGTGATGCGTGTGATAGTGGAAGTGTTGTTAGGGTATTGTTTTCACTCGGTTTGTCTGTTTGTGTCTGTTAACTTTACGCGAAAACTACTGGTGCGATTTTGACTGAAATTACGGGGATAATAGGCTATGACCTGACCATCTGATTACATTTTGGGCCAAACTGGGCCAAGGCCCTGGCTGTAGGCCCAAAAAATGTAGAAAAATGTTTTTAAAAAATCGTATTTTCTCCATAACTCCTTTCAAATTCGTCATATCGACACGAAACCAAAACCTAACGGTGCATCTTCCAAATCTGCATCACATAACATGCCTCACTGCATCAGGGGGTCACCCCCTCGTTGGCGGTAGTGGGGTCAATGTCAGGTGGGTCGGGCTTAAAATTTCAAATGGGCATAAAATCATCAATTTTCACCAGATTTTCTCAAAATCTGATACGTGACATCTTTGACTAGACATCCAGGTGTGTTTATATGTCAGCACTAAAATGACTGCCAGAGACGGGTTTGCAGTGCCTTGGCACAACTTCTTGTAATGGTTATGTTGTGTGTGTCAGAGACTGTACATGTCATCGATACGAAGCGTTAGGGAACGAACAACACCAAGGCACACTCATATCGCGAAACGAACCCGATAAAACTCAGTTATTTATTAGTAGTTCATATACACTGCATATTGAGAGAAGAGTGTCGTTATGATTTATTTTTTTTTTTTATTGTGACTGCTTGGCTACTACGACTTTCCTCAGCTGAACAAAATCATCAACTGTGGACCTACATAAATTAGCTACGAAATGGTTAATCGCGATAATGTTTTAAGTCATTTGTTGCCAAGACTTCCCTAAGCTCAACAATCGTCGGTATCAGCCTGAATACATGATCTTTGTGTGTTCGAGGCAGCAAAAATATGAAAGTACAAAAGACACGTGATAAAAATGGAAATAATACGCAAAACTGGCCCGTGCATCATGTCTGCAGCCCTAAGTTATGACATGGAAGGCGAATACACTGAGGTTCAGTACACTCGTGAGGTATGGTATGTGCCCACCTTCTGCCCCCACCCCTGGCTAGAGGGAAGTCGTAGCCAAGGTTTCACACGAATAAGACTTGTTATCCAGTGTCTGGGATGCAGTTCGAGGCTTTGGTAAACAGCAAGAGGAACACTTTACGATGACGCTGTTCCTCGTGAAATCTAGAAACCTTCGAACCACCACCAACACATTACCCTTCTGTGTGTGCAATGGTTACGATTTGTTTTCAGCCAGGGACAAGAGTAGAGGGTGAGCAGAAACCAGTAATTATATGAGAAAATGTTGATTCATTGAAGTACAAACAAAAATACCTTCCCGGTTCCGTCTGAAGAAAATTCACAACTAGTGTAATATACTGAAAACACTATACCCGCTTGTGTATGTTTCAGATGATTCGATTTTTCCGCAATGTGTTCGTCAAACTCTGGGAAGAAACTGGTGTGTCTTTCTGTACGCCATCATCATCGCCATACATGATGCAGGCGCGGGATTGGGCTGCTATTTTCACATCTTGCAGAAATTCACCGCTGCCTGGTTTAGTTTACGGTACATCATTCTTACACATTGTTTTCAACCCTTCAACTCGACTGCCAATACTTTCTCAGCTTCCTGGTGGTGTTATTCAGCTTAGGGGAGACTTTTAGAATTGGAGAGGCCAAGCACAGCCTTCATTGACACCTTCATTGATAGGCAGCTCTCCTATGCTGAACAAATTCGTCAGAAGTGGCATGAATGACCTAAAAAAAACTTCACTATATCGAAGAGGTTATGTACTTCGTTTATGGAGTTCACACACACACACACACACACACACACACACACACACAGGATTTGTAAGAAGCTTTCAGGGAGGATGAGGAGGAGGGGAGAGAAGGAATTTCAGACGGAAGATTAAAAGCCGAAAAATGAGTAAAAAAAAGATTAAAAAGCCTAAAAACCAGTAAAAAGAAAGTTAAAAGGAAGTAAAGAAAGCGGAAAAGAAGGGGGACGGCGAGGAGAAAGAGCAGGGAAGAGGAGGAGGAAAAGGAAGAGGATGGGGGGAATAACAGGAAAAAATCGAATCAGAATAGGGGAGAGGGTGACAGATGGCGCAGGGTAGGAGTATGGGAGGCAGAGATATTTTCAGCGAGTGGAAATATTACTGTATTTTTCCCGGCCACGATATAATGTCATCGGTCACGGAGCGGCCATGCTTCCTATATTATGTCCTCTCTCTCTCTCTCTCTCTCTCTCATGGAGGGGGAAATAAAATACTGCCATTCCGATGATGGTGGGGTAAAATAAAAATAGTATGCAAGAAAAGAATCGAGGTGAGGATACCCACAAAACCTAAAAAATTGCCGTTTTTGTAATATCTTCCCTACCAGTAATATTAATTATAATATACATAATGGTCTTCTTTGAAATGCTCATCCTGACAGGCGCTTCCAGCAGTGTGATGCAATTGAATGGCGACGTTATGTATTGAAGGTCGTGTTGTAAGTGCCTCTGGAGGCTTCGTAACGCATGTTTCTCGGTGATTTATTTTCCATACTGCACTTCAACATCCTGGTCCACTCAGCTCCGGTGCCATAGTGTATTTCTCGGCAGGCCATGGGGATAAACTAATGTTTCCGAGTCACAGAATCTCCGAATAATTATCCTGAGGGAAAAATTCTGCAGAGTCCTTTTTCTTTATTAACCTTCTCGTAAAGAGCATAGCCGGAAGTAACACAGTATAATTATTGTTGTTTTGAAGCAATTCATTTGCTAAGGACACACTGGGAGAGGATCGTGATTGGGTTTTGGTTGATTCTGTCATCAATAAATAAATAAATAAATAAATAAATATACTCCCTACTCGAGATCCGTAATTTCCATCCACTTATTATTATTATTATTATTATTATTATTATTACTATTATTTGTTGAGCATTAAATAGAAAAGCAGCGTAAGGGGTTTAAAGTCCACGATGGCCACTGCAGTGTTAATACTGACACAACCACGGACACCCCACATGTACCAAAAATATAATTCAGACCTTACCCCACAGGCCCACATTACAAATACATTTTTTGAATGGTGATTTACGTGTATGCATGCCATCGTAAGTTATGATTACCTCAGTTGCTAAATTCCCGTATTCAATTTGCTCATTCGCGCCATGATCCGCTGCTCACTGCTCTATGTAGTAGGCTAAGTGGAGGCCACGGAAGACATATTACTTTGTCGTGGGAGCCAGAGAAAAGAAAAGTTGGGACCCACAGCACTTCTGTATTACTTATATAAAGTATGTCATCATCAATACATCAATTAAAGACTGTCAACATTCATAAGGGAATGCAGGATGGTCACCACACAGCTACAGTGCACGGACCTATGTGGGTGCAGTCATTTGCAAACTTCCATGACGATTAATGAACGTACAAGAACAGGATTCCAAAATATGTTTGCGTGGCTAAAAATGAAGAAAACAGAACAAGAAAGAAAAATGAAGAAGGAGAGAATATAAGAAAGAGGAAGAGGGCAGACGAACGAGGAAGAAAGATGAAAGAGAAGAAGAAGAAGCAGAAGAAGGGAAAAAAAGAAAAACAAGAAGAATAAGAAGAAAAGAAAAGACGAAGAAGAAAAGAATAAGATGATAATGATGAAAAAAGAATAAGATAAAGAAGAAGAAAAAGGTGGAGGAGGAGGAGGAAAGAAAAAGAAAAACTGTCTGGAGATATTTCAACAAAGAACAATTTACCAAGTTTGAAACGAACTGGTAAAGAAAAAAATTAATGACCAAAAAAAAAAAAAAAAAAAAAGAGCTGGGAAGAAAGAAAGAAAGAAAGAAGAACGGAGCTGTGGAAATACTGTAGTCCTTCACCACAGCGTCGAGAGCTATTATCAGCAAAAGAATGTTACGGTGTGACACTCAAAATACACACCTGAGGCTGAGGTGCTACCAACCCTGTTATGACACCTACAATATGGCCCTAAATGACTCCTAAGTTCAATACAGCTGTCAGAAAGATGCAAGAATTAACTTGGATAGTAATCATAGCAATGATGGAGCTAAGTAGGAAATAAAATGAGCAGGCACAAGGTTCACGGAAACTGGGAACAAATATCCTCACTACGATACGTCTCTATTAAATTCTTGCTGCCTTCAAACGATGGTTCAGTGGGTAGCAGTGAGCTACTAATTGTTAGATCTTGGTGGGATTACAATCTTAACTGTGAGAGGGAACATCTGGATAATATGAATTTTGAGTGCCACTACGTCCCCCATTAGGTTATTCCTGCTATCGTTACACAACTGTATTCCGCTTAGGAGAGCTCCCTTTGTGATAGATGAGTTAATGAATGCTATATTCTAACCCTTTCAATTCTATCACTCTCATCTGAGCTCAATGAATTCATATCAATGAATTCATATGGTTATAGACAGAATATAACCATAAGACAACGTCCTAATGAAGGGGTTGAATACCTTTCATAAAAACATCCCCAATAACACCACCACACAAGTCCTGAATGAGACAGCTGGTTCGGTATTAATGCCCATGGTGTGATATGAAGGAATTTCCACAATCTGATGGCGCGAAGGAGCACGGCTGGAGTTCAGAGATGGACTACTTAGCGTATACCCAGATTTGGAAACAAGCGATTAATAATAATAATAATAATAATAATAATAATAATAATAATAGCAAAATAGAAAATAACAACAACAAGCGGTGCCAAGGCACAGCAAACCTGTCTACAGCAGTCATTTTAGTGCTGACGTATAAACACATGATATCTAGTCAAATATGTCACACATCAAATTTGGAGTATATCGGGTGAAAACTGACGATTTTATGCCCATTAGAAATTTTAGGCCCGACCCACCTGATACTGACCCTCCTACCGCTAAATGGGAGGTGACTCCCTTACATAATGAGGCTTGTTATAGGATGCAGATATGAAAGATGCGCCTGTAGGTTTGGGTTTCATGTTGATATGACGAGTTTGAAAGGAGTTATGGCGAAAAAACGATTTTTAACCGTCCCCTCCCCCTTTTTTTTATTTTTTTTTTTGACCTACAGCCTGGGCCTTGGCCCAGTTTCGCCCAAAATTTAATCTGGTGATCAGAAGGTCATAGCCCATAATCCCTGTAATTTTAGTCAAAATCGCACCAGTAGTTCTCGCGCAAAGTTGTTAACAGACAAACAAACAAACAAACAAACGGGCAGACAAACCGAGTGAAAACAAAACAACGAGCACTCAAGACAGCGCAATACCCGCGGCCACCAATTCGCCTAAGGGGCGGACATTTGACTTTACCCAGTGATCCTGATCTTCGACCGGCTTGTTCCAAAATCGAATCACTCCATTGTTGCCTGACCCTTATAGTGCATATCGAAGCAAAACTGTTTGAGGTGACTTTGCCATGTTGCCTTGACGTATGACCTTTCCCTGTGACCTCGACGCTGAATAATGGTTTTCAACATCGAATCCATTTATCCTTGTCTTACTCCGAACTTTCACACAGTTTGTCTAAATCGGATAAAAAGATGTTTAAGTTGATCTTGCAGTGTGACCTTCACCACTGACATAGAGTTTTGAAAACCTACTGGTTAATCCCTTGCCTGATCCTCAGTCTTTCCACCAAGCAGGGCCCAAATAAGATCAAAATTGTATTCGTTATTATAAATAAAGATGCAATAACCAAACCTTATCTTTGCTCTGTGACCCTGATCTCTGACTTATTCTGGAAATCGAATCCCTTCGTTCTTGTCTTACCCACAACCTTTCCATTAAGTTTGTTGAAAATTGTATGAAAGCAGAACTGACACTGCTTGGTGAAACTCTGACCCAGCCCTGTAACCGTGACCTCTGACCTACTATTCTCAAATACAATAGGTCAACCCACTGGCTGACCCTCAACCCTTAAATCAAGTTTGGTTATAATCAGATCAAAACTTTGAGTTACTCTGTTCAGACACGTGTGCATGCGTCGAGCAAAACATACTACTACTTTTGCTTCACGACCGTGGGTATAAAAAACAATACAGCTACTTCTACTACTGCTGCTGCTGCTACTACTACTACTACTACAATAATAATAATAATAATAATAATAATTATTATTATTATTATTATTATTATTATTATAATACAACGGTATCACAAGAGCAAGTAATAAATCGGGCAGGTAATATCTGTGACCACATCATCCTATGTGTGTATCTATGTATGTTTGTATATACTGTATGCCAGTGTGTCATCTCATTTGGCTCTAATTTTCGAAATCATGCACTATACATCTAAGTTTTAAACTGCTGGTATCTCCTAACCACATTAAGGTGAAGCTCCAATATCATGGCCATGGGTCAACTTTACCTGAGAGAATAAAGTGTTGTCCTAAGCAAGAGGATATTTTCTGTCTCGTGGCACTGTAACCCCCCAAACCAGGAAATGTTTTACCTGTGTTGAATAGATCTGTGTGGCAGTACAACAATAAAGTTTATAAAATACAGATATATGTCCGGCCGGAAGGGCTATTGATACTGCTTCTGTGTATAAACAACCCACTGACAGTCTGGGCACCTCTCAGTCCACTTTGATGTGAACTACCGTGGGACCACAAAAGAAACAGGCACAATGGGATAAAAGACAAGATCCATTCCACTGGCGTCCCCGGGTCCTGTGGGTTTTATGTGCTCCGCCTCCACCTTGTTCCTTTGCTCGCTCTCTCTCTCTCTCTCTCTCTCTCTCTCTCTCTCTCTCTCTCTTTATTTACTGTGCCATTACGCCTGCACCAAGCATCCTACAGAAAGTTTTTTTTTGTACTTTCTATAACTACCAATACTAAGCAGATGAACACTCTATCTGGGATCGTATCTTAGATATGAATCCATTACAGAAGACAGACTAGCTCTGTTATCAATTGTGGCAACAGAGAAAACTAAGGCAAAATATAAACCACATATACTAAATACATAACATCAGTGCAGTTTCCCCCACAACAGCCTCTGCACATATCCAGTCGGTATATCACTGTCAACCTGTGTGTTTTTGCCAACTGTGTCAGCGTGGCAGGAAGTGAGACCGGAACACAAAAAAGAAAAAGAGCCATATTGAAAAAGTCAACAACCTGTCCACACACACACACACACACACACACACACACACACACCGTCAGTGCTACGATATTCCTAAGACCTCGTATATTTCTGATAACTTCACTGTCGGTGTGGTGAGAGGAAAACTGTCTGTGTGGCAAACCGTCTACACATACCTTCAAATATAAACTGAGGGAAGTTAATACCCTCTCTTTATACACACAGCCCGTCAGCACTACAACGTTACTGTGACTTCCTTCCTGCACCCTTGCCACTGGTGCTGGTTCATTCTGATTACTGGGGTGGGGGGGAGCACAAGACAATAGGGTGTTTAAATGGAGAGAGAGAGAGAGAGAGAGAGAGAGAGAGAGAGAGAGAGAGAGAGAGAGAGAGAGAGAGAGAGAGAGGCACCGCCGACGGAAGTATGTTACAGATGATTTGTTATAAACTAGGCTTTATATTATTTTTTCGCTTTGCTCGTTCTTATATAAATGTTAGTGTATGTTAATGTATGTAACATTGTGTGTTGCCATAAGTGGCGAAAGTGATGGAATGCAAGCCGACATCGTTGACCTATGTGGCGTCACCATGGTTTTGCTGACCTGGTTGTCTGGGGAAGACAGAGGAGAGGAGCGCGCCGTCTTTCAGGCAGTTGAGAAGTAGGGCTCCCGGCGGGCGTTGTCTGTATCAAACTTGTCCACAATAAAGACGTTAAAACGCAACAGACGTTTTACCCACACCTTCCGACAATCTTGATAAAACCCAGCTACAAGTGGGCTTATACGGACGCTTGTATACTTGTATAAAGTTCATTAGAACTGGCAAAAGGTCAAATTGGGTAGCACCAGGACAAGAAAAATACCACAATCCGTAACTAATAAGCACATCTAGTTAGCACCACTGCAGCATCACAATGACGTTAGTTTAAAAAGCTTAGATCGCTACATCGAATCAATTTACATCGGATGTAAAAAAATTTGTTACAGTTTCAGTTTTGCTGTTCTGAACTAAATGCTTTATTGATGGGCAAATTTTAAGGGCTTTGAGGGTAATTCTAGGTTTAACTATGCATTTTTTTTTTTTTCTGCGTTGCGTGAATCGTAGGGGAGACAATTATACAGGATCCTTCAACCCCCAGTTTCTAAGCCCATAACGCTTGCCAATTCCAGTATAATGCTCTGCCCATTGTAACTTGGCAGAAAGTTAATGTCTTGATCTTCAAACGCTGAGCCGCAAGAAGACTCACTAAATTATGGTACTAGCCACGAACAAAATTATACGGAAAGGCTGCAAGGCCGTAGTATTGTCTTATTCTGTTCCACGCTACAAGATATAAGCTGCAAAAAAGACAAAAACTTGCGGTAAATTATGGTGGGTAAGTATAGAGTAGCGGGAGGAAAGGCGGCTCCACACACCTGCAAAAACGATGTGGAGTTATGGTGACAGATTGCGTTACTAACCGCAGCCAGACTCTGTAATACAGCACAGGCAAATCCAGACATCATAACCGATATGAAATGAGGCGAGGACACGGTATAATATGGTGGGGAGGAAGCAATAATAAGGGAGGAAGTAGCAAAGGAGGAATTGCTAGTGGATCGGGTATTTGTGCTATTGGAGAGGATGAGAGGTTGGTGTTGGTAGTGTTGAAGACCGTGAGAGGTTGGTGGTGGTGGTACTGGAGAGGATGAGAGGCTGGTGGTGGTGTGGAGGTAGTGGTAAAAAGTAAGGTGGTGGTGGTGGTGGTAGAGAGTGACACGGTGATTTCAGGTGGTATTTGTGGAGGTTGCTGTGGTAACTGTGGTGGAAAAGTTAGACAGCGATACTTGTTGTAGTGGTGGTGGGGTTCAAAGGAAGTGAGATTGTGACAGTGTTGGGAATGGCAGTGGTGTGATAGTATTGGAAGACAGTGAGTGAGTGGTGGTGGTGGTGATGGTGGAGAGAAGTTTTGGTGGTGTTGGTGATGGTTGAGAGAAGTTTTGGTGGTGGTGGTGGTGATGGTGGAGAGAAGTTTTGGTGGTGTTGGTGATGGTGGAGAGAAGTTTTGGTGGTGGTGGTGGTGATGGTGGAGAGAAGTTTTGGTGGTGGTGGTGGTGATGGTGGAGAGAAGTTTTGGTGGTGGTGGTGGTGATGGTGGAGAGAAGTTTTGGTGGTGGTGGTGGTGATGGTGGAGAGAAGATTTGGTGGTGGTGGTGGTGATGGTGGAGAGAAGTTTTGGTGGTGGTGGTGATGGTGGAGAGAAGTTTCGGTGGTGGTGGTGATGGTGGAGAGAAGTTTTGGTGGTGATGGTGATGGTGGAGAGAAGTTTCGGTGGTGGTGGTGGTGGTGATGGTAGAGAGAAGTTCTAGTGGTAGTGGTGATGGTGGTGGTGTTGGTGATGGTGGAGAGAAGTTTTGGTGGTGGTGAAGAGAGGGCCTGATGGTGGTGGTGATGGTAGAGATAAGTTTTGATGGTGTTGGTGGTGGTGGAGAGAAGTTTTGGTGGTGGTGGTGATGGTGACGGTGTTGGTGATGATGGAGAGAAGTTTTGGTGGTGGTGGAGAGAGGGACTGGTGGTACTGGTGTTGGTGGTGGTGATGGTGGAATGAGGGTCTGGTGGTGGCGGTAGAGAGTATATGATGGAGGTGGTGGTGAATGGTGGTGGTGGAGGTGGTGAAGAGATGGTCTGATGATGGTGGTGTACAGAGGATATAATGGTGGTGGTGGAGAGAGTTTGATGGTTGTGGTGGTGGACAGAAAGATGGTGGCGGTGAGAAGTGGAACTAATATTGGTGGTATAGAGAGGATCTAATGGTAGTGGTGGTATAGAGAGGATCTAATGGTGGTGGTGGTATAGAGAGGATCTAATGGTGGTGGTGGTATAGAGAGGATCTAATGGTGGTGGTGGTATAGAGAGGATCTAATGGTGGTGGTGGTATAGAGAGGATCTAATGGTGGTTGCGGTATGGCGAAGATCTAATAGTAGTGGTGGTACAAAGAGGATCTAATGGTAGTGGTGGTATAGAGAGGATCTAATGGTAGTGGTGGTATAGAGAGGATCTAATGGTAGTGGTGGTATAGAGAGGATCTAATGGTGGTGGTGGTATAGAGAGGATCTAATGGTAGTGGTGGTATAGAGAGGATCTAATGGTGGTGGTGGATGGAGAGGATCTAATTGTGGTGGTGGATGGAGAGGATCTAATGGTGGTGGTGGATGGAGAGGATCTAATGGTGGTGGTGGTATAGAGAGGATCTAATGGTGGTGGTGGTATAGTGAGGATCTAATGGTAGTGGTGGTATAGTGAGGATCTAATGGTGGTGGTGGATGGAGAGGATCTAATGGTGGTGGTGGATGGAGAGGATCTAATGGTGGTGGTGGTATAGAGAGGATCTAATGGTGGTGGTGGATGGAGAGGATCTAATGGTGGTGGTGGTATAGAGAGGATCTAATGGTGGTGGTGGTATAGAGAGGATCTAATGGTGGTGGTGGATGGAGAGGATCTAATGGTGGTGGTGGTATAGAGAGGATCTAATGGTGGTGGTGGATGGAGAGGATCTAATGGTGGTGGTGGTATAGAGAGGATCTAATGGTGGTGGTGGTATAGTGAGGATCTAATGGTGGTGGTGGTATAGTGAGGATCTAATGGTGGTGGTGGTATAGTGAGGATCTAATGGTTGTGGTAGTATAGAAAAGATCTAATGGTGGTGGTGGATGGAGGGGATCTAACTGGTGGTGGTAGGGAGGATAAAATGGTGGTGGTGGGTGGAGAGAGGATATTACTGTGATGATATGTTGTGAGAGGATCAAATGGTGGTGATGGTGGGCAGGTTCTGATGGTGGTGATGCAAAAAATCTAATGATGGTGAGGATATAATGGTGGTGGTGGAGAGAGGGCCTGATGGTGGTGGTGCGGGGGGTTAGATGGTGGTGATGATGCAGAGGGTCGGATGGTGGTGGTGGTGATGTACTGGTGCTGGTGGTGGTGAGGAGGATTTAATGGTGGTGGTGATGGAGAGGGTCTGATGGTGGTGGTGGTAGTGGTGATTGTGGTGGTGCAAACGGTCTGATGATGATGGTGGTGGTGGAGAGGATTCAATGGTAGCCTAGTGGTGGTGGTGGTGGTGGATGAGAATTTAATGGTGATGGTTATGGTAGTAGTGGCAATAATGACTGGTGGTGGAAGTGGGTTGAATGGTGATAGTGGCTGACTGGTGGCTGTGGTAGTGCTGACTGTGGTTGTGATGACACACAGTGAAATCAGAATGATGATAGCAAATCTGTCGTGGTGATGGAAGAGGGTACTATGGTGGTGGTGGTAGTAGTGGCACATGTGGTGGTTATGATTTCAGTGGCAGTAGTGGTGGTGAAAGTGGACAAAGGTGCAACATTGTGACGCAAATGGTGGTAGCAGTGAAAGAGGAAGAGACAGTGAGTGAGGTGGTAAAGGTAGCTGTTGTAGTTATCGTCATGCCTTGCTAAATGCATGGCGATATAGCCTAGTGTGTGTGTGTGTGTGTGTGTGTGTGTGTGTGTGTGTGTGTGTGTGTGTGTGTTTGCTGCCAAAACCTCGAAAATTTGAGGACGGATCTTCACTAAACTTTCAAGAAATAACAATCATGTGCATGGGCAGAATTTTATTACTTTGGGTGAAGATTTGATCAAAGATGACCAAATGCCTGCAGTCATATACTGTATTTTTTCAAATGGATTGCCATTTTGTGAAACGTGGTGAATGAATTCCGGAGAGTTTTGCAAATTTTCTTCACAGTTTGTAGGCAGCTTGTACCCTAGCCAACAACATACTTTGCCAGATGATTAGCATTTGGCTCTCGAATGCTTTTGTTTCATTGCATCTGTGGTGGCGGTGGATGAGGGTAAAATGACGATACTGGTGACGGTGGTGGAAAAGGCTGGAAAACCATATGGTGACAGTTCTTACAGAAGTGATGACTGTGTGTAGTGCGAGCACATTATAATATGATAATAATGTATTAAAGGGAACTAGGGTACCGTCGTTTCATGGGTCGAAGAGTGATGGTGATGATGATGGCCAGACAGTGATGGGGAAGCAGTTAAAGGACAGCATCAGAGTGAAGATATGAAGGAAGCACAGTCGTGTAACGCGGAAGTGGCAGTGAGAGTGATGAGTGTTGGGGCCAGGGTGAGAGGTCAATGTTTAAGTGAGGGAACTGTGGAGTGTGTAAGGGTGATGATGAGAAAAAGTGTAAGAGGGTGAGGGTGAGGGTGAAGGTGATGGGTTTGGTGTAACAGAACCAGAAAGAGCGCCACAGTGTGTGTTGTTATTCCAAGTCTATGTATTCATGACTTTATCAGGGGAGGTGTCCAGCGAGACACGCCACATGATTGGTGCCCCGGTAGTCCACGCAAAGCAACCCACATATCGCCAAAACATCCAGTACCCACAACTTTATTGTTCTGTTATTTACTCCGCCCTTGACTTAACCAAAAAATACTCCTTCCATGCTCTTTTACATTATTGTTTTGCTGGTTCCTCTGACATTCAATTAACCGCGTAAACACTCCACCAGCACTGCTAACATTCTTGCTCTTTAATTTACTTTGCCATTTATTACAGAAGCCTGATAAGCTACACAAAGGCCAGAAAAGCTACGCAAAGAAAGTCATATATTGTCAAAAAACTTAATACTCCTCTCATTTTCGCAGTGCTATTTGCTCGGCCATTCAATTACACTGACCAACAATTCTACGCAAAACGATGGTTTCATTCATTCATTGCCAGACGCCACGTATCCCAAACGGGGTGGCCAAGAGCTCAGAGTTAATTGTTTTACAGGGAGGGGCACTAATCCTCCACCAACCCCACTTGACACGATAGTAATTCAATGTATTTTTTTCCGAAACTACAAACTGATTTATTTGTGTGTGTGTGTGTGTGTGTGTGTGTGTGTGTGTGTGTGTGTGTGTGTGTGTGTGTGTGTGTGTGTGTGTGTGTGTGTGTGTGTGTGCTTGTCTCGCTCTCTCTCTCTCTCTCTCTCAATGGGCGTGTGTGCAATACACGAGGTATCTATCTATCCATCTCTCTATCTATACAAACCCGGGAGCACATACACACACACTAACAGGTGACCACAAACAAATAGCCTCCATGTCGCCCTGTCCCCCGCCATTTCATTGCCCTGCTCCTAGCTCACACCCCCCTTTCTCATATATGTATATATATATTTACTGTTTGCCAGAATCGAAGGATTTGGCAAGCTTGTTGATCAGTTCTGCATGTCTGTCTGTCTGTCCGTCTGTCTGTCTGCCTGTTCTCTACATGTCACAGTTTTGCATCAATCGTTCTGAAAAAAATAAATAAATAAATAAAAAATTCAGAAGGTAGATATCCATAAACCCAGGAAGCCTATTGTTTCTCATCAAAATCAATCAAAGGCCCTGGGCTGGGTGGGGGGTTGAAACCCCTCAATGGCAGTGGGTCCGGAAACCCCCAGCACCCAGTGACCGGCCCAGGCATTTTTTTTTTTTTTTTTTTTCCCCCTAACCAAACTGAAGAGAAACGTTTTGCGCACCTGGCAATGCAATGTTTAGCTTCCTAAAGCCATCCTGTGCTTCGCAATGATGCACGAAAAATTTCGCCAAATAATTGCCTACACGCCAGTGAAAACTAAGCAGACAACTGGATCCATCCGGCAAGCGCTCTACTGCCCATAAGCCGGTGAAAACTAAGAAGACAAGGGGGGGGGGGAGAGGGTAAAACAGGGAGGGATCCATCCGGCAAGAGCTCTGTCTATAACAGTTTCATTTATTTATTTATTTATACATTTACAATGGCAAGGAGTGGGGCGTGGCAAGCAGGCACTTAGTAGGCAGTCAGGTTTCAGCACAAGAAGAGTAGACATCACTCTGACAGCGCATACCTCCGTCAATACCAAACAGATCACCACCAACATTTAATCAACTCTTCCTTGGCCCATGATCCATACATCCGGAAAATATAACTGAAATCCAACAATTACTTTTTGATATTTCTTCTAGGCAATCAAAGAAACAAACAAAAAAATTCCAAATCCGCAACTGGATCTGGATCAGCCTCAAAATCTAATCACCATTTCCTTGGAAGATGAGCCACCCCTCCAGAAAATGTAATCGAAATTCGACTAACTTTTTGAGATATTTGATGGAGAGACATACAGAGACACTGGTGATCACAAAACATCCGCCCAACTATGTTGGTGGAGGTAAATATGTCCGTATCGCAGAATGTATAGATTTCCTTCTCTCTCACTTTTGTCAACTTCTCCGAAGAATCATTTTGTGTAGTCCGAAAAGTTAGAGAAATGAAGAACTTAAACTCTATGTTTTCCTCCTCACCCAATACGTACCAATACATGGAAATTTGTTTAGACCCAGGCTCTGCGCTCTCAAAATGTTTTGCTTTATATTTTGGTCAGAATGAAAGCGTAAATATTGTCAGTGCCGTTGACAGAACTTCTCCAGGAAAGGGACCGAATATGTAAAAATGTGCACCTTTCTCTGCAGCGACCTGCATAATGAAATGCCGTGATCAGTACTATTAATCCTTTCAACCCGAGGATGTCTTTTCTTTATATTCTTGATACTTTATGACGAATAAGTACAGCTTTGGAGACACCTTTCATTAGTGCAGATGTATAATCAAGAACGTTTCTAACTTCATATCGGTGAGAAGTTTCACGAATTATAAGTAAACCAACGGCTTGGGGGAGACCTTTCAATGCAGCACGGGTTTCATGAAGTTTGTTTCTTACCCCATCACTGGGAGAAGTTTTGTTTTGAAATTTGCGTAAAATCGCCTGGAAGCTGCAGCAGTAAAAAAAGCGCCACCGTGTTCAGGTGGTTGGTGCACCTGGTTTACAACGTTTATCATATATACAGTATAATAAAATTTTAATTCACCAAGGTGTATCCAGGGTTTACTACATGCGCTGATATAGTTCCTTACACTCATTCTGGGGTATATTTGTTGCAACTGAGGCTCGTTCTAATTATGCAGCCTTGTAATACCCATAGAATAGAATCACCGTTAAATATATAAAGTTACGACACTAGTTACTAGACTTAACTCTCGCTGATAATGCTACTGAACTATGAACCATGCACACAGCATCTGGTGACCTGACAGAAAGAAAAAATGATATGAGCATTCACGCACCCAAAACGGCAAACCTAATAACTGGAATTACACCAGGCGAGAGGAGGGGGAGTTCACATGTCTGTATAATTGTACAACCAAACGGGGAGGAGGGTGAGAGAGGGATCTCTCACCTCCTGTAATGATTAATTTTCTAATAATACCAGTGTTGATATACGATTTGTCACACACACACACACACACACACACACACACACACACACACACACACACACACACACACACACACACACACACACACACACACACACAAACCATGTGCATGTGTACGTCCGAGTAGTTGTCAGCAATCAAGTGCTGTCACTTATCCTCTGAACTACGATAATGCCTTTTATATTTTATTGCTGGTACTGGTACTTGACCACCAAATGATCTTTTTCAGCTTATGAGAGAAGTCTGGTGCTGGAGAATAGAGAAACAAGCTCCATGAACCCCTTTGTTTTGAGATGTCTCCCCGAGATTAATAAAACCATCTGGAAATAGCAAGGCTCACTTACGGTAAGATGATGTCACCTCAGTGACAGGGTTAAAGTAAAAATCTGACATAAACTTCAATTCTTAGTTACCTAGAATTACCACACGCACCGAAACATATGGAGAAACACTGCTTAGGTCCAACTTCACGAAACGTAGGTGTCTTGATACTTGTTTCGCGGATGTGTTTTCGCAGACTAAACACACCTGGTGCTTGGAAGGATATGACCAAGAACACGAGAAGAGAGAGAGAGTGTGTGTTTGCGTATGTAAGGGATGGTGGTGTGTCGTGGGAAGAGGTGTTGTTACTGAGCGATGACAGAAATGTCTCGAGGTTCATTTGTCGCGGTCAACCCTCTGGATGCACGGCCAGGCAATAGATGGATAGATATACTGTACTTGTACACCGTCAAGGAACTTGTAGGTCTGGATGATTGTTCTGTTGAGTGTTCGCTGCAAGTTAGCGGCTTATGATGCCAATAATACTGTTCAGTGAGTGGTAAACCCGTTACCGTAAGAGCCCATCTTTATACTTCAGCTTTCTGAGAAACCATTATAACACACACACACACACACACACACACACACACACACACACACACACACACACACACACACACACACACACACACACACACACACGCAGTATTTCTATCTTGAAGACGATCATTTGATCTAATGGGGTAGAGCCCGGGATGGAGGATGACAGATGAGGGACAGTAGCATCAGTCTTGTTTCTCATTATCAACACTATCCTTCTTCACCATCTTGGTATTCCCCACTATTCCAAGGTGTCGGCGGATCTTAAATGGTTCTGACAGTGCTACTAGTGACATCGTCCACACAAATCCACGCACTAGCCTAACATAACTCAAGGATGTGTGTGGCGGTGATGACTGTCCTTACTGCGTCGTACCGACACTCTTGATAACCGAGTGTGGTAGAAGGAAGTACAGTACCAAGGTAATCACAACCACAGCACAAACTGAACAACATGCAACTTTGAACCACATGACACAAAATTCGACTGCTGTAGTCATTTTCTAAGTGAGGCCTGGGACTTGCTAGAAACTGAGTGTTTGTGCAGTCGATAGCCATAAATCTAACCTTCTCTTCCATTCAATTATCAGCGAATCTCGAATAAGAAATAAGCAGGAAACTCAGCACTCGCATTTTGAAGAAGACATAACTAACCTAAAAGAGAGTATCAAGGAGTAATATGTACAATAAATCTTAAAGGAAGAGGCAGTACAAAGCCTGCTAAGGTTAGAATTACAGTATCAGTGAATCTCTAACGATAAGAAACAGTCAGGAAACTGACGACTCGCAATATTAAGAAGACAAGCAACCTGTAAGGAGTACAGGTACTATGCACAATGAATCTTGAAGATAGAGGTTGTGCTAATGCTGCTCAGGTGACAAGAATACGGCCTTAAGACCGCCATTACCACCCCATGAGCCAGGCATTGTGGTGTGCTGCCAGGTTTCATCGGTGCCTTTATGAACACTTGCTCCATTTATAACTGATAATTGCTGCCAAGCAGGGGGAAGAAAGTGCTCCTTAAATGGAAACACCAAACACTAGCCTACGCTAACGAAACTTTGTCTAAAGAGAATGAATTAATCCCCACCTTGGGCCGTTGTTCGTAAACGAGTCTGTCAAAGGTAGATTTACCTCGTTCAGGACGAGGTTGCTTGAATAGGCCAACGCTTTCCACGGCATTTAAAAACATACCGTAGAACCTAACTATGTTACTGTAGCATTCTTTTGAAAAAAAAAAAAAAATATATATATATATATATATATATATATATATATATATATATATATATGTATAGTTGCTACCACAGGATTCAAATTGTTGCACGTAGGGTAAGGTCGTCACCCAACTCGAGAACTCTGCTATTACAGCACCAGGTGTCTGTGATTTAACTTTGTGATGACTAGCGCCAAAATTCAGAAATAAGAAAATTACAAACACTTTCAAATACACAACACAGATTAATGGTGTGTGTGTGTGTGTGTGTGTGTGTGTGTGTGTGTGTGTGTGTGTGTGTGTGTGTGTGTGTGTGTGTGTGTGTGTGTGTGTGTGTGTGTGTGTGTGTGTGTGTGTGTGTGTGTGTGCATCATTATTCCTACATCATACAGCCAATAACCATTACATAAGACAGATCAAACTAATCTTCCAGTTCTTGATTCCTGCACACGGGCAGATCTGCCTCCTAAGGTAATTAACCAGTTGCCACCATCAGTGGTGTTTCAACCAAAGTGAAGCATATGCTGAACATGGGATTCTTACTTTGGGGTTTATTACAGCACACCTGCACATGCACACAACAATCCCCTACATTTATAGACCCACTGTAGCCAAAGCTGATACCAAGACACTGTTAACCGTTTTGATGACGTACTATTTTGTTCGTATTACATTTCTGCTTATGTCATACGATTATAATAAACACTGGGACAGACTTCCAAGTCCGTGATTAGATACAGCCTTCACTGGCCCAATAATATGAGAGGCCTTTACTTACCTGAATTATACTGTCCGGAATTACCAAAGGAAAAATACCATGACATCGGCTTCAAGAGATTAAACTTGACTACAAGTTTTTTTTTTTTGGCAGAGCGAAATTGTCTGTCCTATCAAGAACATAATATAAAAGATGTTACAAAAAGGGTTAAAACTAACTTGCAGCGCAGCCTAGTCTGATTTCTTATAAACAAATACCACTATTACCAGTTGTGTCTGAAGTACAACCCCACCCCTTGAGTGCGATTTGGCGACGCAAATGGTGATTTTTTACTTTTTATTTTTTTATTTTAATTTTTTTTCGTTTCCACTTTGGGCGTCGATTACACAGTCCGTTTCCAAATTTCAGCAGCCCTGCGCGTAACAGATGGCCACACACAGTTTCATTTTACCACTTGGGCGCTAATACCCAAGTGAATACCACGTATGTGCTTGGTATGTCTTGATTCGGGCCTGGTGTGGTGGTATTAGCGGGACTGCCTTTTGGCGTCGGTGGCTCTTGTGAGAGATCGGTTAAGACAGTTTTTCAGTATAATTCAAATCCCAAACTGTTCCCTCCCCCAGCCTGGGGTCGACCTCACGTTCTTCCGAACAATAACTTAAAAATGACTCGACTTCCCCCAAAAGGATTATTTAATCAGAATAAATCAGCACTTCACGATATTTGTATCGTGAGGGAATCTCAATGAGAGTGGCATTGTTTTATTACTGTATCACACTTTCGATTTTCAAACTCTGCTATGAACATTTCTGACATTTCTCCGCACCGCTTCAATCACAGAACATCTACCGCATTATTATTTAAAAATGTGTTTGTGTGTGGGGGGAGGGGGTGCGTGTGCGGGCCTCAGTTTCGGCCGCGGTTCAATTTCCTGATGGGGTAAGAGTCACCCATGCATTTATACAACAAAGTATTAATAGCTTTCTGATTAAAAGCCTCGCTATAACTAACTGGAGTAGTCCATCACACACGCACACTATATGAACAAATAAATCATTCACTCGTACCGTATGAAGCTGGTATTTATATTTCACACAAAATCAATATGTAACATTTTACAGTTGTGGATGTTGTGGGTGGCGTGGGTGTTGTTCTGTCTCTGTGTTGTTGTTGTTGTTGTTGTTATTATTATTATTATTATTATTATTATTATTATTATTATTATTGTTGTTGTTGTTGTTATTGTTATTATTATTATTATTATTATTATTATTACCATTATTATTATTAAACGATTGCCATGCCTAATACGGCAACCCTACAGACCCCCATCTTCACAGGGTGTATTACCCCTACGTTACCTTAATACCCACCGTCACTGCTGTCCATCTCCCCCACTTTCTCCCGTCCACCACACACATTTTCTATCTCCTACATCAAACTACGAAGAAGAATCTGTAGTTTACTCCTCCCCATCGCCAACGCCGCCCCTCATACAACGCCAAGCTTCAAAAGATGTAGGCTAGTGTCCCTTCCTATTCCACCCCCACTGTCATCTTAACCCGTCCCACCAACTCCTGCTGCCCACCCCACCCCACTATTGTTCAACCCACGTTTTAATTTGCACCATCCCAGTCTTCCTACAATACCCATTTTCACAGCAGATATTCTCCCGCACCTCTTACCCGTATTTCCCACCACCATCCCGCCCACTCTTCTCCACTCAACCCATCTTTTGTCCTCTGATGTGCTTAATATCATACCAATGTCTCTTCTACCAGTCTACCTACAGCATACATATTCACAGGGTATTCTTTCCCCAACTTGCGGCCCACCAGCTGTTGTTCAAATTTCACTGGATTGATGGAAACAGTGGACCATACCCTTGTGGGTTTAGGGGGCTCAGTGGCACCTCTCCCATAACAGTTAATATGCCATGTTAACAATCTCTTCACAGTTAATGACGTATTCCACTATGTCTATTTCACACTTTGGACATAGCCATCGATTTTTTCCCAGGCTTATCAAAATAACAGATACACAATGGATACAGAAATGCATCAAATACAGGTGTTCGTGGACCCTTCGGACCCCTCGAACTTGCTCCTGCGGAGGGCTCTCGCGCTGCTGTAGCTATGGGCAAAAAATTCTACGGAGATCCTATGCCGGACGCCGAGAGCGGAGTTTTTGGGTCAAAATGTGATCGCTCATTAAATATAGTAAGAGTTTTTCAATCGTGATGGGACCAAGTTTTTTCACATCAGCGAATTTTTTGCGATTTTTTTGCCAATTTTGGTGCGATATGAATGTGTAGTTTCGGCTGCCCAAATTTCACACACACACACACACACACACACACACACACACACATGGCTAGTGCTATAGTATATTAGATTACATATAGAAGTGAGAAGGAGAAAAGGTAAAATATTAAGGGAACTTTTGTCCCTGACCGGACGTAGTTTGTGAATACTGCCGTCTGTCGCGTTACAGTGCAAGTTATCTACCGAAATGTCGAACGTTTGATCCCACCCAAACTCTAGTGGTTGACGGAGGGAACGTTATCCAGTTGCAAAGTGTTGTGCACTGCAACAGTGTTCTCTAACAAGGGGTTATACCGTTAGTTTCAAGAGGGAGGCGAATGGTAAAGAACTGCATCATGTCGATGTTAAATTTATAAATATTCGGTACGAAAGAAAATTGCGGTGTAAGATTCAAAAACCAAATACTCAGGAAGAAGCTCCCACTGCGGCAGCTCAAACTCGTTAGAATAAAATCCTGGGAGGAGTACATTGGAAATCCTGGGAGGAGTACATTGGAAAGCCGTGGTAGGGAAAGTCTGTATGATGTGCAGTGTGGCCACCCCGGGGTGAGGCAAGAACTGGGGCTTGCATACTCAGTTCTATCTATCCGTACTTCAGTATCATGACGCATTTATACACTGTTTTACCGTCACCTCCAGATGATAATATTCACCTTAGAAGTGGCTAACCATCACAAGTAACTTCTCTGCTACAACGGACCCTTTAAAAGATGAAATACGTAAATTGTCTGTCGGCAACAAAAATAAGCTTAAAAAAAAAGACTGTCGTAGTGAAGTGGCTGCAAATACTGTCGTGAGTGTTTATCCCCACCACTCCAACCCCCCCCCCTCTCCATCTCTACCACCCTCACCATGAATACCCGTAATACCACGATGAGGGACAGCACTGTGTTTGTTTGTCCGTCCGTCCGTCTATTGTCTGTCTGTCTTGTCTGCCTGCTTGCCTGAGCGCGCGCGCGCGTGAGTGTGTGTGTGTGTGTGTGTGTGTGTGTGTGTGTGTGTGTGTGTGTGTGTGTGTGTGTGTGTGTGTGTGTGTGTGTGTGTGTGTGTGTGTGTGTGTGAGCACATCGATCTTACGGTGTTTGATGAGGGGGAAAATGGATCCTCATAAAGTGCAAAGTGGATAAGCATCGTTCGTTTGGATAATGTGCCGGAAGCCCAGCGGCAGATGAGGCCACCGCCGTAAGTGCAGCGGGTAAGTGCTGATCAAAATCTCAAGGACCAGCCGGGGATGAAGACTTTCCAACAACTAAAACGGAAATGACTCCGGGAAGTTCAACATGAAGTCTGAACGGGAGGCAGTAAGTGGTGGGGACGGTGAAAAAAGGGAGAGCAGTAAGTGGGAAAGGAGGGTGGAAAACGGTAGGTAATAAGTGGAGAAAGTGGATGGCAGTAACTGGAATCGACCTATAAGTGGTATTGAACCGCCTTACTTCCTTCAGTACGAGATCTTTTCAAAGGTCAGTATAATTGCCTAGAGGTGATAAGAATAAAAAAAAAAAAAAAAACATCAGAGAACAAATTAGATTGTGGAAGGTCTCTTTAGCACGTCGCTAAGAAATGACTCCCTTCAACCGTTCGCCAAAGGACTTGTTTCATATTTTATTCTTCCATTCTCCTGTCGCTCATATTCAGCTTAGGAGAGAATTTTAGATCTCCAAGAATTACTTACAGCCCTTATTAAGCCCTCCACTACTAAGTCCTCTACGAGTTGGGAAGACTTCTCGGGCGTTAGTATCATTAACAAATTAGTTGCGTCACCAGAATGAAGGGATGGCATTATAATGGGAGAGAGAGGCCATTCTCTTTTTATTGCTCTCTTCTCTCTTCGTTAACTCTCGCCCTCATTGTTACAAATTCCTCCCTCTCCTCTCCCTACTACTGTTTCTACATACCCCATTTTCCTCCTCCCGTTGTCGATAGACGTAGATCATCGTTGTTACTGTGCTGTACGTGTCGTCTTTTACCACTACCATCTTTCCTCATTTACCGTGTTTTTGTTTTTTTGTTTTTTGTTTTTTTGAGCTTCGTTTACCGCTTGCCACCAATATCGATATACGTAACCAAGGGATTTAATTAGATGGAGAGGGATTGTAGGTGTATTGTAGATTAATGGGTGCCCCTCTGTCACCAGTGGAGTGTGTGGGCCGCTGCTAGTAAAATGGTGCGTCATCGAGTAGAGTGAATATTTCTCTCTCTCTCTCTCTCTCTCTCTCTCTCTCTCTCTCTCTCTCTCTCTCTCTCTCTCTCTTTCTATCTCTATCTCACATTCCCTCTCTGTGTATTCTTTTATCGTGAGGTGATAGAGTCACTTCTTGGGTTACGGAGTTTTATTGTGCAAAGTTATAAGATGTGCTTGACAACATAACGTAACGTAGCGGGACGGCGAACCTCCTAACTACCCTCTCCTACTCTACCTCCGATCGTTCTCTCGGGCTCTCTCCAACCCTTTCTCTCCTTCTCTGCTCTCCTCTCCAATTTCCCAGCCCATATATACCGACCAGTGCAAAGGTGTGTCTTTGTCTGGTACCTTGCCACAGGTAGTTTTCCATGACGTCAGATAACTGGCTCAAGTTGGTTATACTGGCTGCTCATGAAACACCTGTACTGTCTGGCTTACAGAGTTTGTGATACATCGACATTCTTGAACCAGAATATGTGTTCGACTTTCCTTGTACATTAGACATGACTTATTGTGTAAGTGTTACTAATGTCAAGACCTATAAAAATTAATGTCTATAATTATAACATATTGTTATAACGTACTAATGCCTACACAGTATTCCTTTCCCTCTCACCCTTCTCCCTTCTCTTCTTTTGTTTACGCCCACTTCTCTCTCTCTCTCTCTCTCTCTCTCTCTCTCTCAATTTTTTTCTACATCCCCCTCCCCTCAACGTTTTTCACACTCTTTTTTATCTCCATTATCCACCCTTACTAATATCTCTCTCTTACCCGATTCCCCCCAGAGCTTTTCTTGTATATCATTTTCCTCAGCACTTCTCTTTCTCCTTTCTGTCCTCTATTCTGTTTTCATCTGTTCCTCTACTTTAAAGTCTATCCTCCTCTCCCATTCCTCCTGTCTCCTCTCTCCTTCTCTCTTGTTACTGATTTGCCTCTTGCTTTTCTCTTTAGCCCCCTCTTTGCCTCTCCTCACGTTTCAGTTTCTCTCCTCCCCCCCCCCTTCGATTATTTATTCCGTTCCCTTCCTCTGTTTACGATCTTTTATCCACTCATCCTCTCCAGATTCCGCTTCCCTCTGCACTTTGTAATGCTCTTATCCCTTTCCTTCTCTTTTCTCAGCTCCAAACCCCTTTCCATTACTTTCCGTTTGCCCTTCCTCCCCTCCTTTCTATTACCCCTTCCCATTTGTAGAAAGGTTAATAAAATTTGGATACAGGACTAACCAGCACGACAAATGCAGCTGAAACATAAAACAGAAGTAATTACAGGTGTAGAAGCTGTTCACTGTCTCCCCTCACAGTTTGCCCTCATCCAATTTTATCCACCCTTTATTTCCCCAGTTTTATGCACCAACTCTGACGACTCCCTTCACTGCTTCCACTCCTTCCTTTCCTCCACTCCCTTCTTCTCTCCTTCCTTTCCTCCGCTTCCGCCTCTCCTTCATCCTAAGCCTTCTCATAACTTGTCCAGAACCCTTCATTTTGTATATCCCTGCCATTCTTTCCTGTGCCTTTCTTTCGGATTCTGTTACTTTATTCTCTCAATTCTAGCTCTGTAGTTTTTCTTTAGCCTCACCATCATTTCTCCTACCTTATTTCTTTATTTTTTCTTATATTTTTCCTCTGTTTAAACACTCCCTCCCGCCAACATCTTACCCACACCCTCTTTCTTCCCCTTCCTCCCTCTCGTTACCCAACAACATGCACCCCACATATACACCCCACCTTCTTCCCGTTTATTTTTTTTACACATCAACCACCATGCCCACTCCTGCCCCAACCACTTCCCCAGCACTCTCTCTTCCCTTCTGGCTACTCCCACTGACATCACTTCCCAACTTCTTTTTCTCTCTGTAACCACCACCCTGGCCTCTCTCTCTCTCTCTCTCTCTCTCTCTCTCTCTCTCTCTCTCTCTCTCTCTCTCTCTCTCTCTTATCACTAAAACCACAGCCAAAAAAACAACAAATCCTATTTACATAACAAGGAAACATCATTAAAATGCGACCAGCCAGGCCAGTATGGGTCTCTAGTGGTAGCCGACGGTCATAACTCACTTTTTTTTTTTTTTTTTTACCTCCGCTGGGGTGTGTTTTGGACTCTGTTTTTTTATGCAGTGAAGTCTGTTTGTTTATGGTGTTAGCTCGATTCGCTTGTCTGTCTGTGTGTTCGCAACATTACGGAAAACTAACGGATGAACTCCACTACGTATCGGATAATGACTGTGAACCATCAACGGAACAGGCGATAAAGTTTATGTGAAGAAGGTCAAACGCTGATGTCAAAAAGGGGAATGGTGATGTCGTGGTTAAGGTATACGCTCTCTGTGTGCTCTTGTTTCCTTGTGCTTCAAGAGAGACTTTTTGCAACAAAGGGGTTAATGAATGATACATCTAATCTCTACACCTCGAAAAGTCTCTCTGGCACTGAATGAATTCTCAGGTGATAAGAAAAAAAAAAAATATTCTGAATGCTTTAAAGCAAACAAAAAGTCTCTGGCACTTGGGAACCCCACCAGAACTCTGGAACAAAAAATCTTTATATTCCAGTGCAGGAAGAAGTTACTCTAGTTTCTACTGACTTACAGATTATATTTTGTATCATGTACCGTTTATAACGGCTCCAAAAAACTTGCATGCGTCGGCCTTGGTCACCAAATGACAGCTGTCCATACTGCTCGATCACTGGCAGCCTTCCTCTTCAGTCCCTTATCCCTGAGATCAAACTCTATGACCTCGTGCCAAGTCTTTTTCGGTCTGCCTGTCGCAACCCTACCCTGACATTCACATTTCTCACCTTTCGCAATCAACTGTCATCCTCCATCTTTTCTATATGCCCAGACCATCTCAATCTATCCCTCCTCATCCCAAAACCAATACACTCCAGTCCCATCCTTCTTTCAACTGTACAATCGTAATCTTAGTACCCCCACACCTCGCATTTAAGGACGCAATACATATCCATATTATCATTGTCAATTTTGTCCGTTTGAGCCTACGAATATCCTCTTCCTTTCCTGCCCAAGTCTCACTACCATACAGCATTACACTCCTAACATATGCTGCATACAAAGATCCCTTGGCAACGAGGGAAAGCCCTCTGAATGTCAGGAGAGGCAACAGCTTTCTGGAATTCTTCCAACCATTCCTAAGCCTAGCCACAGATCTAGCTCCAGCCTCGCCTCCAGCATATAACATGTCCCCCAAATAACAAAACTCTTTCACAGCTCAAAAGGCTCACTGGAACACATCGCACACACGAAATCAATAATATCTCGCAGTCTACCTCTCATATCATTACATCTCTTATGCACCCACTTACCACAAACACTGCACAAAATATTTACTGTTGACAATCCTTCTTCCTGTGTGTGTGTGTGTGTGTGTGTGTGTGTGTGTGTGTGTGTGTGTGTGTGTGTGTGTGTGTGTGTGTGTGTGTGTGTGTGTGTGTGTGTGTGTGTGTGTGTGTGTGTGTGTGTGTGTGTGTGTGTGTGCGCGCGCGCGCGCGCGCGCACAACATTTCACATTTAACACCCTCATCACGACGATGTATCTTTACTACCGCTAAGCCCTTGACATTCAGCCAAGGAAAGTCTAGTAGTAATAGGGCGAAGAAAAAACTCAGTTAACACTCAGACAAAGATGACGTTTTTGGCTGCTTCTCAGCCCTTTGCATTCGTGACTTATTTCCATTCCTGATATCTACAGGCGATTTTGTTCAGCTTAAAGTAAGCCTTTCCTTCGGGAGGGCTTATATACAGCTTTGATAAACCTCATCACTGATACGTATGGTTCCTCAGCTGAAAAAAAAAATCGTCTGCATATAAGAATAAAATACGGTGCACTTTGAGTCGCTGGACTGAGAGAGAGTTCAGACGTCAGGTATATGAAAGCAGCACCAGGTTACTTTTTTGTGGTTGTTGTTGCTGATGATGGTCTTGGAGAAATCTTTTACTTCAGTCATCACTCATCAGTCATTGCCTATACCGGCCAATCCACAACGTCCATCTTCACAGGGTGCGCTACCCCCGCTCACACACATCTTCCACCCCCCCACCCCCCGCTATCTATGCCCATCCTGCACACTTTTCTCCCCCCCCCCCTTCACACACACGCATACTGATTTCGTCCTTTCTTCCGTCTACAACAAGCTTTTAAGAGGAATCGACAACATACACCCCTCAATCTAATGACCAATTTTTCTGTTTCATTCCTATAATCTCCAGACGATTTTACTTAACCTTGCGAGGGCCTGTAGCTGTGAAGATACTACTGGGGGCGATAAATTGTTAAAATCTCCAGTTTGAAAGTTCAATGATAGTTGGATAAGATCGTCTGGAGATGGCAAAAACGAAACTAATAATAGACGTTACCAGATACTCAGATGTTACACCCACCCACCAACACCGTACTTAACATTTAAACTCAACGCCTGACCATCTTCCACCACCTCATGCCATTATGCCCACTTCTTTCATTTCACCATATCTATTTTTTCTGTCATCTTTGACAAACCATAATGACCAACATACAGCAACCATCTTCACGGACCATGTCTCATCACCCACCACCATACCTTGATGCCCCACTACCCACCACAATACCTTTTCATGCCTCTCAACCCACCACAGTACTCCGTCATGCCCTAACACCACCACAGTACTTGCTTATCATGCCTTCTCCTCTCCTCCCACTCCATCCATTGTTGCTCTGATATGGTGGATAATACAGGCACTGAGCCCGTCTTCGTAGAGGATGTATTTCTTCACTTTCTTCCTGCTGTCGTAACGATTTCATGCAGTTTAAAAGAGACTCTCTGAACTGGAAGAGACAGACAATAGTTATGGCCTCATTAACCCTATCACTAGGTACAGTCTCTCCTAAGCTGGATAAAGTGTCTGTCACAGTAGCGACAGGGTTAAAAAAAGAAAAAAAAACTGTCACTTTCTTCACGAACACTCTACAACTATTCCTTAACCGCGCGAATATATACAGCACACACACACACACACACACACACACACACACACACACACACACACACACACACACACATCGATATCCTGCACCATGAATCTCCATTCGCTTGTATAAGTTCGGCTTTTAGCGTCTTTTCTTAAATCAAAGTTTCGGCACCATGTCACAGCAACAAAAATGCTTTGAATATAAACTTTATGGAGTATCGGTATTTACTTTTTCCTAAAACAGCTTTTTAGAGAGAAATGGGATGGCGATGACGATGATGATGATGGTATTGAATGATGATGATAGTAATAAATGATGATCCTGATGATAGTAATAATCGATGATGATGATGCTGTTGATTTTGACAGTAATAAATGATGATGACGATGATAGTTATAAATGATGATGACAGTAATAAATATGACGATGAGATGATGATGATGATGATACAGGGCTGACGTCTCGTAATGAGGAGTATCTTGGAGACTTTTCTAACTCCTTCCAAATATTTAAATTTGGTAACCTGAGAACTGTGATAGGCAAAAAAATTTTCTTCTCTTTGTTTTGGTGTAAACAGACGACACAAGACCTGAAGCAGATCATCTGCAAGTATCTGAAGCTGCAGTCATCCGTTTCTGGCCTTCTCAGCCATTTCTTGTCAACAAATGGTCTGATTAAAAAAAAAAAAAAAAAAAAAAAATCTTAAAAAAAAAAATCATAGCTCCCAAATTAAGGCATTCATCAACCCACAAAATGACAAATGTAATTCCCATTCTCTATAAGCCAGTATGACCACAAAGCCAATTAAAGAAAAGCAATCGGGAGCCGAATGCTAATCGCCCACCAGAATATGCTGGTGGACAAGCCAAAAATTTTGACATGAAACCTTCAGCTTGACACGCTGGAGGTTTCATGTTGATAGCTCAAGCCGTGCATGAGATATAATGGTGCTAAAGGCGGGCGGTAAAAACTAGTTGACCTTTAGTAGCCATTTTGGTGACCTTGACCCTAAGTGCCCATTTTCAAACTAGTCCAAGATTTTGGCCATATCATGATACCCTGAAGGTTTCATATTGACAGCTCAAGCCGTTCATGAGATATAATGGGAACACACACACACACACACACACACACACACACACACACACACACACCGCTCGCTGGCTCAGTGGTAACGTCCTCGCTTGCCATCTGGTAGACGGGAGTTCGCGCCTCGCTCAGGTTGCGAAAACTTTCACTGAAGAAGTGGGTGGTTACTGTCCCCCTTGAGCAAGGGGATGGATGTGTGCATGTGTGAAAGTCACAGCCTTGTCCTTAGATCGGCTTATATGAGCTCTCAGCTCCCTTCCGGAAAGGTAAAAGCTGACGATCACGACCATCAAGTGATCCTTACCGATCCGGTGAATTAATTACACACACACAGAGGCAAGAAAAAACACTATCTCTTCGCCTTCTAAAGGCAGGCGATAATAAGAGACTTGGAACATCATTTTTTGAAGGGGAGGGGGAGGGGGGACCAAGGACACAGTGGAATTCCCAAAGCCGCAGTTCTCAGGTTAAGAGAAATCTGCTTCCACTGTGCCTCATATTTCACTCACCTTCACAGGGTGTAATTGTTCCGCCCTCCCTCACGCCTTTTACTCAGCTACTTCTGCTAACCTCACCCATTTTTTGCTTCGCTATCTCTGACTTGGTAAATGCCGTACCACCCCACATATCCCACAACAGCTTCACAGCATTTACATCCCCAAGCAACTCCTATTCTTCACCACCGTATAATGGACGTCATCATCTTGTAATATTCAACTCCTTCCATTCTTTTCGCGCCCTACCCCTTAACCCAACACACTTCTTCCTGAGCCACTCGTGTCTTATTCTTTACGGTTATATTTGCATACACAGCCCACCTGCTTGTTCACTCACTACTACAGTATATTCACTCTCTGCTGTAACACTGTTCTCATCCATAGCTCTCATTTTTTTCCCCCCACAATCATTACACATTACAGCGTTTATCCATTTCCAGATGCCTTATTCCCCGACAAGGTGACCGCAAATAAATCTCTTCCATGTCAACCTGGCCACCATCAGGCTTCCCTTTCTCCAACTCACGTTCCCCTCTGTCATATATCTCTGAACGTCAACTAACCATCTACAGTGTACTGTCATATTTATTTGCTAAAGAAATGGTCAGATATTCTTCCTTCTGCCCCCAGGTGCAGTTACGGGCTCGGTTTCACAAACTATCTAACGATCAACTCCCTCTCGTAGCTCAGACTCTGATTTAAAGGGAGAACGACAGAAGGGAAATTTCTGCACTCTCATTTCGTTGTCCTTTCTACGAACGCAACACAGCTCATAAAAATTTTTCTAGAAATTTAGATCTTTGTCCGCGCCCACAGAAACAAGTTAAGGGAAGATTCTACATTCCTTGCCCTTCCTGCAAAAACAAATCATGGAATTAAGAGGCAGCTGATAGTAAATATGTTAGTGAATCCTGGATCGGCGGTCAAAAGTTCCTATTCAGTCTCTAAACCACTGAAGATTAATAAAATCTTGCTAAACTAATCAGCAGTGGTGAGGTAAGCTGGAATCTCGGTTCAATAGTTCAGAAATTAGACGTGTCAAGGAATTACTGACTGTAACTGCATATTAGCCAATACTCCAACACGCAGTCCATCAATGACCTCTATCCATCCACTCCTCAATAGCCCTGGTTGTAAGTCATTTTTATGGAGATATTTTTGTGCTATAAGGTCTAGACTTTATCACACACACACACACACACACACACACACACACACACACACACACACACACACACACACACACAATGCTTATCATAAGCCAACTGTTAGCTACAAAACTGATATGCCATTTCCATCCATTTTCCGATAATGAATGGAAAAGGTCATGATATTTTTTAACTTAACCCAAACCTTACATTTAACGAGGATTGTCAGCAGCAGAAATTACGAGATTTCATATGGATGCCAGAGCAGGGGGTATGTCGTGTGGTTCTGTGGAGTGGATCAGGAAACACTGAGGTGGTGTGGACAAGTGCACAGAATGAGGAAAATGAGTGAAAAGGACATTTTTGAAGACGACGTAACCTTGGATAGTAAACTGACACCGAGACTCTGAAAGTACGGTAATTCTGGATAACAGAGTGACAAGGCGGACATTGGAAGTAGTGCTAGAAAATAGTAGTATGGAGAGCATTTGACAAGAATGAAAAGTATATTTTCTAAGAGCGAGATAAAGCTGGAAAACAAAGTAATGAGGAGTGTGTTAAGTGAGGTAATTAGTGATGATGTAAATGAAATACCTTCAATTGCTTAAGATAAGAGACCTGGACTCAAGAATTTAAGTTGCATGGAAGACGAGAGTTATTAATTATATGATACAGAAATATGAAAATACATGTTTAACAATAGAGCAGTCTAGACACTCCTATCCTGGGCTTCATATGTAGGGAATCCAAGGTGTCAGCTACGGCAATATATTAATGGATTCATTTTTTAACACCATATATACTACTTCGTCTTTTGGTAGTGTGTTCCTGCTGCTGCCAGATGATTTCAAGCAGCTGAGGAGAAACATCTGGTACTGAAGAGGTTGCTGAAGGCTGTACTTAAACCCCTCCAAAAAGACAAGCCTCTGCTGAACTTAATAAAATCATCTGGGATAGCAGGACTCAGCATATGCCATCAGACTGAATGGAGGACGTATTTTCTATTTTACTCTTGTTACCATCAGACCATTCTATTGCACTGAGAGAGAACATGAAATAAAGAAAACACTAATGAAAGTTACAATAAACCCCTCCAGCGAAAAATTTTCCCGGTGCAGAATTAAATCGCTTGGAGATAGTAGAAATATGTTTAAAGAGATATCCACGGGTTGAAGACATTAAACTTTATATGTCCCAATCACCAACCCACTTACAATTCACTAGCGTACAAGTTCACCTTTCTTTCTTACTGCAGACACCCTCATGCCCCACAAATACACATTCATCAGTTTCATCTCACACCCTTGCATGCATATCCCCTACAACCATGACCCTCTCCTTCACCTCAAAGCCTTTCACACACCCTAATTAATCTAACCAACACACACTAGTTCAAAGAATTGTTGTATTATTTATACTCACAATACTCACAATTACACGGATCTTAACTGTGTGTTAGGGTTAATTTTTTTATCTTACATTTGCATCTCATATAAACGGCCTCTGACGGTTTTCATTTTTTCACTGTGTATTTAATCTTATACCTAACATAACATGCCTTAATATAACCACTATTTAAAACAATCATGGGGAGAAGACTAACAAATGATACAAAGTAAATGACAGACACACCAAATATGTCGGGAGGAACGATATTCATACTGGTGACTATACTACTTTCATATATAATACCTCTGAGATGCATATATTAGAGAATCTCAACAAAGGAAGCTCTTATACTTACAAAAGCCGGAGTGCATCGAGCATGCTGCAACTTCCCTGCAAAAATAACAGATACCCCAAGACGCCAGGTGTCGGTTGGGACTGTCAAAAATTCGGTGCACGGCGACGCCTGGTGTCGGTAGGAACCAAACTTGTTATCCTGGCACAGATTGACGTGGCCGCCACCTTGGCTCATCACCAAAAGCTCGGGGGAGACTCCCGCCAGTCCCCCCAACCATACCTCAGTCGTCTCTGTGAGTTTGCCAGGTGTAGGACAATCTTTTCTTAACCTTTCTTGTCCAATTTCATTCCTGCCTCATGAGGATGTTTGCCTCATCCACCCCTGCCAAGCCTCTTTCCAAGGATACTAGGAAAGGACTGAGTGATAGTACCAAAGAGCATGCCTTAGACACCGCTATGTCAAGTTTATCTAGTAATGGAGAAGTTATCACATTGAAAGCAAAGCCATAGTCGGGGCTGTGGGCAGACGCATGAACACATCCTTTTTTTTTTTTTTTTTTTTTTTTTTTAGGGAAAATTAGTCCTGTTCCTCACGTCATTGCTCACCAACGCAATGACCTAGAGACCTGGGGATACTTTCATTCGCAAGAAGATTTGATAAATACTATGGACTTTAATTCATTTCCCTAACTGCTGTAGTTCCTGAGATAGTAAAGTTAGAATAAAGCTACTTTGCGTTATTTTTTCGTACTGAGGTGAGGCGCAGCAGATTTTAGCCCAGCGGTTAGGGGTTCACAGGGAAAAGGTTATTATACGAGTACGTAGCTGTTACTGTATCAAGAAAGACATTTATAACAAAAAAAAAATGTAACAGAAGTAAAGTATGCATAAACATTCCCACTTTGTTCATCTGGCAAATCTGCATTTATAAAACTGTTGTACTGCTGACAGATGCATATAAAGCTTGTGAACCTGTGACCTTCATATTTAGCATATTATGGCCCAAATTTTCTCGTGTCGTTACGTGATGAACAGAAACTAATCAAGAAAAGCTGACGAATAAGGACAGGTGGGGGGGGGGAGATCTGAGTGAGAGGTGTTTAACTAAAAATTCCGGTGTAAATATAGCAGTTTAACTGAAATTGGTAGTCGATCAGATAACAATTTATTAACCAGAACTCTGTAACTGTCCTATGAGCAGTAACTAGTCACCACCTCCTGTTTCTCAGTGACCCTGACCCCATTGGGGAAATTTGGATTTTTTTTTTTTTCCTATCAGCAATTGTCCATGCCAGGACACATAACCTGGGTCCTTCAGATTCCTTGTAGTCTCCAGTTCTCCTGGAATCGTCGTGAGACTCTGAGGCATGAATAATAACTATAAAATGGAAATTGCCATTGGCAATTTCAATAACTCACCACATGACAAGGTCATCGGTCTTGTGCATGTGACCTCAGCACATAAACATCTATCTAGTTCTGCAAATGTACCAATTTGGTGACTGTAGCTCTATTCTATCTCGGTTTTTTAAATTCTGCACTCAGTGACCCAAAATTACTTTCCATTGACCCCCGGGCGATCTCAGAAACTACATCTATCTAGTTCTGCAAATGTACCAATTTGGTGACTGTAGCTCTATTCTATCTCGGTTTTTTAAATTCTGCACTCAGTGACCCAAAATTACTTTCCATTGACCCCTAGGCGATCTCAGAAACTACTTGCCCAAAGGGGCCTATGATCATTTCAGACCTCCCCGACCTTGGCTATGTCCCACGAAAATTTCAAGTTTGTATCTTCAGAAGTTTCTGAGAATCCGTGAACTGACCATTTTTATTGGTTTTTGGATGTAGCCGGAAAACCATTATCGGTACTGGGAACTGGATGATAATGGGTCATACGAAGCTGCCAGCCGATGGGCTCAGATGGCGAAGTATAATGGCAGTAGCTTTGAAACTGAGCAAATACGAGCAATTTACTACTTCATAAGAATGAATAATAATAATAATACTAATAATAATAATAATAATAATAACAATAATAATATTTACAAGAACAATATAACTCACCACCTGTGTGCTGAGTTTATAATAATTAGTTACATATTCTCATCGTGTAGGCACAGTAAGCTTTGCCATGTGGTAAGGTACGTATAAAATAAACAAGATCTGAAGGCCCTAAGGTAACTTCTTTTGTAACATCAACGAGGGAGACAAAGGTTTCGAAGAATGCATGGGTTTCCTATACTGTTTCTTACAATGACCTTGATCCCTTTGGAGAGACTTGGATTTTTTATATCACCAATAGCCCATGCCAGGACACATAACCTGGGCCCTTCAGATTCCTAGCGCAGTCTCTGGATCACCTGGAATCATTGCGAAACTCTGAGGCAAGAAAAACAATTAAAATACCAGCGAAACACGCTGTCCTGTGGACAGTGACTAGTTTGCACCTACTGTTTCTTGCAATGACCTCGACCCCATTGGGGAGATGTGGATTTTTTAAAAATAAAACGAAATAAACTCTTACGAACTGGTCCACCTGGTTTCATTTTCGAATTACTTGCTCAGGTCCTGTTTATACCTCCAGTAGACATGACCACTAGATCTCGTTCATCCATAATACTGATATGACTCTTTCTGCCACTGCACAAAAAGTTTGGATTTTTTTTCTATCAGCAATGGCCCATGCCAGGCACATAACCTGCACCCTTCAGATTCCTTCTGCAGCCACTGATTCTCCTGGAATCGTCGTGAGATTCTGAGGATGGAATGATAACACCAGCAAAAAACAAGTCTCCACCTATGTAAAAGGTGGAGATTAATTACTATACAAGTTTTGATGATATTGTGTGGTTATGAAATTTAGACTAAACAAGAAGCAGTGCCAAGGCACAGCAAACTCGTCCCCGCCAGTCATGTTTGTGCTGATGTATAAACACAAAATATATCTAGTCAATATGTCACATACCAAATTTGGAGTAAATTGGATGAAAATTGGCTATTTTATGCTCATTTGAAACATTAGGCCCAAGCCACCTGACACTGACGCCCCCGTACCGCTAACTGGGAAATGACCCCCCCCTGATGTAGTGAGGCATGTTGTAGGATGCAGATTGAAAGGTGCACCTTTAGGTTTTGGTTTCATGTTGATATGACGAATTTTAAAGGAGTTATAGCGAAAAAAATATTGTACTCATCTACATTTTTTTTTTTTTTTAAATTTTTGGGGCCTGCAGCCTAAACCTTGGCCCAAAATTTAATCAGGTGATCTGAAGGTCAGAGCTCATCATCCATGTAATTTTAGTCAAAATCACAACACAGGTTTTTGTGTAAAGTTGTTAACAGACAGACAGACAGACAGACAGACAGACAAATAAACAGACAAACTGTGTGAAAAAAAAAAATACCCGTCGTCGAGCCCCTCCAGGGCGGGGACGGGTAACTAGAAATTAACTCAACTGCACATGAATGGCCTAGCTACAGGATAATTGCCCCTCTCTACAAAGTAATGAAGTTCTGCCTCTTGTGGTTGTGATCTGTCATTAGGTGTTGCATACAAGATGTCCCATGTCTTATTAGGACCAAGACCACATGCCACTACCTATTACCCTGATAAGGCCCATTATACAGAGCAGACGCACCCAGGCTGTTTCCTGAGGATCTCTGGTAATGAATGGTATGTTTCAGAGGATAAGGATGTCCCAGAGGATTATGTGGGCGAGTCTGATGTCAAAGGGGATAGCAAGGATTATGTGTGAGTCTACTTAGATTGACCGTGTGTGTGTGTGTGTGTGTGTGTGTGTGTGTGTGTGTGTGTGTGTGTACTAGATGGTCTTATGGAGAATGTGTGTAAGGTGGCATATTGGGCATAAAGTGACCATTAGTTTTAGACAGATGAGAGCTGCAAAACGACTTTGTCTGCTCTTCCTTGCTGTCTGCTTGGAGTTTATTATATATCCCTCACTGGGTTTAAGAAATAAGGGAGTACGTCGCAGGCTGGTCTTCTCAGATTAATACAATAAACCTCACAGTTCAATCTGCCTGGTTTGTAGGCCTACTGATGAAGTGATAAATCAAACTTCATGTGGGCTATCTTTAGTGTTGCCTTTTTGTTCTTTGGTTCAATGTAGCTTATTTGTGTGGTGTTTATCCTGTCGAGTGGAGTAACACTACCTCCTTCACAAGAGGAGCTACAGACCGGCAGCTTAAATATACTGCTTGTGGTCATCAGTATTATTGAGCCGTCGTCTTGATGGACTGGTATTCCGGCCAGAGCTGCCATAGCTGCCACGGTATTGTATTAGGGTTCCCAAGGAAGTGTTTGATGACGAGCTGGGTTGGAGGGAGAATGTGTAAGCAAGCCAGTACATGTGCTGTGCTACGGATGTTGGAGGCAGACATAGGCATGATTATGGAATTTATGATTTGATTATGATTATTGTCTCGAATTTTTTAGTGATTATGATTTGATTAGGATTATTTGGTTTTGGTTTTCTGATTATGATTTGATTATGATCACCTTTTCTCATTTTTAATTATGATTAAATTTTTTTTTATCTTAATGATTATGGTTAGATTATGATTTTAAGGATGGTAGCTTTATTTGTGGATTATTTTGTTTTTGAATATAATCATGATTATTGACGGAACTTTACGTTTATGCAAGTCTTAAAATTCACATTAGCTGTGACTGATTTAAGTTCATTGTTAGTGTACTAGTCCTCCATAACTATTTGTTCCCCTTAAAAAGTTAAACGTTTTATCAACTCAGGTAAAAAAAAAATGAAATAATGGTCTAAGGTTTAATTAATGAGAACACCAGTACAGTCAAAAACATTTGACATACAAAATTCAGATACACATCAAACAGCTAGCCTAAATGAACGAACTAAAAATTAAAATTCATATCTATAAAGTCATACTTCATTTTGTGGAAGAAAAACAATGCTTGCAGTATCAGAGCATGATACTGGTTTCCTGTATAAACCAAAATCGTACAGATCGTCAAACTTAAAAGTAAAATTATATTCTTCCTCACTGACAGGCAAACTTTCTAGTATGTTCATTACACAACTGCCAGAAATTAAGGAGGGGCAGTTAAGAACTAGCAAAATGAAACTGTTCAATAACTGTCACTAGGTAACCAAAATGTGGAAATGTGAAAGGTTGCTGTGAGCTTTACATTACTTTTCATAAGTTTTTACTTTTCAGCAATGTGTTTGTTGCATTTGATAAACATCAACTCCCCAAAGCAGACATCGGTCAGTCTGCAGCACTCGGGTTGAAAGACTTTTCCTGCAACAGAGAAAAGTCTCTCGACTGGAGCTGAGGAAGCTGGGATGCATATGTAGTGGTAGGCTTCCAGCCAGCCATACCCAGCCTCAAAAGAGACAGACTTGCATAGATACGTAGCCTACCAAGCATGCTGGAACATGTTTGACTGTGAGTGGCTGATGTATCAAGGAGAAACTTATGTAATATATAACAGTGTTAAGTGAAAATGACGAACAAATAATAACAATAATCATATTTTAATCACTGATTATTACAACTAATTTTCTTTATTATGATTTGATTATGGCTCGTGTTTGATTTTTATTAGACTTTGATTATGATCATACCAATTTAAAAAAAAAATGATTATGAAAAGATTATGATTACATAATCACTCTCATGGATTATGATTTTTTGATTAATAATCATAACCATGCCCATGTCTGGTTGGAGGAGTCAGCAGGAATGAGGAAGGAGACAGAACTGACCAGAGTGGACGTGGAGCAGTTTGAATGAGAGATGTGAATGACCTGGGTTGCGGAGATAATAAATGGCGTCATAAACCCTCCCAGACACAGTCACTCGATTCGCGTGACGTCGCCTTGTATTAGATCTGGCACAGTCACTCGAATCGCATGGTTTAAGCACAAAAATATTTGTCAGAAAAAAACTTATAGGCCGATTTGCGTGATTTTTGGGCGCGTCATAGGGTCGCCAAAGCTTTCTCGAGGTAAGTCATTGGCAACGCTGTGTCGCTTCATCTCCCTCACCCCGCTCCCTCCAACCTCAGTCATTGTCAAGCAGCCAGGCGGTGGGTGTGACAGCTCGCGGTTCCCTTTAAATCCTCCATTATTTTCCCCCTCTTGCCCGAAGCAAAGGCCCCTATTGACTCAGTGTGATAATACATTGTATGTGAACATATAGTGACGTGATATTGTCGATGGAACATACATATATGTGTTGAAAAGGAATAATGGCAGTTAGGAATCGTTGGCCCTTGGAGAGAGATGCATGGTCAGTGTAGCGGGGTTTTGCCACTCCGCCCCCCCGTAGGCTGTATGGCATGAGTTGAAGTACGTCAATAATGAAGCCAAGGCCTAAATATATATTGTGTGAAAGTTACTGTGGATGGCATGGTGAAATTTATGGAGGCAGCAAGTGTTACGGATGGCGCAGGGGCAACCCGGAAGTCGGGAGGGGAGAATTGTAGCGGTGTTTTATGGTTTGAATTATTGTGATTCTGATCGTGTAAATGCGTATGAAATTGTATCAAATATACGTAAAACATGCTGTAAATGCGTATGGAATTATATGAAATATACGTAAAACATGCTACAAGTTTCCGTGAACGAGTGTGGTGTGTGCCAAAAATAGCGTTGCCTCATACTCTCAGGGATAAAAATGACGGTATAATGCAGTCACGAGCGGAATATTTGCCGAGGTTGTGGTTGATGCATTGTTTTAGTAATGTATTTGTGTCTGATATCGTGTGAAATGCACGTGAAATGTGCCATATGTGCTCGTCAATGCATAAAAAGTTAGGGTTAGCAATAATTTAGCGTCAGGTGTGAAGAGAAGGTATGGACGGCTACGAACACGTCATGTAATTGCACAGGTAATGTACGTTGATATGACATGTAGTAAAGGATTATCACTTTGTCTCCCTGTGAAATGCACGTGAAATGTGCCGTATGTGCTAGTGAATGCATAAAAGTTAGGGTGTGTAACGCAGGTTAGCAATAGTTTAGCGTCAGGTGTGAAGGGGAAGGTATGGACGGCTATGAACACGTCATGTAATTGCACAGGTAATGTACATTGATATGACATGTAGTAAAGGATTATCACTTTGTCTCCCTGTGAAATGCACGTGAAATGTGCCGTATGTGCTAGTGAATGCATAAAAGTTAGGGTGTGTAACGCAGGTTAGCAATAGTTTAGCGTCAGGTGTGAAGGGGAAAGTATGGACGGCTACGAACACGTCATGTAATTGCACAGGTAATGTACGTTGATGTGACATATAGTAAAGGATTAACACTTTGTCTCCCTGTGAAATGCACGTGATATATATGATAATCTATTACCGTTACCTCTCCAATTTTCAGAGAAATAACCATTTTCTCCTACAGATTACACATATAAAAGAAAGTAAATCTCCACAGCAGTAACAATAGAAGTTATGTTTATGTGTAGTAGGTTATAACAATAGGAAAACATCCATGGGAGATGTAATAGTATGTACAGATAGGGGGAAAAAAAATTGGTAGCATAGTCTTCTGGCAAGTGTGCAAGGAAATTACAGTGTGTGTAAAAGTTGGTAGCGATCGGAAGAGTAATCTCACTTTGTCGGCCAATTACTCGAAAACTATTAGACTTTTCGATTTCCTGTTACAACCATCATCAATACCACAAAAATAAACGTATGATCAATACCTGAATGTAAGCTTTGGGTAGCGTTTTGGGGGGGAAAAGGCGAGGGAAATGTTTTTTTCACTCGCGGTTGTTATCAGTGACAAGCGCTCGGAGTAATCACCTAACTTTGTCGGCCAATTACTCGAAAACTGTTAGACTTATCGATTTTCTGTAACAACCATGATCTATACCACTAAATTCTACGTATGATCAATACCAAAATGTAAGCATTATGTTACGTGTTGTGCGAGAAAAGGCGGTGGAAATGAGTGTCTCTTCCCGGCTGTTACCATTGAAAAATGCTCGTAGTAATACTCTCTGTTTCTCGGCCAATTACTCGGAAACTATTGGACGTATCGATTTCACGTTTGAACCATGATGAAGAGCAGTAAATTCTACATATGTACAATACATAACTATGTAATATTTCTGATAAGAATTCGTTGTTACGTAGACGGGAACATTGCGTACGCCTTGCGTGCATCACGAAAGTCAATCACGCACGGAGTGCCTAGTACTTTTTTTCGATTTACTCGAGAACTATGAGGTGTATGGGGTTTGTATTTGAGATGGGGAAAGCTGGATAATTGGGGCATATTACTATGTAATAAAAACATAAGGTGCCTGGGAAAACTTTGCTCTCAGAGGTCAGTGAAATTTTTCCAAAAATGGCTTTCAGTTTTTGGCCATTTTCTCGAAAAGTATACATCGTATCTCAACCAGATTGGTTTCGTTAGAAAGCTGATGAAATTCTCTATAAAAACTTATTAGATCATTTTCCTGTATGATGGAAAACATTCAAACGGCGATGTTGGGAAGTGAAAACAGTTTACTCGACCATGCTTCCAGGGCTAATAACTTTTTTTGCTGGTGTTTTCCTGTGTTTTGGTCATGTTTATCAGATAGAACAAACATCGATGCATACCTGGAGATAGGTTTCATGGGAATACATGGATTTTTGGGTGGCGAAAATAAGGCAAGAATGTGTTTCATTCGCTCAAATTTGCTCAAATTTGCCGCGCGCGCGCTCCCCGGCCGGGCGGCTTCGTAGTGAAAAATCGTGAGCCAGAAAACTTACTGAAACTTACCGTGCGGGAGAGGGTAAAGCTGGATCAGTTCATTATTCATAATGGGGGCTATGGACATGAGTGTTTATATACACTACACAATATCTGTCTGGTTGTTGGCTGACATATGCAGAAGTATGTGAGCGTCAGGTGACAGCTCAGGTGTCAAGTAGGAGGTGACAGAAGTGAAGTGGGGGAGGGGGAGTCGGTGGGTAATATGCATTCGAAAGTGTCTGAGGAGGATAGTGCAGCAGGAGATGGTAGGAAAACAGCCAAATGTACAGGGGGTACGTAATATAACACAAAATGTAAAGCTGACCAAGTATATCCTCAGTTTCTATGGATCTACCTATCTATGACCAGACGCCTTAACCCCTGTTGCGCTCATTGCCTCATATGAGGCTGTATGCAGGCCACCCCTGGCCGTGCTGATTGCCGCTTATGAGGCAATGGGTTTCGCCGCCATAATTTCAAGCACGAGGAAGCGTCAGTGGTTTCCATGGAGATGTTGAGTCATCCTCTATATACATCATCAGAGCTGTTTCCAAACCCTGCCACAACCGCAGTTGCCAAATACCGCATATATAGTGATTCAGTTCTCGTTTGTAACCCAGCAATGGCGGATTCACGCCCGTCTACCTCCCATGGTGCTGGCGACTTATCACCGCCTTCATACACACCCAAGAGGCGTAAATTACAAAAAGACGAGGGTGATGAAAAGATAAAAGTTCAGAAACACCTGATCTGATGACAAAAAATTCAACTTAAAATTAAAATAAAAAGTCCAAAAAAATGATTCAAGGAAGATAATGGGGTTGATAAGAATTAGTGCCGCGGGGGTTAAACCCGTAAGGGTGGCCGCAAGTAATTCGCCTCCATGTTACTCTGTCCCCGACCATTTCGCTGCCCACCCCCCTAGCTCACACCCCTCTCATATACCTCTCCATTCCATCCCTCCATTTCATCCTCTGTCTTCCCACCTCTCCACCCCCCCCACCCTCCACGTCACTCACATACACTCTACATGTTAGTCTCTCGCACTCCATCCTCTCCATGTGGCCAAATCACTTCAATGTAAGTCTCCTAACGCTTTCTATCACATCCACACCCCCACCACAACACTCCTTCACTTCCTCATTTGCCTGTCTCTCTCGCTCCATGTAACTCAAAATGCTCCTTTCAGATAACTCATTTCCACCGCTCTCATTCTTGACTTCTGTCCTTCAAATAAGGTTCAAGCTTTACATCCATGCGTTTGGGTTGGTATCACAATACCATCATATACCAACTTTTTTACTTCCATGTTCACATCCCTATTTCTTAACACTGTTTTCAAAGAGCCAACAACCTTTCTTCTCTGTTGTACCCCTTCAAGCACTTCCATCATTACTCACTGCATCACCCATTCACTTAAATGCACTCACATTTCCCTTTTCCTCATCATCCAACCTCACTGTGCATTCAGTGACTTCATTTCTCTCGAAAATCAGAGCTTTATTCTTCCCTACATTCTCCTTTAGATTTCATCTCTTACATACTTTCCCAGACTTATTCACCAAGCCTTGCACTTCCACTTTGTCTTCACTTAACAATACAGTATCATTTCCAAGCAACAGAACAGGAAGTTTCCGAACACTGTCTTCTGTCATTAGGGCCGCTCCAACATCCACTGCCCTACCCTCAATCTTTTTTTATAATCCCATTTATATACGAATCGAACAACCATGAAGACATGACACATTCTTGTTTCAATCCAAAGTTCAGACAGAAATAATAACTCTTTTTGTCATCCACACACACTGCAGCCTTAGCGTCCTCATACATACTCTTCACGGCATTCAGTAGCTTCCCGTTTACTCAACAGAGTCTTAATATTGTCCATATTCCTTGTCTATCCACTCTGTAATATGCTCTTTCCAAATCCGTGAAGGCCGCATACAACTTCTTTCCCTTCTATAGAAACTTTTCCACTAAAGACCTCGACATGAATATCTGATCTAGAAAACCTCTTCCCTCCTGAAACCTCCCTTTTCTTCTCCAGTTTACTCCTTTGTTATTTTCTACACTCTGTCAATAACAATCCTGCCCTATACTTTTCCTATTACATCAGGAAGACAAATGCCCCTATGATTACCACACACTTCTTTTCCCCCTTTTCCTTTGTACAGCAGAATAATTATACCTGACTTCCAATCCTCCAGGACTCTACCTTCCTCCCAGGCTAATCTGCACATTTTCCATATCCATTCTATTAAGATCACTCCCGTGTTTCAGCATTTCGCCACACACTCCATCAATTCCTGGGGCTTTCCCCATTTTGGCTTTCTTCATTGCTTCCACGACTTCCATCCTACTAATCTCTTCCTCCCTTCTTATCTCCCTCCTCCTCCCAGCCATTCCACAGCCACTTATACTCTCACTATTTTCATTCTCTATGTTTAACAGTTTCTGACAGTGTTCTCTCCATCTCCTTACTTTTTCTCCCTTCTCCACTATCAATCTACCATTTTTATTTTTCACTCCCCTCCTTATTGCCCGGTCTAACTAACTTTACCTCCTTTGAGAACATTTTCTTACACTCCCTTCACTTTTCACTTAAATACCTTCCAAATTCCTCATCCACTCTCTTCTCACTCTCTCTTACTAATCTTTTCACTGCTCTCTTCCTCTCTATATATAACTCTATTCTGTCTCTCAAATTTTCCCATGCCTGTGCTTCCCATTCACTACCTCTATGCGTTCTTCTTTTGCACCACAATTTGTACCTCTTCATTCCATCATACTGATCCTTGCATCCCCTTTTGTCTTCTCTTCACCCCATATATCACCGCATATGCTGCACAGATTTCTTCCGTGAGTATTTTGCAAACGCCTTTCACCTCCCCCATCTGCTCCAAATCATATTTACTCAATCGCTCCTCCTTTTCTCTCTTATATTCTGCTCTTTTTCATCCTCTTTCAACCTTTCCACTCTCCTTGTATGGCCTAGTTCCTCCTTCCCTTCTCTCCTTCTATTCATCCATCACATTTGTACTTTGACTTTCACCCCACCAAGTGGTGATCAGAAAGTCCATTCCCCTAGCCGCTACGCTCTCGCATCCTGTACATACCTTCTTACTCTCTCATCCACACGTAATCAATCTGAGTATTAATCTCACCAACCACCCTTCCCATCACTAGCTACATATACCTGTGGATCATTTTGTGCCAAAAGAGGGTATTGGCTATCACCAACTCCCTCCCCACACAAATGTCCACTAGAGTAATACCATTCTCATCCACATCTGCAGGCACACCCCACTCACCAACTACTTCATCCACCTTCACATTCCCTACTTTTCCATTCATATCTCCAGTCAAAAACACTCTCTCACTCTCAAACTTTTCCATGCATGCTTCCACATTTACCAAGAACTCTTCTTTCACTCTGCTCGCACAGTCTTCCATAGGTATATATACACACAATCGCCCATGCTTGTAGTCCTACTTTCAATCTTACCCTCACAATCTTTGAACCAACTGATATGAGTGTCAGATCCTTGGAAAATTAACGAGCACTATGCGTTATATACCTGTAGTGCAGAGATATACTAGGAAAACTGCAAGTAAATGGAATAAGAACAATGACTGACGAATTGTTCTTTTCAAAATATGACTGCCGAGGTTCCATATCTTTGTGCACACCTGATCGGTGATCGATAAATATAAGAATTTTTCTTTTTTGCATTATTTTGAATTACGAGAATATCTCCATGAGCATCCTCGTCACGCAGTCACTCCGTAGAGGATTTTAACACGCAAAATGCTTCACTCCAACAAGGCTCCATATTGTCCATTACTTTAACCTGCGGCGTCCCGTCGACGTACTTCCATGTCCTCACGTTATGTCACAGCTAATCCCGTCGACGTACTTCAACGTCCTGCAATTGCAAGGTTCATAATTTCCACAATTTTCAAAATTCGCGCAAGATTTTCGATTCACCCACGTACCCAAGCCTACCCTACCTGCCGCCAGGCGGGCAGCGTCCTAGACTCCGCGTGACCCGCGCTCGGCCTTGTCTCGGTCACTCACCTGCTAGCAGTGACCCAGGTCAGACATGGCGCGGAAAGGTCTCTCAGACGAGGAAATCGCATCCGTCCTGGAAGCCTTCACTGGAGACAGTGATTCTCCACTCGATGATGATGTGGTGGATCGCGATTACCTCCAGCCAGAGGAAGAAATAAGTAGCAGTGATGAGGTCCCTTCGCCCCGAAAAACGCGGTATGTGACATACCGTAAGGCAAGGGAAGGCCAGCCTGCTCCCCAACCACATGCACAGCTATCTCTCCATCCCGAATCTGATGAGGATGAGGATGAGGACGATGAGGATGACGGAGGCTTAGGACGTGATATCGCCGCGTGGTTGGGAAAAGAGAAAATATCACCACGAGGATCAGAAGGTGTAGCGAGACGACACATACGGTATGGTGAAAGTACTTTGTCTGGGGAAGTGGCAAGTGGTGTGGTGGGATTGCTGGGAGAAAGGGAAAGTGTTGTGGCGGCAGCGTGGGGTGAAAGTGAGAGTGGTGTGGGGGTAGTGCGGGGTGAAGGGGCAAGTGGTGTGAGGGAGGCAGCACGAGCACGTGGTGCTCGTAGGCCTAGGGAAGAGGAGGTTGAGTCACTCCCCAGCACTTCTTTCGCCCCTGAATATTCCCAAACTTCCTCCCCACAGCCCCAGGATGTGGGGAAAGGAAAGAAAGGGAAGGGAAAGGGTAAAGGAAAAGGGAGAGGGAAGAGAAGTGCGAGTGATGAGAGGCGCCGCTCTCCACCTCCCCAACCTCCCCCACCACCCTCACCTCCCCACCCTGACGAAGGGGACGATGGTGACGTGGCTGGAGACGGTGGTGTCACGTGGAACTGGGAAGATGGGAGTAATTTTACTCCCATCATTCACCCTTTCACTGAGGAGTGGCGGTCAGGTTGCACGGCTCCAGGTGTAAATGCAGGTTCGTCACGGGTGGATTTTTTCAACTTGTTCTTTGGTGAGGCGTTTGTGGGGTGCATAGTTGAACAAACTAATATTTTTTCACAATCACAGCGCCGTGAAAGTGAACGTTTGGGAACCACGAGCAGGCATTCCCAACAGTATGACTATCCCGTGACTATTTCAGAGATGTTCCTATTTTTGGCCCTGGTTATCTTGATGGGTGTGGTAAGGAAAAACCAAATTCCTGCCTACTGGACAACTGACCCAATCATCCTCACACCTTTCTTTGGAAAGGTGATGAGTCGTAACCGATTTCAGTATATTCTCGGCCGCCTCCACTTTTTTGATGCAGAAGATCCAGCCAATGCAAATAACACCGATAAAATGAGGAGAATTAGGCTGGTATTTTATCATTTACAGGAAATGTTCTGCTCCTCATTTTATCCCTACAGAGACCTCGTCATAGACGAGAGTCTTGTGTTGTGGAGAGGCAATATTTCCTTTAGGCAGTACATACCCAGCAAGAGACACCGTTTCGGGTTCAAGATCTTTGTTATGTGTGACTGTAAGACTGGTTATGTGCAAGACATGGTCTTGTACACGGGCGCACAGACAGATATAATAGAAGATCGGAGTATAGGACTCTCTGGGGCCGTGGTGAAGACAATGATAGAAGAGTACCTTCATCGTGGTCATGTGTTGTACCTGGACAACTGGTACACTAGCCCTCTTCTCGCTAGGTTCCTCCACCAACACGACACCGGAGTCTGTGGTACAGTCAAGAGAAACCGTCGCCATATGGTCAAGATAGGGAGGAAACTTGACAAGAACGAGGTGGTTTTCTTCCAGGCCAATAACATCCTTGCAACCCTGTGGAACCACAACAGGGAAGTTTGCCTCCTATCAACTGTTCACAGCCCCCTGATGCACCGCACAGACTCCGTGGATCACCGTAGCGAGAGGAGGCGCAACGTATGGAAACCAGAGTCTGTACTTGCCTATAATCTGAACATGAGGCAAGTTGATCAGTCAGACTCGATGATTTCAAGTGTTGACTGTGCCAGGACCACGATGAAGTGGTACAAGAAACTCTTTTTCCACTTGCTCGACATCACGGTCCTGAACGCCCACTACCCTCACGCAATGACCACCGGAGTATCCAAGACCTCTGAGGGGTTTGTGAGGGAGCTGGCACGTGAAATAATCGCCAAGCATGCCCAGGACAGACCCACACACTGCACCCGCACCCCCATGGCTGCTCAGACTCCCCTACGTCTTGCAGGACGCCACTATCCCAGCGCAATCCCTTCCGAACCAAACCATCGTAAACCCCAGCGTTGCTGCCATGTATGTAGGCACTCGACAGTCAGACCATCCACTCAGAGAAAAGACACAAGATACGAGTGTGTCGAGTGCAATGTTGCGTTGTGCCTTCAGCCTTGTTTCAAGGAGTATCATAATTTCCTACACTACTGAAACTGTGTGGGAAGGCGAAATGACGCTCATGATAATGGTAAGGCCAGTCAGTAGGTGCTAAGTCAAATATAAAGTTGAAACGGGTGTTATTTTTTCAGAAAAGTAATGTATAAGTTGAGAATTAGTGTAAGTGGAAAGAATTGTTATCAAAACTACACCCACTGTGTAAATCTGGTCAGTAAATATGTGATAGCAAGGAAATAAAGTGGAAACGGGTGTAATGTTAGCATGAATAAAATGTATAACTTGAACAATAGTGTAAGTTGTAATAATTGATGTCACGAGTACACCCACATTCTGGTCAGTAAGTATGTGATAGGAATTATATACAGTGGAAGATGTTGTAATGTTAGTAGTAAGGTATTTTATAAGTTGAATACTAGTGTAAGATGAAACAAATGATATCGCGATAACACTCCCTGTGTAAGTACACGCAAATATGACGCTCAGTTCAATCGTAAGTTCAGAAATTATGTGATATCAATTATATCAAGTGTAAACATGTGCAATGTTAGTGGAGAAATATTATATAAGTACAAAAATAGGTTGTAAGTTGAAATAGTTGTCATAGCGACTTCACCGTGTGTGTTATTATGCGCTATTATTACGCTATATATTTACGTAAGGCCTGAAATAATCTCAAAACAGTTCTATAAAGTTGAAAAGTGTATAATAATATTAGAAAAGTATTAAGTAAGTAGAAAAAACACAATACAAGTTGAAACAACAGTCACAGCGAGTTCACTCACTACGTAAATAAGCGCTAACATTACGCTGTTATCAAAAGGCCTGTGAATACGTAAAAACAGTTCAATAAAATGTAAAATGGTATAATGTTATTGTACAAGTATTATGTAAGTAAAAAAAATTATATGTATCATGATTTTAGAATGTTAGCGATTCATCGTGACCAAGTTGGCCGATTTTGCTCGTTTCGCACGATGGTACAATGCTTATTTCTGCTCTATTTTTGTATAAAATCCAATATACTCTTTTATCACATGTTTTTATGTTTGTAATAAATACATTTCTACTTACTTTCATTGGTTTCCCAGACTTATAATACCATAGAAAACGTTTCAGGCTTAGACCGCCTAGGGAGAACACGGGGCCAGGTGGGACCAAGGCATACCTGGTTAAGGTAATTAGGGACCCCGGGGACCAATTTCTTTGCCACTGACCATTGTTTCTGACCAAAAGCGAAAGTTTAAGCAAAAAAAAAAAGGGTCGAAAAATGGTCGGGATTGGGGGGTACCAGTGGTCGAAAAGTGGTCGGGACGGGGCGGGTTAAGCTCTCTAAGGATTTTCACATGCCAGGCACAGTATTCATCCCTAGCACTGCCCCACATGGTGCTTCTCTGTAGTTTCGTAAGGACTGACACACATAAGGTGCTTCCCTCTTGTTAAGCACCAATATGGTCCTGCATCTATCTTGTCCTTCAATACGTGTTTTCATTTTTGTCACCATTGTATATTTCTCATTGTAGACAGTATTTCATATTCATATACTTTATAATGTTACTTCATTAAAGTGTATATAAAAACCGTTCCCACATACACACGTAAATGAAGTCTTATAATTTATATGGTTTATCCACCTCTTCAAAATGTGATGACGCATAAAAGAAAATATATTACTGAAGCGACTGTACACACACACACACACACACACACACATATATATATATATATATATATATATATATATATATATATATATATATATATATATATATATATATATATATCCATCCATCTATCATCCAATCCTACGTTGTCAAATGAGGAGCGTAGGAGCCTGGGGCTAGGCAAGTTGGTCCTGACATTTAATTGAAAGTGAATATATATATATTATATATATATATATATATATATATATATATATATATATAGCCAGGGTAATAAACTTTGGGAGCGTTCTTCAGCCCACGTACTGCATTGGCGGACACAAGGGGTGCTGTGGTTGAACCAGATTCGCATACTATAAAATATGCTTGCACCCAGTCGGCTTGCTCGGGCCGATTACACTTGGTTCACGGACACACACATCCAAAGCCACTCCAACACTACAATTACGCTTACAAGCACTTCTCACCCTACATACAATCTCTACTAGACAGCCTAAGCCACTTGGTAGAGATACATTGGCTGTATCATCTCCACTTCGGTCAGGATAGGCTGGTCCTGCTGTGGACACACAAACGGCTGATAAGATATTATATGTATTGTTACATAGCCTATGATTTCATCATCCTTTGTGTAATTCTAACGTACAGTATGCTGCATGTTTGATCACAAGCGTGTTCTACCTCACTCCCCCCCTCCTCCCTTATAGCAGAGTAAGTCGTTCTTTCTGTTGTTCAGAGCAGGATTGTCAACTCTTTGTCCCCATGGCTTCATTTGCGCGTCCTTCTTACAAGTTGTATCAAGCTCTGCCGGCCCCTATATAATGAGCTCAGTCTCTGCATTATTGCCACTTAGATCTACTCCTCATTTTGTTCACATCTCTGTCCTCCCCTGTACAGTTATTATTGTGAGTGCTCAGGAAGTCTCCAGCCATCTAGCAGCTGTGTAATTTGAGTGTAAGTGTTATTGCATTTTTTCTTGTACTGTGTAGCATAAGGTGTTAATTCTTAGGCCTAGTAAAGTTTTTGTGATTAATGTAAAGTTTCATGTCAGCCATTGTTCATAATATTTCGTATCTGTAATAATATATCTTGCATTCACTGAGTATTATCTGGTATTGTCATTTTATCAGGGCTGACTTAGATAAATTTACTCTTGCTAATTTCGTGTTAATAGAGGCTATTGCAGTTAACCATATATTTAACCTGTTTTTTGCCATTACATTATCCTTATGAGTCCTGAATGTTTTGTTGTTAGTTTGAGCATTAAACTTTAACTTGTAATTTTACCTAACTCTTTTGTTTTGAACCTGGAACTTTACGGGACAGTAGTGATTTTTAGTATTCTCACTTCAAGTGTACATTATCTTTCTCTGTTCCGTAACATAAATTTGGCGACCTCGCCAGGATATTCAGGATATTATCATAAGGATATTGTTTGATATTTTGTGACTGTGATTTATTCATGATGTCTACTATTACTACGCTTGATGAAGCCAAAGATTTTTTGTCAAATGTGCAAACAGTGTTGGATGTAGAAAACAGAACAAAAAATGAACTTAAGCTTGTTGCTCAACCATTGGGAATTGTTGTTCACTCTCATCATTCTAAAGATCAAATTGTTGACATGATTAATGAAAGCTTGTTCAATGTAACTCCTCCAAATAAGCAAATGCAGATTGAATTAGCTAAGTTACAGCTAGCCCTGCAGGAGGCCCGTGCTAAGGAGGCTGAGGCACAAGTTGAACTTGCTAGGATTCAGGCAGACCATGAGTATCGCATGAAACAAGGTGGAACTGGATCATCTAGCTCTGATGATTTTGATGTGGCTAAAAATGTTAAACTTGTCCCTCCTTTTAATGAATCTGATTTAACAAAGTATTTTCAGTTGTTTGAGAGGGTAGCTACAGGTTTTAATTGGCCCAAGGAGTATTGGCCAGTACTTCTTCAAACTGTTCTCACCGGTAAAGCTCAAATAACTTATGCATCTTTGCCTCAGGATCAATGTGATAATTATGATGTAGTTAAGAGCTTGATTCTTAAGGTCTATGAGCTTGTTCCTGAAGCCTATAGAGTAAAATTTAGGACAACTTATAAGCAAGATAAGCAATCCCATGTTGAGTATGCAAAAATCAAAGAAGATCTGTTAGAGCAGTGGTTAAATTCTAAGAATGTGGATTCTGATTTTGACAAATTTAAGCAGATGATTTTGCTGGAGGACTTCAAAAGGTGTGTTAATAAAGATGTAAGCCTATATCTTGATGAGAGAAGAATAGATAATTTGTCTGATGCTGCAGTTTTAGCTGATGAGTATGTTCTCACTCACAAGAGATATTCTAGAGAAAAAAGGAAAGCTGAGAGTAAGTACGTTGCCTCTACTCAGAGTACAGGTAACAGGAAAGAGAATAAAGATGATGTTTCTCAGGAAGTAAATACCAGCTTCACCTCTAGATTTCAGAAAAGTAAATGTACTTATTGTAGTAAGCTTGGTCATACTACGGAGAAATGTTTCAGGAGACAGCGTGATGTGAACAAAAAGGAGTCTTTAAATATTCAGTCAATTGGTCTAGTGTCCACCCTTGAGAGTTCCCAGAATTCTTTAACTGTGTTAACTGAACCTGCTTTGAGGGGTAACTTAAATTCTCATGATGGAGCTCCTCTTTTGAGCAGTAACGTGGGTGACACTCTCAAGAGTTCATGTGCTAATTTCCTGTCTGATGGTTTTGTCAGTCCTCTGGACAGTAATGACAGGAAATCAGTTCAAATATATCATGATACAGGTGCTTGCCAATCCCTTATGCTGACCAGAGTTCTAGGCTCTAATGTTAATTCCTCTGATGAAACTGTAATCTTACAAGGTGTAGGGAATAATTACTTCTCTGTCCCTCTGTGCAGAGTGAATTTAGAGTCTGGTTTTGTTAATGGTTCCGTTATGGTTGGGTTGGTTGAGACTCTCCCAATGTCAGGTGTAACTTTCTTACTTGGAAATGATATTGGTGGAAGTCAAGTGTGTCCAGCTCCTCAGTTGTCCGGTGAGCCAGTGGCTGCGGCCCAGGATTGTGATGTCCCTGATGTGTTCCCTGCCTGTGCTGTCACTAGGGCTAAGTCTAAAGTTACTGGTGACTTAGAGGATAATGATGATGATGATGTTATCCTAGCTGACACTTTTCTTGCTAATTTGGACCACTCACCAGATGAGGCAGTACCCCGTAGTGTTGATAATTTGTCTCGTCAAGAGTTGGTTGAGTTGCAGGTTGCTGACCCTGAGTTGAAAGGTCTAGCTAACTCTGCTTGCAGTGAGGAAGAGTCAGCTGGTGCTTCTACTTGTTATTATATAAAGTCAGGAGTACTTATGAGGAAGTGGAGACCCCCAACAGCATCAGCCGACTGTGAATGGGAGGTTGTACATCAAGTTGTCATCCCTCGTGTTTGTAGGCAGGATATCATTAGAGTGGCTCATGATTCCAGTTTGGCAGGACACCTTGGAGTGAGGAAGACTGTGGCACGCATTTTGAAACACTTCTACTGGCCAGGTATCTTCAGGGATGTTTCCTGGTATTGTAAGTCTTGTCACACCTGTCAAGTTGTGGGGAAGTGTAATCAGACAGAAAAGGTTGCACCTCTAGTTCCCATTCCTCCTTTTGAGGCACCTTTCACCCGTGTGTTGGTGGATATTGTGGGCCCTCTTCCTAAGACTTCTTCAGGATTTTCTTATGTGTTGACCCTGATTGATATGGCTACTCGTTATCCTGAAGCCATTCCACTTAGAAATATCTCAGCAAAGAACGTGGTTAAGGAAATGCTGGGGTTCTTCACAAAGTTTGGTCTGCCCAAGGAGGTACAGTCAGACCGGGGAAGTAATTTCATGTCAAATGTTTTCAAGCAGTCTCTGAAAGAGTTGGGCATCACCCAGATCATGTCTTCAGCTTACCATCCCCAGACCCAAGGAGCGTTGGAGAGATATCATCAAACACTCAAATCGATGCTCAAGAAATACTGTTTGGAACATCAGAAAGACTGGGATAAAGGTCTTCCATTCATTGTGTTTGCTGCAAGAGAATCTCCAAATGAATCACTGGGCTTCTCACCCCTTGAACTACTGTTTGGCCATGAAGTAAGAGGACCCCTTAAGATACTCAAGGAATGCTGGCTGTCGGAGGAAGATGACGTCAACCTGCTGGAGTATGTGAAGTTCAAAGAACGGCTGTCCACTGCTTTACAGCTGGCGAGAGAGAATTTAGGAGCTGCTCAGGAGAAGATGAAGACTTGGTATGATAAGAAGTCCAGGTTACGCCACTTTCAGCCAGGAGATCAGGTTTTGATTCTGCTACCGGTTCATGGGCAACCTCTTCAAGCCAAGTTTAGTGGTCCTTATTTCGTGGAGAAGAAACTCAGTGATGTCAGCTATGACATCGCCACACCAGATCGTAGAAAGAACAAGCAACTTTGTCACATCAACATGCTAAAGTTATATCACAGGCGGGACGAAAATAACCCAGTCTGCACTGCAGCTGTTCCACCCGAGTCTGCAAGTGAAGTTCTCCAATGCAGCATGAGCCTGAGTGATAGTTTGGGGAAGAATCCTGATATCATGAATGATCTCCAGACTAAGCTTTCTCATCTAGCTCCCGAGGAAAGGCAGGAGTTTTCGGCATTACTGCAGGAGTACCCGCAAGTGTTCCGTGCCACTCCAGGAAGAACCACTGTGTTGATGCATGATGTCGATGTTGGAGACGCAAAGCCAATTAAACTGCCTCCTTACCGTGTGAACCCAGTGAAAGTTCCTCTCATCGAGAAGGAGCTTGGCTACCTGTTGGACCACAAGATGATTGAGCCCTGTCAGAGCGAGTGGAGTTCTCCTGTCACTCTAGTCCCTAAGCCAGGTGGGTCACAGTGGCTTTGCATTGACTACAGACGTGTTAATCAGATAACCAAAACAGACACTTACCCTCTCCCTCGTGTGGAAGATTGCATAGACAAGATCGGAAAGGCTAGGTACATAAGTAAGCTTGATTTGTTAAAGGGATACTGGCAAGTACCTATGACTGAACGTGCTAGGGAGATCTCATGTTTTGTAACACTAGGAAAGACTTTTGCATGTTCTGTAATGCCATATGGTATGAAGAATGCACCAGCCACATTTCAGAAGCTCATGAATGTTGTAACAGTGGGTTTGGCAGGGTGTGTTGTTTATATTGATGATGTATTAATCTTCAGTGACAACTGGAAAGATCACGTATGCCATGTCAGTAAATTTCTTGAGCGTTTGGTTCAGGCTAATCTTGTAGCTAATTTATCAAAGTGTGAGTTTGGTCAAGCTAAAGTTCAGTACCTTGGGTACGTAATTGGTGATGGACATGTTGCATCACCAGCAGCTAAGGTTCAGGTTATAAGTGATCTTCCCAGACCTAAAAGTAGGAAAGAGCTACAAAGATTTTTGGGAATGGTAGGTTATTACAGATTTGTTCTTAACTTTTCTATTCTTGTATCACCACTTACAGACCTACTGAAAAAGGGAGTTAAATTTGTTTGGACCGATAACTGTGAATCCTCTTTCAACAAACTTAAAGCTATCCTATTAACTCTTTAACCGCGGGTGTCATTCCAGAATGACGTTGCAAAAACTGGACCAAACCGCGGGTGTCATTCTCGAATGTTTGTGAATATTTTGAATACCCCGCGTTTTTTCCGTGCGCCAATTGTTTCAAGGGAGAGTAGCTATTAAGTTCTTTCACTCCAGCCGACCCCCACCTCCCTCTTCCCCCCCCTGCGGCCCCACCACCCCCCCCCTGGGCCCCCCACCCCACCCCTGACCCAGCGCATCAGTATCTGTCCAGCTGTGTGAGTGACAACACATGTTGATGTGGCAGTGAAGTGCAGGCAATTACAGTGCCTTTTACCTGTCTCAGTGAACACAGAGTGGGTGTTTATCGTATGTGCAGTGTTCATATATGTTTATAGTATTATTATCAGAAAGTGATTGGCATTTGGTAATGGTGTGTGAGCGAAAAATAGTGATTACAACACCACTGATGTGGCAGTGAAGTGCAGGCAATTACAGTGCCTTTTACCTGCCTCAGTGAACACAGAGTGGGTGTTTATCGTATGTGCAGTGTTCATATATGTTTATAGTATTATTATCAGAATGAGGTTGGCATTTGGTAATGGTGTATGAGCGAAGGTAATGATGTGTGAGCGAAAAATATTGATTTTACACCCCTCACATCTAACGGCACTGCCCGTCCTGTGAAAGTCAACGAAGTCATGAAACCTACATCAATGGAAAGCTGAAGGTTAGTACTTTCTAATGGTACCTTATTTTTTTCTCTAGCTTTATTCTGTGCAGAGTTATTAAGGTTAAAAGGTTTGTTTACATTTGGCTGAAACCCCCGCGGGAGAGGACAGTCAGACCAAAACAATACCCGCGGTTAAAGGGTTAAGTCAGCCAGTGCTCGCTACTTCAAATTTTGCTAAGCTTTTTAAGATGGCTGTTGACGCAAGTGATACAGGAGCTGGGGCTGTTTTGCTGCAAGAGGATGATCAGGGTATTGAACACCCTGTATCTTATTACGGTAAGAAGTTCACTCCACCTCAAAAGAACTACTCAACTATTGAGAAAGAGCTTTTGACCTTGATTTTGGGTTTACAGCATTTTTCATTTTATTTGTGTTCTGGTTTTGACCCCATAGTCATTTATACCGATCATAATCCACTGAAATTCCTTAGTAAGTTTAAAGATAAAAATCAGAGATTGACAAGATGGAGTCTACTTCTTCAGGAGTATTCATTAGACATACAACATGTTAAGGGGAAAGAAAATGTTATTGCAGATTGCTTATCTAGACTTTAGACAGATTGTTTTAGAGTAATAAGAAATTTCCTTTGTAAATTTCTTTTTCTTTGTGGGGAGGTGTTACATAGCCTATGATTTCATCATCCTTTGTGTAATTCTAACGTACAGTATGCTGCATGTTTGATCACGAGCGTGTTCTACCTCACTCCCCCCCTCCTCCCTTATAGCAGAGTAAGTCGTTCTTTCTGTTGTTCAGAGCAGGATTGTCAACTCTTTGTCCCCATGGCTTCATTTGCGCGTCCTTCTTACAAGTTGTATCAAGCTCTGCCGGCCCCTATATAATGAGCTCAGTCTCTGCATTATTGCCACTTAGATCTACTCCTCATTTTGTTCACATCTCTGTCCTCCCCTGTACAGTTATTATTGTGAGTGCTCAGGAAGTCTCCAGCCATCTAGCAGCTGTGTAATTTGAGTATAAGTGTTATTGCATTTTTTTTTGTACTGTGTAGCATAAGGTGTTAATTCTTAGGCCTAGTAAGGTTTTTGTGATTAATGTAAAGTTTCATGTCAGCCATTGTTCATAATATTTCGTATCTGTAATAATATATCTTGCATTCACTGAGTATTATCTGGTATTGTCATTTTATCAGGGCTGACTTAGATAAATTTACTCTTGCTAATTTCGTGTTAATAGAGGCTATTGCAGTTAACCATATATTTAACCTGTTTTTTGCCATTACATTATCCTTATGAGTCCTGAATGTTTTGTTGTTAGTTTGAGCATTAAACTTTAACTTGTAATTTTACCTAACTCTTTTGTTTTGAACCTGGAACTTTACGGGACAGTTGTGATTTTTAGTATTCTCACTTCAAGTGTACATTATCTTTCTCTGTTCCGTAACAATATATATATATATATATATATATATATATATATATATATATATATATATATATATATATATATATATATATATATATATATATATATATATATATATATATATATATGTGTGTGTGTGTGTGTGTGTGTGTAAAACCCACTTTTTTGCATTAGGTTAATACAATACTTTAAACAAATAAGAAAATGATCCATTTCTACCCATAACCACGCATACTGTACATTTTCTTACACTCACGTTCAGTCTTACAGTCATACATTTGCAGACATTCAAACATTCACATGTAATCATATGTTCCATATCTTCGTTCAAGATAAACTATATGAGTTAGTATGGTTCAGGATAACACATTTTTTCACACACTTTCACGCACTTTCACTTATTAGGACAATCAAGACATAGTTGGGAATATATGTCCAAATCCGCTTGCATATGTTTTTCCGAGTCTCACACTTTTTCAGCAGATCAGGGGTTTGGTATTTTGAGGAAGCACAGATACGCATTTTATTTCTCTGCGCTTCAAACATTTCAGTAGGGATACATTTTTACCTGGCTTTGGTTTTGACATTTATCATACGTTATTTTACATATTTATACATGTGAATTCCGCTTATATTGATTTTTCTCGTCAATATGCAAACCACGCGAGGAAATGGCGTCATTTATATTCAACGCGACCCCCTCTGACCCTCGCTGCTCCACCCTTTTTCAGCCCATCATCCTTATCCCCCCCACTCCTCATCCTAATACCTTTACCCTTATCCTTTCACCCTTCCCCTTTGACGCTTTAATGGTCTGCCTTCACCCTTTCCTGTTTATCGCACGCTCTCACTCCGCCCCTTCTCACTTCACCCTTCTCTCTACACCCCATTCCTCTTACTGCTCAATCTCCACTCTCTGAAACTCAACCCCTCACCCATCACCCTTTGCTTTTTACCTCTCAAAGAATGTTTTATAGCCTTCACCTTTTGTTATTTCCCTCTCGCCTTTGGTTACATAACTCTCACACTTTGATTTTTTCCCCACGCTTCATGCCTCTATGTTCACTCCTCATGCCTCCACAATCACCCTTCACCGTTCCTACTAAGCGCTCATCCGTTTCCTACTCACCTCTCCCCTCGCTGCTCCATTCTCTGCCACTCAGCTCCTCACTCTTATCGTCTCATCCCCTCATCCTTCATATTTCCCTCACCACTCCTCACTTTCTATTCATTCCTCACTCACTAGTATCAGTCATCACAACTCACAGCTCGCCTTCCAATGTTTACTTTTTATTCCACAAACTCACTTTCTCTCTTCACTCATCATCCCACACACTCTGTCACTCGCTCAATACCCTACATACCTCCTAGCTAAATCATGACCTACAGTCTCGCCCTTCTTTCTTTGCCCTATTTTATCATTTATCCCTAACCTTTCTGTCCACAACCGGCACACTTCAAGCCTTTTTTTTTTTTCACCTGTTCCTCTCAACCTGACCTTCTTCATCCCTCCCTTATCCCTTACCCTATTTTCTCATCTAGCACCCTAGGCACTGTTTTAACTTTGACCCGTCACATTTAGCCTGTCATTGCTCTCCCACAACTTTCATTCATTTCTGCTTAGCTCACATTCTTCACCGCTCATTTATCTCACTCTCACCACTGCTGTTTCTCTCTCATCCTTTGTTATCTTCCTCCTTACACCTCAATTATTCTTTTCTTCGCCCTTCAGTCTTCACCCGCCACCTTTACTCTGCTTTGACCTCAAGCCTCACCCTAGCGTCTCTCCACTTCTTGCAAACCCCTCACCTTTCACCACTCTCTACTCAAGCCTCATACCTTAAACCTAACCCCTTGTAACCCTCCGCATCATTTTACTTATCTTCCTGACTTTTTAAAACTCACTCTTCACCCTCAAATCTCACCTCGACTCTTACTTCTCACCCTAACGCCTCACCTTTCTCGGTTGACGTCTCACAAGAATCCTCACATATCCTCACTCAGTCTTCACATCCCAGTGCCTTCTTAACGCCTCACACTTTTTCTGCTCACACATCAACCTCCACATTTCACTCACTCCTTCAACCTTCACACTTCACCCTCACACTCCACCCTATTCCTCTCCTCTCACTTTCCTCCCTTCAATCGTCATCCTTTTCAGCTTCCTTCATTTTCCTCATTCTTTCCCTGTCTACTTATTCCTCAGTCCCTGCCCCCTTCCCTCACTTCCTTTCCTTCACATGTCACCCTTTCACCTACATCTCCCTTCATTCTAATCCCTTACGCTCGGCAGTGCTCAGTTAAACACACACACACACACACACACACACACACACACACACACACACACACACAACCGCGCTTACAACAGCGTTCATTCCTCAATGCATATGAATCACCTTTACCAAATCATTTCCATCACTTCCCAATACATTTCCTCAGTTCTCGTCCTTTTTCCTGTCACTTTCCACCGCGCCTCACTTCTGTCTCTATTCCTCACTCTCTAACGTCCTTTACCCCAACCAATCAGCCTCTCCTCTTCGCTCAGCATCCCTTCCTTACCCTCAGCATCTCTTCCATACCCTCAGCATTCGTCTTACCTCTTTGCTCAGCACCTCATCCTTATCCTCAGCATTCAGCCTTACCTCTTCGCCCAGCACTCTTCATTACCCTCAGCACTCAGCCTAATCTCTTCTCTCAGCATCCCTTCCTTACCCTCAGCACTCAGTCTCATCTCTTCACTCAGCATCCCTTCCTTACCCTTAGCACTCAGTCTCACCTCTTCGTTCAGCATCCCTCCCTTATCCTCAGCATTCAGTCTTATCTTTTCGCTCAGCACTCCTTCCTTACCCTCAGCACTCAGCCCCATCTCTTCACTCAGCGTCCCTTCCTTACCCTCAGCACTCAGTCTTATCTCTTCGCTCAGCACTCCTTCCTTACCCTCAGCACTCAGCCCCATCTCTTCACTCAGCGTCCCTTCCTTACCCTCAGCACTCAGTCTCATCTCTCTGCTCAGCACCCTTCATTACCCTAGCGGTCAGCCTAACTCTTCTCTCAGCACCCCTTCCTTACCCTCAGCACCTAGCCTTATCTCTTCGCTCAGCATCCCTTCCTTACCCTCAGCACTCAGCCGCATCTCTTCGTTCCGTACCCCTTCCCCTCCCGACACCCCTTCCTTTTCCCTCACTGCTCTTTTTCCCTTGCTACTTATCTCCCTCGTCATCTCTTCCCTTTCCCCTCACCACTCACCCCCACACCTTCTTTCCTCTCCCCTCACCACTCCTTCATTCTCATCCCCTGTCTCATAAATCTATATTCCTCCCCCGTCCTGCACACCTAAGCCACTGTATAACTCATTCCACACCCAGCACCTCTTTCTGACCTTGCCTCTCTTTCTAACCTTGTCCCTACATCCTTCTCCTCCCCCTCCCCCACCCCATCCTCTGTATCCCACCTATCCATGATCTGTATGCTGATTCTGACACCTCCCTAGGGATGCCTGGTGATCAAGTGGGATAAGGTTTTCAAACTACATGGGTATGATAAAGGTTCAGAACCAATTGAAGGTTGGGTTATACTGTTCACTTAATGCTACTCAGCTTGTGTGACTGGCTACAGTCAGCATAAATATCTGAACAAAATAGCTTAGTCCTGGACCCCTACAATCCTGAAGATACATGACTGATGGATGGAGGCATGGATGGACGCCGCCCATACCCCTAACCCTGCCACTTCCCATGCCAGTGATCTGTACTCTGAATGTTGATGTAGCCTCACTTCACGTGTTTTTACACCCGTGCTCACAAAGCGGTATCGGATGTTATGTTTTCATCGACGTGTGTGTGTGTGTGTGTGTGTGTGTGTGTGTGTGTACAAAAATAACTAGAATAGTTTTTATCTGATTTGGACCAAGTCTGGTGCAATAACCAAAAATCAGTCAAGAGGTTCAACTTTCAATTCCTAAAAGAATAAGTAAACTGTCAAGGTCACATGGCAAGATTATCTTAATGTTTCCTTTCGATTTACACCAAAAACTTGTAGAGGGCTTCACGGTAAAAGAACTATAAAGCCATTCTATTCTGAAGTCAATAAAAAGTCAAGGTCACCAGGAAAGGTCAAAGGCTAGAGTCACAAGACAAGGTCAACTCAGTTTTGATCTGCAATCTACCAGACTTGATGGATGTGTAAAGGGTTAACCAAGAATGAACTAAGTCGCTTTTTAGAGCAATCAGTTAACATCAGAATCACAGGTAAAGTCAAATATTCGACCCTCAGACCACTTGGTCGCGATGCTGACGTTTTCACTCCCTCAGTGCTCCATCTTGTTATAAACCTGGTATCCAGCTGTGAATGTATACTTGATAATATTTTCCCTGAGGCCCTGCCGTTCTCCTCCATGCTACATATGAATCACGCATCATGTGCCATTATTTAAGCATTATTATTCACCGTTCTTACTGAATAATTTTTCCGTGTCGACAAGCACTTTAACATTTTATTCTGCCATTGACTGACTTGGCAATGAAGTTACTATGTTGTAGGTATACGACCGAATTGTGATGTACTATCCCCTTTTTATGTTAACTTGGCCTCAGATCTCCATCTATCCATCGTAAATGCAAAGCAATAACAATAGATGAACACTAAAATATGGTGGTGGTCACGAAGAAATTCTTTGGAAAGAATGTTGTGCCGTAGCATTGTCTTTTTCTGCCACTCAGCTGCCTGAAATAAGCTGTAAAACGACGAAGTCTAGGACAAAAGTTAGGCAAAATAGGCATAGTACCCTCAAACAATTTTATTCTAATCTTAGCCAAACTTGGTGAAAGTGTTAACGGTAGTCCAAGGGGTTCTTTTATTTATTTATTAAATTATGTTGATATTTTTTAACGCCAGGCCAGATTGTAAGGCAACAACTTATTCAGTTCTGACCCTATCTGGACCAAATTAATTTCAAGGGTTTAGGGCTAGGGATGAAGAAAGAGGTTGATCTTGGGAATAGTTAGTCAAAGATCAAGGTCACAGGACAAGGTCGAAGTTCGACTCGTATGAGCTTTTGGGTGAACAAAATAAACAAGACCATATTTATGTGACCTGGGTTGAGGGTCAGCCAAGAGACCGACCTACTGCTTCTGAGAACTGTAGTCAATGGTCAGAGTCACATGGCAAGGTCAACTGTAATTTTTTTTTGTCCAACTTAGACTAATCTTGGTGGAAGGGTTCATGTTACCCAGGGATGAAGGGATTCAATTCTGAAAAGAGGCATCTAAGGTCATGACAACAAGGTAAGATCAAATTTCAAACTGCGTGTGCTATGGATGTGATAGGAAGCGTTAGGAGAAACACACTGAGGTGGTTTGCCATTTGGAGAGGATGGAGAGTGAGAGACTGACTAGGAGAGTGTATGTGAGTGAGATGGAGGAGGGGAGAGGGAAGGGGAGGCCAAGGACGAGATGGAGGGATGGAGTGGAGAGGTATATGAGAGAGGGGGTTGTGAGCTGGGAGCAGAGCAGTGAAATGGTGGGGGACAGGGCGACATGGAGACGACTTGTTTGTGGCCACCCTTTATGGGATTAAGGCTTCTGGCAATAGATAGATAGATAGTGTGCTGTAGTGCACAACTATTTACTTCATGTTTATCATGGAGGTGGGGATTGTTAGATGAGAGTTGAGACTGGGGTTGATAAATGAGGCAGAGTTGAGATGGGAGGTTGCAAGATTAGAAGAGAGTTGAGATGGGGGTTGTTAGATGAGACGGAGTTGAGATGGAAGTTGCTAGATAAGAGAGAGAGTTGAGATGAGGGTTGTTAGATACCACAGAGTGGAGATGGGGATTGTTTAATGAGACAGAGTTGAGATGGGGTTGTTTTGATGACTGAGTTGAGATGGGACTTATTTGTTAGATTAGACAAATTTAAGATGGAGGTTGTTAGATAAAACAGAGACTTGTGGTGGGGGTTGTCTAGTAGAGAGGAGGCTGGTGGTCTGGGGGATCGAGGATGGGAGATGGATCGGTAAACGGGGTGGAGGATGCATGGGAGGCAACAGCCTGGTGGGTTGAGAGGGATTCTGAGGGATGGATGACAATGGGTTTGGGCGGGTTTATGGCACGGCACCCACTGTTTTACAAGTCAGTAGACAGTGAAGTCAGTTACATAAATTACCAATAAGGATGTCTTACTGCTCCATCGATGAAGTTTCCGAAATTCGTCTGGACTTTGGAAGTTGTTGGAGGAGGGATGAGGCAAAAATAATACATCTTTTGAAAATGGGTATTGTAGGCTCAGTGGTGTCAACAGTGTGATGGTTTGAATAAAGTGTTCTATAAGATAATAAATAAGAACTAGAGTGTAAGCACATATTGCTCTCATACACTGCGTCTTGACATGTAGGTACTGCACGTGAATGAAACAGAATTAATTTTGCACACATCTTCTATGATATGCAGAGGAATCAATACCCTGAGTGTCTAAACTCTCAATCTGCATTTTTGCCGCCCAATATCACATCCAGTGAGAGTTGTTACGAGCGAGCAAGCGCAGTGAGAGAAGCGATCTTCACATTCATCTGAGAAATGAGCAGCCTGACATGACAAGGCCACCGTAATAGGTTCCAGAGGCTATTGACTTTTCTGTGTGAGACAGAGAAGAGATTCCTTCAGCAGGTAGTAGATATATTAACCCCTCGGCGCCGGGTGTTTAAATAGCACGGTCATCTCTCACTATGGGCATTTTCCCGAAAATGACCTGTTTTCAAACCTTAATATCTCGGAAACTTTGGCAGCTAGAGAAACAAATTAAAGACTATATTACTCATCAGCTCTTCTTCTTGCGAATGACAATTTCCCAGGTCTGTAGGTCGTCGTGTCAATGAGTATTGACGTGATGAAAAGGACTAATTTTCTCCACGGAAAGCAGATGTGTTCATGGATGTGCATGCAGCAGCGACTATGGCTGTTCTCTCAACATGATAATGTCTCCAGTTTTTGATAAACTAAAGACAATGGTGTCCAAGGCACGACCAATGGCACAATCATTTGGGCCATTTCCTAGTATCCTTGGAAAGAGGCTTGGCAGAAGTGGATGATGCAACTGGCCAGGCAGAGTGGATGGTTTTGGACGAAGAGGAACCTGAAGGAAGCGTTGTACACCTGGCAAAGGCACACGACAGACTGACTCTGGCTTGTGTGCAGTGCAGGGACTCCCTCTCTACCCTTTGGTGGCGAGATGAAATGGCGGCTGGTTCAAATGGTGGCGGGAAGACAATTGCGTTTATACACGTCACCCTGCGGCCCTCCCCAAGTCTGATTGTGACGTGTATACACGTAACCCGGTGGATCGTGGTTAAATGAATTTTGTTTTTTACTATATATTTAATCATGAGGCCAAAGAAACCCCTTGGAATCCCAACTTTCCAAGGAAATGTACTGAGAGCTTCAACTGACATGCTCCACTATGAAATCGAGTAAATAAAGATATCCTGTTGCAACACTATGTATGCTTGCATGAATTCTACCAATTTAATATTGGATATTACGCTCATAATTATATATGAACATGTCTTCTAAGTTTAGGGGATGAAATCAACAAGGGTAATCACGCAGTTCATTGACATGGCAAGTTGGAAGCAGAGAATTGAACACTGCACGTGTGATAAATGCTAAAGTGCCTCGCTATATGCACATCCAGAGAAAATGTAAGAGAGAGAGAAAATAAATATTTTAGCTCAATTATCCTTCAGTTATTGTTTAACTACCTCACCAGAAATGTTTCATGTTTATACCTAGATGAAATAAAGATGATAATCATGCAAAATTCTCACCCACTAGTCACATGCTCACCAATCGCACTTTACTGGTATATAACACGCAGCACAATATATCAAGAATGCCCGTGGATTCAGTCACGCAATACTGATGGGACAACAGCTCCACTCTCATCAAGAAACACAGGTCCACCATACAACACGGGTACAGTAACTAGTATGTCCACAGGATGAAAGCTTCCATACACATGTTAGATTTACACGCTGATACGGCACATTCTATGCACACTAATGTGCAGGAGTTCCGTTAGAGTAAACAAACTAACATACTTTGTCTGAACATAAATATGGCTGTTCTGTTTCTCAATATATCCAAGAATATGTACAATACGATTGTTTTCTAAGATGCAATTGAACAGCGAATAAGAATTTATCTAATTTACAATGCCAAGAAAAGCAAAGCATTTGATGAGAAACCGAGAGTAAAATTTCAGTAATAACATAACAACAGTATATAATCTTATATAGCCTAACCTAGCCACACAAGGCCCAAACAACCACAGCCTCACCCAACCAAACCTGACATCACCTCACTGGGCTCGCACAAGCTCTTACAAGGAAAACAACCACAGGGACTGAACAACAGAATATTTATCATAGAAAACCATATACGAGTATACCTTACTCTTTATCATGAAATGATCCTCTCTCTCTCTCTCTCTCTCTTTCTCTCTCTCTCTCTCTCTCTGGTCCACCATTCCTTCATTTTCCCCTCGTTCGTTCCTCTCCCATTCTTTCTCTTTTTTATGACCCTTTCCTTCTCCGCCCAGCATCCATTCACCGCCCTCCTTCCTCCATTTCTCTCCAGCTCTCCCTCCTTCTCTCCCTCCCTCACCCATCCAGCCACATGCAACATATCACACTCGCTGTCTCACACTTTCTTTGCCCTCCTCCTATAATCTCTCATTTCTTTCCTAATTTCCCTCCTCCCGTAACTTTATCCCCCTCTCCCCTCCTTTCTCTCCCGCCATAGATCACAAACAGAGAGAAACATTGCGATGGGAGCAGGAGAGACTGCGGAGAAGAGAAAAGGGCAAGCTGGAGGGAAAGAAGTTAAGAAGGGGAAGGAGAAAAAAATAGTTGAATGAAAGGAGGTGAAGTCTGCATGAGAGGGAGGCAGAAAGAATAAGGGCTTAGACGATAAGGAAGGGGGACAGGGGAGACGAGAGAGGCATAAATGAAGGAAGGCGGAGACAGGAGAAAATTATGGTTAACAGCTAAAGGAAGGTGGGGTTTGAGAGAGAAGGGGGAAAAAAAAGTAGAGGGACTGAGATAGAGTGTGAGGGTGAGAGAAGGAAAGCGGAGTAGACGAGGGACGAGGGGTGAGGGAATCCTGAAGAAAGGTGAATAGCGGGAAAAAGGAGGATGGCTGGGTTTAAGAAAGAGGCGGGAGGAAGATTAAGAGGAAGCAAGTGGGGAATAGGAGAAGGAGGAAGGGTGAGTGGGGTGAGAGATGAGAGGTGGGTACGAGGAAAGGAATAAAATGAGTCCTGAGAGAGAGAGAGAGAGAGAGAGAGAGAGAGAGAGAGAGAGAGAGAGAGAGAGAGAGAGAGAGAGAGAGAGAGAGAGAGAAAGAGGAATGGCAAAAATCTATACTAAAACAAGAGAGAGACCTGGAGTAACTGAAGGTGATAGTGGAGTGTATGGTATTATTATTATGATTTATTGAGCCTCACTCCCATCACTCACTCACTCCACCACGCCAGAATACGCCTCAGGGGCCACCACAGTGCGTTTCACACTTTACGGTCCTCCCCTCTAACATTCTTCAACGTCCCAAGAGTAAAATGAATGTGGCACAATCATTTTATTTAGGGCCGTGTTCAGTTCAGGATTCTCTCTCTCTCTCTTTCTCTCTCTTCCATCGTATATTAATTCTAAAATTATTTTCAATTACTGTTTTCTAATACAAACTGATAGTACTTCACTATTAGCATATCTACCAAATCCCCATTACGACTGCGTTCTCTTTTTAAAAGTATTTTTCTGAGCATTCTGTCTTGGTTCATATTTTATTCTCATCTGGAGAAAATCATACTAACACGCCTCTTCAGTCATTTATTGTCAATATAAAGTTTGTCACAATAACAGTTATGTTTCTTAAATATATCTGCAGCAAAGGCAGCCTTGACCTAAGTGTCACCACAAGCTAAAAAAAAGGAGCTTCCAACAATCTGTATCTTAAGAAGAGCAAGGTATTGACCCGAATGCAGCCAACGGGAGCAGATGGGACGCTGCTGATATCACATGATCCTTACCACCAACCTGAACATCCTACAGAAATTGGTTTGAATGTGTGGGTGACGGTGTTTATCAACCTCATCATCCTCTTCTTTACTGCCACAGCAGGTGTGAGATTTACAAAAGTATTTAACAATCAAATTCCTGTCGTAGGTTAGACTGATTTTTGAAGGAAGATCAAGACACACGGGGAAATTCTGCACTCCTTTATTTCCTGCATAAAGCAGATAAAATTTGTCAAAATTTTCCTCTTATGACTAAGATTTGAAAGAGACACAGGAGACATGAGGAGAATCTGTACACCCTTCCCTCGTCCTTCCTTTGGCAAAAAATCTGAAAGACAGAACAGCACTAACTATTCGTGAATCATGCCCCAGGAGCCTAGTGAGTCGGAACCGGGCTGCTTAGTTCTGATATTTAAGCTGAGTGATCAATCACTCACCTGAGTAGTGTTATGCAGGGAATAATGTCCAGCCTCTCTGATCGAAACCTTTATGCGCTACATATCATTAGGACGCCTTAAACCGCTGAACCACCAGGCGTAAATTGGTTATATGATCATCACTCAACGGAGTAAATGATTTCCTAAGCTATCTATCTATCTATCTATTGCCAGACGCCATAATCCCGTAAAGGGTGGCCATTGACTTTGAGTTATTTGTTTTACGGGGAGGGGCACTAACCCTCCACCAATCCACTTGTTGACACGTAGGGAGCACGTATGGTCTGGTTATAATGTTACCACCCAGCGTTGTAAATGGTTTCTTGACTTACAGGAAACCATTTGGCTTGTCACTCAATGTGAAGCCACCTGTAAAGGAAAACAATAAAAAGTGACAGGAAAGACGGGAGAAATAGGAAGAGAGGAGGGCAGGCACAGAAAAAAAAAAAATGAAAAGGCTAAGGAAGAAGTAGGCAGCACTACATCAAGTGAGTGGATGATGCTCGCTGCCACCTACCAAAAAATTATTTAGCTTGTCACTTCGTGTAGGATGGGTTACACTATATCGTGTGCATCGTGAGTACAGTACAACAGACACACACACACACAAGCACTGTATATATAGATAGATAGATAGATAGATATAAATATATATATAATTTTACATAGATAGATAGATAGATAGATAGATAGTTAGATATCGACAGATGGATAGATAGGTAGATAGATACACGTATATATACATACATAAAACATATACATGTATACACATAACAAGACAGATAGACAGACAGATTGACTGACTGACTAACAGATCGTCAAGCATATATATCTATGTATCTATATCTACATCTATCTATCTATATAGATAGACAGATTGATTGATATACAGATATATACATATATAAAACATAAGTAATCCCTTTACTATCCGATATAATAGAGCCAAAGGCATGTCCGGAAAGTGGTCCCATCCAGAAAGTGGGCCCCTGGCTCCTGGACTGATACTTAAAAGACCCTAACCCAGCCTAACTTTGAAAGCCACCTAAATAACTCCCTACCGGACATGCATAGCACCTATTTAAACCTATTTAAGACCCTATTCACACCAATAATGGACATAAAGCATGAAATAAATGAAAAGGAACCAAAGAATGAGGAATCAGAGGTGACTGTACCACAGCCAGGGTACTTACAGCACGTCTGTGGCCGCCATCTCTAAGGCTTTGGCAGTGGTGAAAATGCTCTTGAAGTATGTACAGTACTCCAGTGTTGTGCTGCACTTAATTCTTTGCACTGTAGTTATAATTGTTTGACACTGCACATCGTTCCTAACTGCATCACGCCAGTTTCAACCGCCAATATGCGCTTCACAGTTGATCCTTTGCACTCTAAGTTCTAATTTCTTAACACTGCACAACACTGTAAATTCCCGTGTGGTCTGGCGGCGAGGTATTGCAGTTTATTCACTGTTTTTTTTTTTTTTCTCACAAAAAACGAGCACATGTGACTTCCATTGCAATAAGCATCTACTCACCATCGAAGTTAGGCAGTAACTGTATGACGGGGAAACAGAGTTGCCAGATCGCAACAGCCAAATTACCAAACTCCTCAATTTTCATTATTAAATTTAACTTTTCATTACCAAACTCGTAAAGCTAGCATTTATTCATCACTAATTATATATATAAGTGGAAATACATGTAATCACTCTCCTTATAATTGACAGCTTGTTGCTTATTTTCACGCTATGTAGGCTAGCAGATTAATCAAAGAGAGCAATCAATTCACCATCTCCATCCTGTGTATCCTCATAGATGTGAAAAATCCGTTTGGTAATGCATTATTCTGATTCATTACCAAACGAATTTTTCATTACCAAATTGGCCCACATTTCGTAATGAAAAATACCAAATGGCAACCCTGAGAGGGGAGGGCAGAGGGGGAAGGAAGGAAGGGGTGAAGAGGCCATGTGTAAACCAGCTGTTCGGCAGGGCGCGGCAATTTCAAATTACGGCGGGAAAAAATTCGAATTTTGGGGGGATTTTTTTCTTTTTATGGCCATTTTTGGGTTCCTAAGGTCCAGACCCACAATGTCCGGTAAGTGGGATGTCCGGAAAGTGGGCGTCCGGAAAGTACGGGGATTGACAGATAGAAAGACAGATTGACAGACTGCGTAACAGATCGTCAAGCATATCTATCTATCCATCTATCTATAGATAGATAGAGAGATAGATAGATAGATAGATATACAGATATATACATACATAAAACATATACATGTATACACATAACCAGACAGATACATAGACAGAAAGACTGACTGATTGACTCAAGCCTCTCTGGTCTGGTAATAAACCGATGGATCTATCAGTACTATTAAATAACTTGTGTGAAGTGGTTTCATGCAACTTTGAGTGCTATAAATTACCAAGGTCAATATCTGCACTCATATCACTGGACACGATGGCTTGGATATGCTGAAGACCTTTAAGATAGAGATATTCAACCTGGGAATATCGATACTGAGCAAGAAGATCAAGTAAATGATGATTTACGTTCAGTCTTTTTAGAAAGAGATAAAGGAAACTAAGAAGGACATAACACATGGTACGGCTCCAGGACAAGATAATGTCTCTGCAAAATTATTAAAAGGCCTTAGAAGTGATAAACAAGAATGGAGAATGATCGTACGGCTTCATGAAATCTACTGTGATAACTAATCCTAAGAAATCACGAGTTACCAAAACCTAAGATTATATTAATATAAAGCCGGTATGCCATAGATCAAAATTAATGCTGAGAACGTTAACTTAATGACTGACATACAGCGCAAAACATTGTACTGGGAAACATCAATTTAGATTTCGATCTGGCTGTGGAGCAACAGAAGCGACTGATGTTATGATTGTAATGGCAGAAAATGATCATTTGTTTCGCTAACTTCAAAAATGCCGTCGGCAGAGTCCTGCCGATGATACTAATAAAAATTCTACGGAACATAAATTCCGACTGGAGAGATCTACAGCAAATTAAAAAGGTATACTGACCAAACTGTGGGCTTTGGTGATGCAGGAGTAAAATCAGAATCAGGTCTGAAATGGAAGAGAAATGAAACAATTACGTTTTCTCCATTTCCCACTGTTCATCAATTATGCAGATCCAACAATGGCTGAAGCATTTTCAGGATTGAGAAAGGGAGTACTGTACGTGTATAAGGGAGTGCGTTAAATCATGATGTTTGAAGGCAATGCAGTTGTAAGCTACACCGATGCAGGACCTCAAAGAATTGCTGATAAATAAACGGCGCAGACAAATCTAATTATATAAACCAAGACAAAGATTATGAGGACTGAAAGTATGGCTGGAAGCCAAATGAATGTGAAGACAGGAGACAGCCCTCCTGAAGAAGTAAAACAATTTATATAACTTGGTATCGTGTGCACAGATAAATTAGATTGTTACTAAGATGATCCACGTAGATATGGGAATTATCGTACACGAAAGGAAAAAAAAGGTGTGCTGACATGCAAAATGAACTTGAGACTAATCATACTAGTTGTAACTGTATAATGTAGTATTGTACAGTAGTTGTGTATGGAACGAAAACTTGGACTCTGGAAATAGATGAGAGAAAAACTGTTGGCAGCCTTCGGAATGTGGATTTGCAGAGGGATGCTGAAGATAAGCTGAAAATAGCGGGGAAACAATGTTGTTGCTGTTGCTGCTGCTTTTATTGTCGTTGTGGCAACTCCAGGCTCTCCTGTTCTTGATCCCTGAGAACTGCAGGAAACCGACCACTTCCGCTTCTCGCTCCCAGAGGTCTTTTGTTGAGCTTGTGTTGAAGGACTGTGTGTTGTGATAGTGTGGCGCATGGAGTGAGTATGTTGGGGTGTGGGGGCTGCACTGCAGTGTAGTTATTATAAACCAGCGACAGAAATGGTGGACAACAAAATACTATGCGTGGGAATCTGTTGCTCCGAGATATGATGTTAGATGGCCAAGAGGAAAGAAGAAGAAATTAATGTTGGATGAAGTAAGATGAGGAAGAACTTATCAAGAGATGAAGAAAATGAATGACCCAGTACAGTAAAGCATGGAGACTAACTGGCCCATGAGTCCACCAGGCTGAAGTCAGAACACTATGGATAGATGGATTACTGGGTGGCTCATGTCGGATATAACAATGATTCACTATCTTCTCAGAATGGTAGGTGTTTTTTTTTAAGAGCACGTCACTTATTCTTGACTACGTATGAGTTAGGGATGTGTGTGTATGGGTGAAGGGTCTGTATTTTAGCTTGGACTAATACCTTCACATGGTATTATGCAACGTAAGAAAGATCGCCTCCATCCACCACACAGGAAATAATGTGATTCGTGAAAGGTGTGGAGTGAGGAAGTCGATGGACACCAGAATCGAAGAATGTGTACTAAGATGGTATGGTCATGTGGAGAGAATGGATAACAATAGGGTGGTGAAAAAGGTATATCTGAGCGAATTTGAAGGAGGAAGGAAGCAAGGCAGGCCAAGGAGAAGGTGGAGAGATATGGTGGATGAGTGTGTGAGGAAGAGAGGTTTGGAAGTCGGTGAGGCTAGGGAACTGACAAGAGATCGAGCTGGCTGGATGAATTTGTGAGGAGGAGTCCATGATCAGGGATTTGGCACCCCTTTTTAACATGACAGCATCGGGATTGACTCAATCGGATACGTTAATGTGTAGCTACAAAACATAGTGAATGTTTCTGGCGTATACGATAAAGCCAGGATTCCGGGGACTTCAATGATCAGTGAATGGAAGCGTGGCCCATTGGATTGGGTCAATATGGGATGTCTGGACACTGCTACTCCTCACCCTGCCCTGAGGTGGGAAAGGAGGTCCGGATGGTGGTGATTATGATGATGATGATGATGAGAAAGATCACTCGTACTGACGGGATAAATGAAGATTGTAACATATTACCCCCGTTCGAAGTCTCTCCAAAACTCAACAAAGCCGTCTTGAGAAGGAAAGAGCAAATTACTTATGACGGCATCGAAGTGAAGGCGTTATCAAAACTGACCCGAATTACTGAAACAAGTGGAATTACGCAAAACAAATTCTGGTCAAAAGAGACGATAACAAAATATGTAAAACAAGAAAACGAGAGTCGCCTACCGGCCCATGACGCGGGATCCACGCATGTCTCTCGTTACATAGGCAAACTGTCAACCAAATTAAATGTAAAGCAGAACTGAAATAAAAGTAAGCGACACACACACACACACACACACACACACACACATTAGGATGGGAGGTAAAGCAGGTAGGTGTGGTGTTGACCAAGATCCATCGTGTCTGCAGAAATTCCAGAAGTTCCTGAAGGGATGTGGTTTACACGACCCCCCATTCGGACCCTCACACCCTCCCAACTCCCCTCCCCTCTTTCATACCCACCATAACACTAACAGGCCGCTACCCACCTCCTCTCTCTCTCTCTCTCTCTCTCTCTCTCTCTCACACACACACACACACACACACACACACACACACACACACACACACACACACACACACAGTCTACTTTGATGAAAGGGTTAATGATTCTGGGGGACAATGAGAAATCGGATGAATGCTGAGTAGATATGACTTGATGCATACACAATGAAGGGAGAAGGGGAGAAAAAGAAGCCGTGCAGGAGAGATAGGTAGAAGTGAAAGGTGATGGGTGGGGTGTGAGGGGTGGGGGAAGGAGGATGAAAGGAAAGCGAAAAGGGAAGAGAGAAAAGAGGTGAGGAGCGAGAGGAGAAGGAAGAGGCGTGGAGAGTGAAGGGAAAGAGGTGTGTGTGTGTGTGTGTGTGTGTGTGTGTGTGTGTGTGTGTATGTGTGTGTGTGTGTGTGTGTGTGTGTGTGTGTGTGTGTGTGTGTGTGTGTGTGTGTGTGTGTGTGTGTGTGTGTGTGAGAGAGAGAGAGAGAGAGAGAGAGAGAAAGAGAGAGACAGAGAGAGAGAGGGGGAGGGGGAGAATCAGAGTAAGTTGGTTAGAGAGGACGAGAAATGGCAAGCAGGGGAAAAAATGGCTGGAACGAGGAAGAAGTCTAAAAGAAGAGGAGGGAGGGAAAGACGAGGAGGAGAAAGAAGGGACAGGAAGAAAGAGATGTGAAAACAGGAAGAAGCAAAAAAGAAATGGAAGGGGAGAAGAGAAGAATATGGTAGAAGAGGGAAAGAAGGGAGGACGGAAGAGGAAGACAGGAGTGAGACAAAGAGAAGTATGGGATGGGTAAGCAGAGGAAGAAGGATGTTTGGAAAAATAGGAAGACTGGAACGTGGAAGAGGCTGGACACGAGAAGAGAGGAATATAAGAGGAGAAAAGAGGTGAAGGGAATAAAGGAAGAGGAGAGAGGAAGAGGGCAAGGAGTAAGCAGGGAAGGAGAAAGGAATACTGGTAGGAGAAAGGAAGAGAGAAAGGCAAGGTGAAGGAAGGTGAAACTGATGCTTAACCAAGAGGAGGGTAGGAAGGATAGGGGAAAACTGGGAGATGAGAAGGAGAAGAGAATGTGAAAGGAAAGAGAAAGGAGAGAGGCTGAAAATCAGAGAGAGCTCAGGAGGAGGAGGAGAGGGGAAAATGAGGTCAAGAAGGACGATGAGAGTGAGGAGTGGGACAAGAGCTGGATTAGATCGAAGTGTGTGTGTGGGGGGGGGGGGGCGGTGGGAGAGAGCGAGAGAGAGAGAGAGAGAGAGAAGATGGCAGTGGTCAACAAAGAACTAGAGAGAGAAACAGAGGCGGGGGTTGGGAGTGAGTGTGGGCGATGACAACAGTATAAACACAGGCATAATACTGTGAGTGGCGGTGCAGCCCTGGTGGAACTCACAGGTAAACATTGCATTATGCACTCCCACCAAGGCACTAACATGGTGAATACATTTACCTGTCACCTCATCTTACCCAAACATGCAATATGTATCACAGCTTAGTAAACTGACCTATCACAAGTTATCGATACTCTCTCTCTCTCTCTCTCTCTCCTGCTGCCGCATCTTGTAACAAATGATCTGGACAAAAAGATCCTCCAAGCATTTCCATCTCTATTTATCAACTCCTTAGATCCGGTGGCGTTTATTTCAGCTTATCCCAACTCCTGTTTGAAAAGTCTCCCAAAGAAAACAAAATATAGTCTGCTGGTAGCAAGATTAAGATTTTTAAAACTACCTCACCGATCTGCCAATACCTTAATAGGACCAACACCAAAATCACATTTTTTATTTTTTTATGCAAATCATGAGGGATGTTTGCCACAGAATATATTTTTGAAAAAACTGAGAAAGGTCTGCATGTTGCCGCATGTCTCTGGGCACGGATTTATAAACAAAATTAATATAAATTCTCTCTCGTAACTATTTTTTTTTCACAAAATGACAGAGTCCAAGATCCTTCTTGTCTCTTGTTCTTCCTGCAAAAACGGTTCTTAGCTATGTGAGGATAATCATTCTATCTACAATTTGCAGGACAGACAAGGAAAGAAAAGAGAAGAGTCTTCCAATGTTTCACGTTCTTCCTGTTAAAACAAGCCTGAGTTACGACAGGGAAACTAAATACAGTATAAGTTTATAAGTCTCACTCCTGATCCACACCACCTCTGGTTTGCCAAAGCCACTGTGACGCCTCTCCCAGTCACACCACACCGCACCACACACCACCCTCAACCACTCGCTTCTCGCTACCTATTATGGTCATCTAAACGTGGGCCGAAGAGTTTTCATAGCACCCTTTCCTTAGCGATAAAATTTCTATATTTCACATTAACTTTTTCAACGCGGCGACGTCGGATTTTTCAGGATAGCAGAGCCGCGCGTAGTAGTGACGCGGTTACAGAAAACTTAATTAACCCCTTCAGTTCTAATTCTTTCTCATGCTGACTAATATACCCCGGGGATTTTTGAAAATGTCACCATAGTGAAAGGATTAATATTATTTGGTATGTCATTAACTTTTTTTTTTTTTTTTCACTTCGACAGAGTCTGCAAACATATTAAGTAAATGGATTTTAACGCGCCAGATGCAAAACTACACTGGTAAGCAAGAGTTGGTAGAAAGCTTCCAAAGTTGATGTGAAGAAGATCCTCTGTCCTGTATTCTTGTTACGTCATGATTAATTATTATCCCTACAAATTAATCTTCTCTTTTAGTGATATAACATTGGGTCAGCTAAAAAATATGTCATATTCAAGGCCTCCAAGCCACCTCGTCATCGCAGGCTTAGATCTGCAACGTTATACTGCACTCAATGCCAAAAGTATGGGTGTAAGAATCTGAAAGGAAGCATCACAATACGTGGTGGCTGCACATCTTTCAAACCTGCAGTAGCGAGATGGCTAATAAGTCTCCATTACAGAGGTATTTAACTGACTCTGATATTACATATGGCCATTCTGCAAATACTTATATTCTTGTAGGTTGTACTTAGCATCTCATCCTCCTACTTTGTCAACTGATGTAACAAATGACAATATTAACGTATTAAAAGCAGAAATCTATTGGTATGGAAGAGGCGCCAAAAAAAAAAAAAACTCCTAAACTGACAAAAGTATCATCCTTTCTCTCCCAACTTTCATATTTATTCTGCCTTTAGTTACCTTTCTTGTTAGACCTTGCACCGCTTTACTATTCCCGGTAAATCTTTCTTCAAAATTTCAAGTATGCTCTGCTGGCTCCGAGGTCTCTCTGCCTTCATAAGCTCTTGATTCTGCACAAGGGCCTTATTCCCCAGTGTTCTCGTTACATCACAAGAGGCTCTTCTCATCAAAGTGGGTATGAAGGCTTCAAGGACAGTATTCTCGTCAGTTTATAAGGCTCCCTAGTTGACGTAAATTTCTGTGTCCGAACTCTCCTCACAGAAGTAAAATCGTCTTGCCGTATCAAGAATAAATAACATGTATAAAAGATGTCCGGCTACAGAGGAGGGAAAATGAGACCGTTTCTATCCACTTTACGACGAAAGGTGTCCTCTGAGGTGAAAAATTCGCCTGACGATAACAATAATAAGTACAAATCTGTCTGTCTGTCTATCTGTCTGTCTGTCTGTCTGTCTGTCTGTCTGTCTGTCTCTAACTTGGGAGATGTGGGTCTCTTACTAAGCATGCCTGAATAATCTGTTGACAGTGTGAATGAGAATGTGATGGAAAAAAAGGCTGAAATGTGTAATGGAGACTGTTTCCCCGACCCTCACTAGGAGAGCTGTTCCCCACTGGAGTATAATTGTCCAGACATTGTCAACATAAGAAAAAATATCACCGTACTCTCATATAAGTTTCTCGCTAGTTTAACATAGTTTCCCCTCCCCCCTTTATGAAAGCTTTTTATTTTTTCTTTCTTTTATGTGTCCGACTCTAGGCAAAGGCGTCAGGGCCTATCCCAAGGCCCAATAGACCTCCTACACACCTTCACATGTCACCATATCGGCGCTAACACCCACCATCCATACCGAACACATACAAGACTGGTGTACTGGTATTAGCGGGGGTATTTATACACGTGGGCGGTCTTCTGGTAGATCAGTACAGTCTCCTTTTTACGAAAATCAAATCTTCAAACTGTTCCCTGCTCCAGCCGGGATTCGATCCTGGGTCCATTAGGACTGCAGGCCGCCTCTCTACCGATTCAGCCACCACCTCCCCCAAATACACTACCAGTAAAATAAGCTTTGTGAGGGCGTGACGAGCGAGCGAGCGTTTGTACATAGGCCTATCACCATAATTTCATCTTGGTGTAAACTTTCAACCATTCTGGTGAGGTAGTTGAACAATAACAGAAGAATAATTGAGTTAAAATACTTACTTTCTCACGTTATCTCTCTCTCACGTTTCTCTCTGGATGTGCATATAGCGAGGCACTATGGCATTTAACGCACGCGCAATATTCAATTTTCGGTTCCTGACTTGCCATGTCAACGAACTTCGTCGGTAAACGCTTGACTGTTGATCGAATGATAAAACGTAGAAACTGGGTGATTGCCCTCGCTAATTTCACCCCCTAAACATAGAAAAAAGGTTCATGTAAAACTATGAGCGTATTATCCGATATTTACTCGTAATTGTTAGAATCCATGCAAGAAAACACAGTGTTACAACAAAAAATCTTTAATTCGATCTCATAGTGAAGCATGTCTGCTGAAGCCCTCGGTACATTTCCTTGGAATGCTGGGATTCCAAGGGGTCCCTTTGGTCTCATGAGTAAATACATAGCAAAAAAAGTAATTTGGTGAATGTATCTACTACCTGCTGAAAGAATCTCTTCTCTATCTCACATAGTAGAAACGTTATTAGCCTCTGAAAACCATCGCGATAGGGCTGTGTCGTGTTGGGCCGCTCATTTCTCAGCTGAACGTAAACATCGCTTCGCTACGCTTGCCCGCTCCACTGGCTGTGCTCGTCCGGTCATATCAATATAACAGATTTTGCCTGCTCAATCTGTTTTTTTTTTTTTTTCTTTTGCTTCACTGTAGTGAATTACTTCACTGTAGTGGGTTACTTCAGGGAATAACTTTGATACTTAAATCATCCTTCTGTTCATAGTATTTTAATCGCGCATTATAATGCAGAAAGGCAGTAATGCAAAGGAGTAAAAAGTACAAAGAAAGCAAATAACAAAAGACCTGCTGAGGTTGCTTGCTACGGAGATTACTATTGCTAAAATACCTACGACTACCATTTACCTGACATTCATTCCCTTCCACTCTGACTCCCGTCAGTCCTTTAGAATTAATGCATATGGGCTTCTCATAAACCAATGGAGACAAAACATTACGACATATTATTAGCTTAACTGTACTTCCTAATATTCTGGAAGGGCCATTCTCATCAAGAGATACGAACACGTCAGAACAAGGGTGCAGTAGCAGTTCTGAATATACAGTCAATAGTCTCGGCTTATTCTGGTGGAGTCTAGGATAACTGTATCCCCAGTGAATGGAGGGAGAGAGCCATTCCGCCGCAAGTGAATGAACGGATGCTATGGATTAATTTGCATTCAGCTGACAGTGGACACTGTATCCCGGTAACTGCACCACGTTTTCCCATGTAATTTTACATACACAATAGGCCTCAGGTAAAGGTCATCCCCATTACGTTTCAAGTTTCTAGGTCCCTGCTCTTCCCACACATTGCCCCACTCTGCATCATATCTTGTGACTGCCATATCTCGATAACAAATATACAAACAAAAACACCCACCAAACCCATCCAAAACGTCAGCCAGTTATCACCCTTCACGAGCCCCGACTCGAAATTCATCCCACAAAAACCTTTGCCCTTTCCAGAGAAGTAAGAGTTCATATATCCAGACCCAAATGGGACCATCACTTTCTACTTCGGCACAGACAGGAAATCCAGCTCACAAACAATTCGATGTGCCCTCTATGTAATACAGTCTCTCACAGCACTAATTTACTTCATGCATCTCACCTGCACAACACAACAAAACATCATGAAATGCACTCTCAAAACTCTCGACTGAAGTGCCCGGATTCCTGTGGTACATCAGGTTCACAAGGCCTTTGGAAACATCAAAAACTTCAATAGATAACTACTAATGTCCCACCACTACCAGCACTTCATGATCACCATCACCAACACCAGCCCCAGTATTTACCTACAGTCCAATCTGAGAGTGAATGGTGTGTTGGAGGGTCGGATGGTATGGCTTCTGCATCAACTCTGACCTAAAAAATAATCGTTCACTAACAATATTCCAGTATTCTCCCACCAAGAGTTACTTCCAACAACAACACCTCCAAATTACCAGTTGGCCACCATCACCAACATTATGCCAACAGTATCACTGTGGTACTATATCATCTAACAGAATATCACTGCGGTACTGTATCGTCTGTCATACTGTATCATCTAACAGTATCACTATTACTATATCATCTAACAGTATCACTGTGGTACTGTATCATCTAACAGTATCACTGTGGTACTGTATCATCTAACAGTATCACTGCGGTACTGTATCCTGTCATACTGTATCATCTAACAGTATCACTATTACTTATTCATCTAAGAGTATCACTGTCGTACTGTATCACCTAACAGTATCACTGTGGTACTAAATCACCTAACAGTATCACTGTGGTACTGTATCATCTATCAGCATCAATGTGGTACTATATCACCCAACAGTATTACTGTGGTAATGTATCATCTATCAATATCACTGTGGTACTGTATCACCTACCAGTATCACTGTAGTACCCTCAACAACTCTGTCCTTATCATCTTCATCAAAACCATCTTTCCCATCAGTTTAGAAACAAGAACAGGAGAGTAGAAAAGCTGGATAATTACTAACCAGAGTGCCTGATGTCAAGTGTCCATTCATTCATTATTAAAGCCTTCAAAATTATTGGTTCCACTTCACAGGTCAAACAATCCACACAAAACTGCGCGTCATAGTGACTGGGACAGAGTCCATTCCGTCAGCTTCTAAGTTAATGTAGCGCAAACCTGGTCATGAACTGTACCTCTCCGCACATACAACTGCATCATCTGTCGATTTAAAATCATTTCTACTCTCTAACAGAGGTGCCAAAAACTACCAGTGTCTCACCAATGCCAGTCAGTATCAGCCTCAGTATTTACCAAAGACTTGGAGATGTACGGTTCATACGAAGGGTGGGCTGGAAGACATCCTGGCAATATAGATACTGTACAAATAACTACCAGTACCTCACCACTACCACTACCAACACCAGTACTTACCTTCAACCTGGAGGTGTATGATGTGTATGGGGGGATGGATGGGAGTACACTATGCAATAAAACAAATACTCATAACTAACAGCACCTCACCACAACACCAGTACTCACCTACGACCTGGAGGTGTATGGTGCGTATGAGGGGTGGATGGGGGGACACCTGGCATTGGTAGGTGCCCTCGTCGTGTCTCTGCACGTACCGGATGCGCAGCTGCCAATCTTCAGGCTGCGCGAAGACTAGAGCGAACCTGCACGAGGGCAAGAACGAAAGGTTACATCAGGCCACGGTAGGTGAAGGAATTGAGGTTATGTCAGGTGAAGGACAAAAGGAAGACAGGTTGGGTCAAGTGAAAGACAACGGGAAGAGAGGTTAGATCAGATGGACAAAGGGAACAGAGGTTAGGTCATGCGAAGGACAAAGAGAACAGAGGGTAGGTCAAGAGAAGGAGAAAAGGAATAGAGTCTAGGTCAAGTGAAGGAAAAAGGAGACAAAGGGAATATGTCATGCGTGGTTATAGGACAACTGCCCCCTAACCTAACCTAACCTAACCTAATCTAACCTAACCTAACAACCTAACTAACCAAACCTAACCTAACCTAACCTAACCAAACTTAACCTAACCCTACCTGACCTAATCTTTAGCGGGTGGTAATGGTCCGGGGGGGCAGTTGTCCGGGGGGCGGTTGTCCTACGGGGGCGATTGTCCAGAGGGCAGCTGTCCGGGGGGCACTTGTCCGGATACCGTCATGCATGATAAAAATAAGAGTTCCAATCAAGAAATGTGTAGGAGATCAAGTCAGGTGGAAAACGGAAAGCTACAAGAGGTAAGAATAGATACGGCGCAGTACGTTTGGTACAGTAAAAGGTAATATTACAGTGAAAGTCGAGATATATTTTGAGGGGCAGGGAGTGAGACACAGTGAAGGGCAAGAGTTGAGGTAAGTTGAAGGCGAGATTGTTGTGTAATGGTTATACGTCAGGTCAGGTGGAGCGAAAAGGGTGAACTATTAATACCATGGTAGTGCCATTAGGGATGGGTAGGAAAGAGCAAAACCAGCAACTCAAAATCACGGATAAGAAACAAGATTAAGATATTCGTATTGGCGATGTGACTGTGTGTTTGTATGCTAAAAATGAAGGCAACTGAACCATGCACACACGAGTTATGACAAGTTAAAAACTTGAAAAAATGCGAATTTTGTCAATCTTCTTTTTATTCTTCTCAGTTTCTTAGCTCACATAATCTGAGAAACTACCTATGGAAAGTCTAAAAGAAACCCACCATAAGACTCGCAATCACCAGGGGTAGTGCAGTAGCATAATCGCTTCGTAAAGAAAGCAAACTTGCCATCAAGCACAGAGCTGCCTTTACCTGAGTTACAGTCGACCTTAGAGGTGACGGCAGAGTATCCAGATTTCGGTAGGCGATAATGCACATAATATTCCTGATGGCTTTACAAGGTGAAACCTAGTATGTAAAATTGTTACAAAAAACAATAAGTAAATGCAAGAGTATCGGTATATTTCATATTTTGTAGGAAACAGTTTGTTAGTTACGATAATCGAAAATCCTTATCGGAACTAATTGAAAAGTCAGAACTATCGATCAGGGACAGTCAGGAATAATTTGTGGAGTTCAAATCTAGTATGGTAACAAGATATAATTTTTTAGAAGCGTAAGACTGAAAAGAAAAGAAATTCAATAAACAATTCAAATAAATCATTATTAGTTTAAAATACAGTCCGTTACAATACTAGGAAATAATGTAAAGTCATTAATATCCGTTCCTTTCTCCATAAACGACGACAGAAGCGGGAAAGCGGAGTAGGTTCCTAGGCTATTTTTAAAGGTTAGATCTACAAGCACGAAAGGAGACAACTTTTACTCAAAGACAAGCAATTAAAACGATGCATTTGGACAGTTTTCCATTAAGAAAATCTCCGGAAGATTTAACATAAACCAGAAGACTATCAATGCATGAAATATAAAGAATGAACCTCGAAAATTTGCCGAAAGTCGGAGGTCCTTGGAGAATGCCATCTTGTCATAGACTAGTATCCTCACTGTCTAAATGACTGGCAAGAGTAATAAAATGCAAAGGCTCATAAACCAACCACAGAGTTCAAAACCTCTAAATCAGTATTTTCAGTAAAGCAGGACAACAGTTTATTTAAAAAGAAAGATATTACACATTAAAATCTAGAGAAAAAGTGTGTGCTTTTGCACTGCAGAGTTTATAAACTCAAGTTTTGGTCCTCTTTATTACCTAGTGTATGAGAAAAGGGTAAAATCTGTCATACTTCCTTACAACTGAAAATAATTTAGCATCAACTGGGGATAGAGTAGCTAATTATAACTATAATAAGAGAGGGGATGACAACTGGAATAAATGGGCAAAATGGTCTTGTCCTACCGCAGGTAGGGTATCATTACTAGGAATAATTTCCTTGTTGTGGCATCCATTTTGCTATATCACCATAGCATTTGAAAACAGGATAGTGCATTGGAATCACGAGGGTTTTCCTTAACTGGTGTTCGAAACTAGAGCATCTGTTTTGGAAACCTGGGAAGCAAATACATCAGGAACATTGAGTTATACTGCCTGCTGCACGCGGAGTAATACATTACAGTTCATTCAAACCTGGAAATGTATGTAAGTGTTCACTTTTAATACAACATTACCCCATGTTATTCATTACCTGTCCCTGCCCCGAATTGGCTCGGGGACGGGTAATGTTTTCACTTGGTTTGTCTGTTTGTCTGTGTCTGTTAATTTTAGACGTAAACAAATGATGCAATTTGGCCTAAAATTACAAGGATAATGGGCTATGACATTCTGATGCGTAATTAAATATCAAATTAGGCAAAGGACCAGGCTGTGGGCCCCCCATTTTTTTTTTAATTAGTTTTCTTGCCATAACTCCTTTCAAATTCGTCATATCGACATGAAACCAAAACCTAAAGATTTATATTTCATATCTGCACCCTATAACATGCCTCATTACATCAGGGGGGTCACCCTCCAGTTAGCGGTTGGAGGGTCAATGTCAGGTGGGTTGGGCCTTAAATTTCAAATGGGCATAAAATCGTAAATTTTCACCCAATTTACTCCAAATTTGATATGTAATATCTTTGACTAGATATCCTGTTGTTTATACTTCAGCACTAAAATGACTGCTGGGAACAGGTTTGCTGTGCTTTGGCGCCGGTATTTGTTTTACATGATTCTTTGCGTGTACTATATACAGTATTTTATTTGATACAACGTGATGAAGGCATAGACTTTTTACCCTATATTCACTAAGTTTTCATTTAACGTATTGCAGTGCAGAGTGGCTGAAGCAATTTGAAACTTTGCCATCATTTCTTGGAGCAACTGTGCAGTACAAAGGTCAAGTGCGCTATGTCAGTAGGAATACACATGAGCGGTTCTGTTTCCAAGTAATGACCAGCTGCAAATGTTGAGTCTGGAGGGTTACAATTACCAATGCAGAAGAAGAACAAGAACAGGATGATCAAGAAGAAAAAGCCCCAAAAGAATGACCCCCCCCCCTCTCCAGAGGATGATGCAAGTATATAGGAAGTATTCGTAGTTATCTGCCCTCACAGTACAGTACAGCGTAATATTAGTGATGCTTTTTATTGCTGCAGATGTATAGTCAGCCAAAAAACTCGTGTCTTCGTTCCGAACCCCGTAAATATTCGAACATATAAGTGGAAGCAGCAGAGATAGCTTCACAAGTCTGGTAACTGGGTCAGACCAGACGGTGGTGGAGGTGAGTGGATTGGGGGTGGAGGTGGGGTAGTGGAGCGTGTGTGTGCAGTCATGTTTTATATACCATGCATTACCGAAGGTTGGAAGCTGTTGGGAGTAACATACTGGGTAATAGGGTTATAGTCAATTTTTATCAATATGTCGCTAAATGTCTAAATATGCATCATC
>NC_137033.1:55803384-55805884 GCF_032717465.1 Coenobita brevimanus | reverse complement strand
CAGCAACTGTGCCAGAGCAACAGCCTAAAAGTTCTTCGCATATATCATCATCATCATCTAATCCAGAGTTGCCCCATGATGAGTGTAGGACCCCGGGGCTAAGCAAGTTGGTCCTGACATTTAAGATGACAGTGACCAGCCTCACTCATCCCTGAGTGGCATTACGTGAGCAATAAACCCCAACCACCCATTGGATAAAAAGCTGCACCGGCTCAGTCCGATTGGAGCGTCTTAATTACCTACTAAACCACCAGGCGCCATAATTTGGTTATATGGTTACCATCCAGCATAGTAAATGGTTTCCTCGTGAACAGGATACCATTTGGCTTGTCACTCAGTGTAGAGTCACCCGCAGACAGAAGAGGAAGGAAAGAAGAGGAAAGAACGAAGGAATGAAGGACATAAGGCATATAACTTTTACTTAAAAAAAAAAAAAAAAAAAGAATCGCCCAGTCAATTTAAAATTGCTAGAAACCAACCATGCAAATGAAGTAATAAATCTCGCTAAATCAAACTTTCTTCACTACCAAGCATCCAAACTATTGAATAATCCTAATGGCCATAGAATATTGTGGTAAACTCTCAGTTCTTTAATAATAACTTCAACAAGTCATCACCCATTTCCTCACTAAAATCTTCAGACGGTAACACTATAAATGACCCACGTAGTAAAGCGAACATCCTTTACAGAACATTTGCCAGAAATTCTACCCTAGAGGAAGTCAGCCAGAACGTCACTGTACTAGAACTGGACTCACCCGACTCTGCTCCACTTAATATACAGACAAGATACGTAAAATCAGCCCTCGACAATTTACCAACCAACATAGCTCCAGGTTCAGCTGGAATTCCTCCAATTTGTTTTGACCACTGTCCCCCTAAATTTACTCCTGATCTAGCTAAATTATTCAGTCTATGCATATACACTTCTTCATTCCCTAACTCTCGGAAACAAGCCAATATCCACCCAATTCCGAAGAAAGGAAGTTCCCCTGACCCCTCTGATCACAGACCAATAGCTATCACATCTCTTGGTAAAATATTTGAGATTATAATAGATAAGCACATAGATAAACATCTTGAATCCAATAACTTTATTAATGATAGACAGTATGGTTTTCTCCACAAAAGATCCACTGTTGACATATTCAGTTTTCTGACTCATACCATCCATTAGTCAATCAACCAACATCGAGAAACCCATGCAGCAGCCCTTGATATTTCTAAAGCTTTTGACAGAGTGTGGCACCGTTCCCTGCGATCCAGACTCCCTTGCTATGGCCTATCATCTCTTCCTCTGACTTCTTCATATCCCAGCAACATAGAGATAAAAGTAGATGATGTATATTCCAATTTCCACTCGATTAATGCCGGTGTGCCACAAGGTTCAGTTTTGACTCTAACCCTATTCCTTTTTCATATTAATGACCTCTTATGTCACCCATAACTCCATCTATTCATGTGCAGATGACTCAACACTTCACAATTCATTCACACTTAAACACCCATTCACAAAGTTTATTATCTTTGACTCACAACTCAGTACAGCAATCTCCATAAATCAAGATTTACCTAAGACAAAATAACACTGTCTCATTTAATGCTAGTAAAACCAAATATATACAATTTACTAACAAACATACATTGCCTGATTCCTATTTTACTTTCAATGCTACAAATATTCTTATATTTTAAAGCACTGAAAATTTTAACGTTTCACTTAACAATGACCTTAGTTGGACCTCTCATGTTAGATCACTTGCTAAAACCACTTCAAAGAAACTTGGATTATTGTACAGAGTCCGTAACTTCTCAACCGACAAGCAGTTATTTAGTCATAATTCACAAGAGTCATGTGCGTTCTCAGCTCGAATATTGCTCATCCTTGTGGCATGGATGTGGAGAGGTTGCACTAAAACAACCAGACAAAATTCAGAACAAAGCTGTTAGAATGATTAATAACTGTACTATTACAACTGAACTAGCTCCCCTACAATTAAGAAGGAATGTTGCCTCCCTTGCATTATTTTACAGATACTTCTATGACAAATGCTCAGACGAAGCTGCATCCACTGTGCCACCTCTCCACGCCTTCCTCCGCGCTGCACGGGCATCTCCTAGCCCTCATGACTGGAATGTCACACTGCAAATTGCAGAACTTCTGCCTATCAAAATTATTTTATTCCCCGAACTACATCTTTTTGAAACTCGCTACTCCAGAGTGGTTTCCCCCCAGACTTCAACTTACGGCTTGTCAAGTTCAAATGTTACAGATTTTGTATGAGGGCAGAACACGTGCAATCTGGTGTAAGGATTATTTTGTTCTTTATCTCTTTTTCCGTTTTCTGTTTCGTTACTTTAAAAATGTAATGCATGTTTTTATTTCGCTGTCATGGGCTTTCGTTAGTTTTAATATTTGCCTCAAGTAACTGTATTCCTCGACTTCTTCATGAACTTCTTCACTTATTCCGATGATGCTCTTTGGCGTATTTTGACTAAA
>NC_137033.1:55765884-55798384 GCF_032717465.1 Coenobita brevimanus | reverse complement strand
AACCCGAATGTCAGAAAGTGAAATATGGGGAGGGTTATGGGAATGGTGGTGTTGGTGAAGAGAGAGTGAGGTTACATACAGAGGGAGGGAGTAATGAACAGAGGAGGAAAAATAACTGGAGTGTGATATAGTTAGGAGGTGAGGTAAAGGGAATGGGTAAAAGAGAGAGAAATGGGGCGACAGACTGAGTTTAATAAGGAAATGTGGAAAGAGAGACAAATGGTCAGGATAACTGTGGAGAAATACGGGGACAAAAACAATTATTGAAGGTGACAGGGAGAGAAATGTGGCGGGGAGAGAAATACTTATGGTAACGGGGACTGTAGGAAGAGTGAGACAGTGAAGGAGTGACGTGAGGGGAAGGGATTGTGTTGGTGGTGGTGTTCTTGTTGCAACATCAGGCTTATCTGGATGTGAATATAGTAAACTGTGGGGAACCGCCCACTTTAACCAGACGTTCCCAGAAGTATTTTGTTGAGGTTAAGTCTATGGATTGTCTGTTTTGTGATAGTAAGGTGAAAGAAGTGTGCGTTTTGTAGCGTGGGGGCTGCACTGCAACATGAAGATAGTGGATCGCTTGTGAATTGTAATTTGTGTTGGTATTAAAACAGAGAAGGTCGGTGACCGCATTGTAGTCTGAGGGGTGCATGTTTGTCGGTGGTTCATGAATACTGGTTTTGGGCTGAAGATTTAGGATGGCTGTGTGGCTGTTTATTGATGTATTTGTTGGTAAAGTGTAGCTGGTTGCTGAGGTGCATTGTGCAGTGTGCGAGACTGTTTGTTTTTTTGTCTTTTTGTGGAGGGGGTGATGCTACATAAAGTTACAAGGGTGGCAAGGGGATGGGTCTTGAGCTAAAGCGATGTACTGTCTCCCTCATATTCATATAATCCCGGAGTGGAAGTGTTTCTGTTTCTTGATGTAAATGATCTGTTCCTACTCAACATCCGCCCCCCTGCAGCATAGGAGCACAGTGGGATCTCTCTGGTATTCATTAATACACCCAAGCCCATAAAGTGACCAAAAGACAAATATCTAAATAAAAGGTCTACTTCGCAACCTAACGAGAGTCCCCTCCTCTCTCTCTCTCTCTCTCTCTCTCACACACACACACACACACACACACACACACACACACACACACACACACACACACACACACACACACACACACACACACACACACACACACACACACACACACACACACACACACACACACACACACACACACACAATTCCTTTATCTGTGCGTTCATCACTAAATATTATCGACTCAATCTGTTAGCGGTGGTACAATAAAGGGTCGCCTTTGCCACAGGTCACCCTCTAATGCCAGTCGAGTCCATAAGGTCAGATTCAGGCTCGCACTTGTCTAATCCCAAAATCCCCTCACCTCATTCTCTCCCTTCTTTCTGGAAATTCACAAAACCTATTTCAACACTTCCAGGCTCCTCCAGTGCTCTCCCCCCTCTTCTCTCTCTCTCTCTCTTTCTCTCTCTCTCGCTCTCTCTCTGTTTCTGAGTATCAACATTCTTCACACTTCACCCTTAACCTACCACCGCCCTCTCCGTCAACATTCTTTACACATCACCCTTAACCTACCTCACCCTCTCCGTCCCTAACACGACACCCTACAACATTTCTTTTCCTACCTCCTTCTCTCCGTTCGTGCCTTCCTCCCTGCCTGCCTACCTTTCCTTCCTCTTCATGTTCTTCCCTCCAAATCGCTCATCCTGTCCCTAGCTCAACAGTTCACAAAACTTCGTAATTTCTTCCTACCTTCCTATTATTTTATCTATCCTTTCAGCCTTCCTTACTGCCATCCTTAATCTCTCGTCCTTTATGTCCTTCCTTCCTGCTTTTCTTTCTTCCTTCCTTCTTATATACATTCATTCTTTTCTGCCTCCCTTCATGCAACTTTCTTCTTTCTTCTCACATTCCCTTCTTCTTTCCCTACGACTTCCTCTCCCGTCAGGCTTAGGACAATAGCCTATTCTCATGGCTTAGCATATTTCGCAATATCTTACCCTCAGTGACTTATTTTACCGTATAACGCTTACAGCTACGATGGCTTCGGGCGCTGACTTCATCGATTCACACCCCCGTAGTACGGCCTTACAATAATGACATACACTGGTAAGCCATAGTATCTACTAACCCTCTACATTTAGCCCTAGCTGAATGGAAGTCGTTGCCAGGGTTTCACACTAGACGAAGATCTGTGACGGGCAATTTGAAGTTTTTCCCCCCGACATAGTAACAGCGTCATCACTGTGTTTACCTCTGCTTTTCTCAGAAAAAAAAAAAAAACAATCAATCTCCTTACCTATGTATCCACATCTATTCCCAAATGCCTCAATGGTGCAAAGGGTGGCTACAACCAAATCTCCTCCACGTCGCTCTAACCTTTGTCATTTGGCTGTTCTCCCACCAACTCACATCCCCTCCCTTGTATATCTCTACAGTACATCCTTCCATCTTACTCTTGGTCTCCCTCTTCTCTGTCCCCCTCTACCTCGCTCAAATACACTCATTTAATCAGTCTCTCATTCTACATCCTCTTCACATGGAGAAACCATATCAAGCTGTTTCTCTTGACACTCAATCACATCCACATGAGCACCACAACACTCTGCTACTTCCTCATTTGTCTGTCTGACTCTCCATGGGACTCACCTGCTCCTCTCAAACAGGTCAGTCACACTGCTCTCACTCCTGACTTGTGTCCTTCCAACAGGGTCTATTCCATACGTTAAAGTGAGGATCACAATACTGTCATGCAGCGACACTTTTACTTCCATGTTCATTTCCCTATTCCTTATCACTGTTTTCAATGAGCCAGCAACCTTTCTACCCTACTGAACCCTTTTAAGCACTTCATCCTCTGAACTTCCATCCTTACTCGTGACACTACCCAAGTACTTGAATGGACTCGAATTGCATTTCCTCACCATCCAGTTTCAATGTACATGTTTTGACTTCATTTCTCTCAAGCACAGCATTATCTCCATTCACTTTTATATTCCATTTCCTACATACCCTCCCAAACTCGTTCACCAAGCCTTGCAGCTTATATTTACATGTATAATCAACAAACAACAGTGCAGGAAGTTTCCACACCCTTCCCTCTCTCATTAGACACACTCCAGCATCCACTGCCCTACCTAGCATCTTTTATAATTCTATCCTTATACAAACTGAACAGCTACGGTGACCTATCACACCCCTGCTTCGGTCCAACACTAAAATCAAAGAACTCCCTTATTTCACTAAACACACGCACTGCAACCCTAGCGTCCTTATACGCTATCTTCACGGCATTCACCAGTTGCCCATCGACTCCTATATTTTAGTAACTTCCTCAATACCTGACTATGTATTCTGTCTATTAGTGATGATATCCCTGTGACATTATCAAACTGTAAGCCATTTCAGCACTGAACGCTAAGGTTTGTTATTTCTCTAAGTTTACCAATCCTATCCGACCTTAATCTAACTTATCATTCTAACCTAACCAAACCTAACATTACTTTGACTAATCGCCAACAGTCTAACCTATCTTAACTTAAGTTAACCTAACCTAACCTATCAGGCGATCCTAACTTAACCTAACCAACCAAGCTTACTTCTCACCATGCTAACATCATAACATATACTAACCTTAGCAGCCCAACTTAGCCTAACCCAAGCAAAAGGCACCCGGAAAATGCAAAGTAGCCATTGGAGTACAGTGTGTACATTTGGTTCCTGGTATACAAGTGCAGTACCAGAGATCTGATTACATATGTGGCCTGGTTAACCCCAGGTGTTTTGCTGGCTACTGGTTGTCGTAAACGTAACTGTATCAGTCTGTATAAAATCTATTAAATGACCAAATCTTCTCCTTGGAGGGAGAGCGAAACCAGAATTAAACCTTCATCACACTGACGATCACTATTACGTCACACTGACGATGCACTATTACGCCACACTGACGATGCACTATTACGTCACACTGACGATGCACTATTACGTCACACTGACGATGCACTAATAGGGAAAAGGCTCCTATAAAGAGCATGATCCATTTGAAGGTAGACACTGTATAAAGGCTGTCTTTGTACACTTCCGAGTCTGTGCGAGTACTCGTATTATGTCATCAACAGAACGAAAGCTTACATATGAAAGTAAATCCTACCAGCACCCACGACTGTGGTTTCAAACACCCAGATACAGAGCACGCACATCGGTGGGCGTAAAATTAATTTCAACCCAGCCCCATAAGAAGTCTTCCCTTGGATATCCTATAACAGTCTTAAGGAAGCAAGAATATAATATTTATACCAAATGTCTCATCCAGAAAAAGCAACAGCTAGATAGTATATTTCACCTTGCCCTGTTTGCTTCACAATGACCATTAATTATCAAAAGCTAATCACTTCAGCACTGCCCGGCTCGCAGCCCTTACATAAGCATGGTCTAGGTGGATCCAAGTTCACCGAGTTGTACTGTTCACACACACACACACACACACACACACACACACACACACACACACACACACACACACACACACACACACACCTTCCCAATGAGACGTCAGCGCAGGGAAGGGAAGGAAAGGAACTGGAATGAGTAAACTATCTTTAGCATCACTGATGCAGAGAATTAGAGTTTTATTCTAAGTAGCCTTGGAGAATTGCAAATTTTCCACAACTCTTTAATCTCCACATTACACCTTAATACCCTCTTGACTGATAGTGGTGCAAACTTTGTCGATTTAAATCTATACAAATAACAAATAACATACTGTAGACTGGTTAGGTGCAATTTGCAAAACAAATCGGTAAGAAAGATGTTACAAAGGCTCCTACATCACAGAATGCGATCCGTACTTATCCTTTGACTTTCAACCTTCACCTCCCTATCCACAAATGAACCTCTTCAGGGGGACGCTAAGCTATCTCGTCCCACCACCATCAGGGAGACAGGCGCCAACACCTTATGCACAAGGACAAGTGGAGAGACGGAGAGGCGAACGCAGAGACGGACTGTCGGAAAGACGGAGGAATGAACAGACTGAAAGATGTGAAGAGAAAGAAAGAAGCTGAAACGGAAGGAACTCAGAGCCGAACTGATGGAGATATGGGCAGACGGGAGGACTCAGAGTCGGAGAAATATGGAGCTACGTGCAGATATAGAGATGGTACGACTGATGTGACAGAGGCACAACTGAGAGACCGAAGGATCTGAAAAAAAGGAAGGTTGAAGGAGTGGCCTGACGGAGAGATTGGCGGAGGAAGAGATGAACAGCAGACAGACTGGCAGACGGAGAAATGAACAGCCAACTGGACATACACAAACACACAGAGAAGGAGGGATAAGGAAACAAAGAAAGACAAGGTGGAATGGTGAGACAGAAACAGACAGACAGAAGGATGAGGATACACCGACAGACAGAAGGGACGAGGACGCAAAGAGAGACAAGGTAGGACGGTAAGACAAAGAAAGGCAGATAGAAGGCTGGGGACATAAAGGCCGGCAAAAGGAAATGTGGAAAAAAATAAAAAAAACAAGAGAGATGGGGAGACAAAACAGACAGGAGGAGGGATTGGGAAGCAAAGACAGACAGGAGGAGGGAAGGCAAGACAAAGACAGACAGAAGGAGGGATGGAGCGCCAAAGCAAAGATCCTGACAAACAAGAAGACCAACACACAGAAAAACTAAAAGCGACAGAGGTGGACAGATACATAAAAATAGACATGTAAAAGCAAAGCTACTCCCAGGCCTTTAGCTCACCGGAGGCTTTATTTAAAACACTGGAGTCAGCTTCAAAGTCACTACCTTAGTTTATTATGAGACAAAAGCGAAATAACCGACACAGAAGGTAAGAATTTCAAGTAGGTGCTAATTAAAGCTGAAAAAAGTGTGCCGCCTGAATTTACCACTCAAAAAAATTTTCTATAAATTTTCAGATACATTAAATGCTAAGAGTAATCGAAATGTAATTTTGAAACAACACCAAACCACACTACCATACCTGCCACACACAACCACAGTTCCCCCAAAACTATTACAACTCCTAACACTCGATCACGCCACTTCATGCATACTTCAACTCGTCCTAACGCACTACCACACCTAATACTAACACAGCTCTTAACACACTACCACACTCTTAACACACTACCATATCTTCTAACACTACCACACCTCTTAACACATTACCAAATCTCTCAGCACAACCAAACCTCATAATTCATTACAAAACCACATCAACAACAGTACCACACTTCCTACTACACAACCACAACATTAATGTATTACTACATACTGCCACACCACCACGTACACACTAATACACACAACCACACCACTTCTCAGATACACACACCACACTATTATGCACACAACCACAACGCCACATAAACCACCATCCATTCACATGATGTAGTACTGCCTACATCTTCCTTCATCATTCTTTTTCTGTGTCTGCCCTTCTCTCTTACTATTTTCCTTAGCCTTCCTGCCCTTTTTATAACCCATCGTTCCACTTCATTTGGCTCTTCAGTGAGTGACGAGCTCAATGGTTTCCTATAAACCAGGAAACCATTTACAACGCCGAGTGGTAACCATATAACTAAACAACAGGGTAGTGTGGAGCCTGCTATTGTAGCCCTGGTAGCGGGGTGGAGAGACGCGCCCGGCGTCCATCTGGGAAAGAAACATCCACACACTACCCTGTGTCTCGCTATGGCGAGACGTTGTCTACCGGAAAAAAAAAAAAAAAGTCATTTAACTCCACGGGATGTCCCTTCAGGGGCGGTTGCTTCCCAGCAGTTGCTTGGTCTGCTCAGCCAGACAGACCAGTGTTACTCAACAACAACCTCAAGTACAACCACACACACACACACACACACACACACACACACACACACACACACACACACACACACACACTACCAAACCACATCCAGATAGACTCCCAAAACAATATGCACAGTGTCATGCTGCCACGCTACGATACACTCCAACTCTCCCCACATTATCACACTACCACACCACCACCACATACTATCACACAACCACACACTACCACACACTTAAACATCGCCCCCACACACACTACCACACACTGAAACCCCGTACACACACTACCACACCACCATACATTACAACACACTGCCACAGCACCACCACACACTACCACACAATTAACACCCCCCCCACACACTACCACACACTGAAACACCCCACACACACTACCACACCACCATACATTATAGCACACTGCCACATCACCCCCACACACTATCACACACTGTCACACCACCTCCAGACACACTCCCAAACCACTACACACAATGACACGTCACTACACATTCCAACACCCCAAAACTATCACACTACCTTACCAACCCCACACACTTGCACACCACCATATGTTCACTACGAAATCAACACACACTCCCACACCATCACAAACACTATCACACCAACACAGACACAATACAATGCTACCATACACACTATCACACCACACCACAACACATTACCACACCCAATGCCCGTATCCCTGACCGTCTTTAAGAGAATTCCAATATACTTAACCTCACAACTTATTCCTCTGGTTACCCTGTCAATCTTTTTTCTCCACCGGACTTCTCATATCAGTCTTACCCCAGCAATCTGTCCTAATGCTTCAGTAAAGCCTATGGACCCTCCCACTTGGCGTGTTTATTGCGTAATGGTTATGTGTATTTGGCAGTACTTCTTTGCCTTTCCCTGGAATTATTATTGCTTCCATACTCAAGAACCACCTGAGTGTACCAAGAATATTCTAGACTCTCCCGAACATGCGAACATTCTGAACATTCCCTTACCTACTCACACTAATACCAGAGACCTCGGTTTAATCGCTCTTGCACTTTTCTATCTATATACCTAGGCTGCTTCCCCCAGAGAAAGGAAGGTAGCCGAGACAGGACGACACACTTCCAATTAACTCCTCCACACACACACATTTATTATTATTTATTGTTCTTAAGCTGTCCACAAAAAGACGGTGGTTTTCAAATCATACCACAGCCAAATTATCCCCAAATCACACACAGTTTATATTTCTGCCCAGTATCGTGCTAAATCTGTCCTGTGTCGGCTTACGAACAACTGTAGTCAGGCTATATGCAACAGACTTTTCCGTTCCTTCTAGCACACCATCAAAATCCCATACTATAAGTTAACTCCCTTCTCTCCCTCTTTTCAATCAGATTATTAATTTTATTTTCTGACAGGGCTGAAACTTAAGAACATACATTTACTTCCAACTCCACCCTCAACGATGCCGTCGCTCTTTTTATCTTCTGCCTCCTTTTACTTTCTAATGCATAAAAATGTATTCATAAGATGTACTTAGGCCGTTTCTAGCCTCACTGAAAGGAAGGGACACTTACCTATCATCGTTGTGGTAGGTCTGGAAGCCGAAAGTAATGAGGTGGATCTCACTGCCTTTCCTCTGATACCATGATACCTGAAGAGTTAATGGAAAAGCAACAGTGAGCAGGCGTCAGTCAGGCTGTGGTTTACAAATATTTATAATGTCTACGGACTACATTTTGTTGGTTACTGTTTGTGCACTGGGTTAAAGGAAACTGTTTTGAATCCCAGCACCTAAGAGGGATCTCTCCTTAGTTACCAGGTTAAATCGCCTGTCGGGAGCATGAATAACAAGCATTAAGCACTAGACAGATGGCGAAGCTTCAGAGCCCTAACATGAGGTTTAGCTAAAGTTGCTATAGTCTACATGAATGAAGAACCTCATTTACGAAAAACCTTAGTTAAACAAACAAACAGAGCCGCACCTTCAAATGCACCCCATATAAAAATTTTGCTACCCTACTGGTAGAGGTTTTTACTGATGGCGTCCCAGGACCTATATTGATTTGTTTTCCATTTTTTTTTTACACGACCATATTTCAATGCACATGAAACAGTGACTGTAAGAGCCCATAACAAGGTCCACTACACAGCCAAACCTTTTCCTCTGAGGAAGAGAAAATGTCAATAACATCCATACACCAAACAAACATAGTATAAATCGGGAAAGAGTGTCTACAGTAATAGTGATCCATGTTATTTAAAACAAGAAAGAAGAAACCAAAGGCCAAGAGCCCTCAAGATTGATCTCTCCAATGAAAAACAAAGACAAGAAAACAGAGAGCCAAATTCAAGATCCGTTAATTTCATTTCGAGATGCCAGGACACAATGCGTTTGAAAGACAGAAGATCATAGGCAGCAGGAAATACAGACAGAGGGAGAGTTCCAAAGGTGACGTGTTGCATATATGAAGGACTGAGGATAAGGGTTAAGTCTTGCAATAGAGAGCTGGGCAGAAAAAGGATGAGAGTTTGTTGTTAGACGGGTGTTACGCGCCCACCGTAGTGGTGGAGAGATGCAAATAGACAGTTCAGTGGAGCAATGACCATAGAAAAGAGATAAAAATGCCGCGGTGCAGAGAAGAAACAGAGGATGAAGGGACCCAGTAGCAGGAGGAGAGTTAATAAGACGAAATGCCTTAGACTCCACCTTGTTGAGAATAGCTGTATGTGGGGAATCTTCCCAGACTTGATAATTGTACTCTACACAGGGGCGAATGAAACCCGTGTATAAGGTCAACTGTGCAAGGGTAAAGAAGGCACGGAGTTGTCTTAGCACACCCAATCTCTTGGAAGTGGATTTTACAAGAGATGTAATATGATCTTTCCAAGATAAATCCCACGAAAATTAAACCCCAAGTATGTTTAAAGATGATGCAGGATTGAGTTGGATATTGTTAAAAAGAAGAGGATACTCCTGCGGAAGATTTTATGGAGATAAAAGATATAAAACCTGAGTTTTTGATGCATTAAAAACAACAAGGTTATTTTTACCCCAGTCAGAGATACGAGCCAAGTCAGACATAGGTGCGTCATAGCCTCATCCCATGTTTGTTAAAGTAACTACTGAGATGGATGTTGCGGGAACAGAATGGAAAGGGTTAGATGTACAGCTTGGAAGGTCATTGATGAATAAAAGGTAGAGAGTTGATGATAGGATAGAGCCCTGAGGAACACCACTGTTGATAGATCTAGGAGAAGAACGATGGCCGTCTACAACAGCGGCTATAGAACGACCAGAAAGGAAGCTGTAGATGAAGACACAGAGAGAAGGATAGAAACTGTAAGAGGGCAGTTTGGAAATTAAAGATTTATGCCAGACTCGATCGAAAGCCTTTGAGATGTCCAGTGCAATGGCAAAGCTTTCGCCAAAGTCCCGAATGGAGGATGACCAGGAGTCTGAAAGGTAGGTGAGAAGATCGCCAGTGGAGCATCCCTAATGGAACCCATACTAACGATCAGAAAGAAGGTTGTGATAGTAAAGATGCTTTAGAACTTTTCAGTTAAGAATTGACTCGAAAACTTTTGAGACACAGGATGTTAAAGCAATTGGACGATAGCTAGTTAGAGGGTTGGGAATGGCCACCCTTCTTTGGGAATGGCTGAATGAGAGCAAACTTCCAGCAAGAAGGAAAGACACAAGTTGATAGACAAAGGCGAAAGAGTTTAGCTAGGCAGGGTGTAAGCACAGAAATACAGTTCTTGAGGACAACAGGAGGGACTCCATCAGGCCCATATGCATTGTTAGTATTGAGGCCTGTGATGGCAGAAAATACATCAACTGAAGAAATTTTAATGTCAGCCATGAGGAAGTCAGTGGGGGGGAAGTGATGGACGAACAGCACCGGAATCGTCTAAGGTGGAATTGGAGGAGAAAGTCTCAGGAAAGAGATCTGCTTTATCAGTAGAAGAAATAGCTACAGAGCCACCAGAGTAGAAAAGAGGAGGGAAGGATAATGAGGTAAAGTTGTTAGAAGGGTTTTTGCCAAGGTGCCAGAAGGAGCGGGAAGAAATCGAGTTGAAGAGTTGAGGGCATTTAGTACAGATGAAATTATTTTTAGCAGAGCAAAGAATAGACTTAGCACGATTCCGGGCAGAAACGTACAAAAGATGTGATTCAGGGGTGGGTTGGCTCTGGTACCTTTAATAGGCCCTTTCCTTGTTACGGACAGCATTAGAACAAGCGTGATTAAACCAAGGCTTTCGTGCATTAGTCAAAGGATATGAGAAAGGAATGTATGCTTCCATGCCCGAGAGAATAACCTCCGTAATGCGCAGGGGACCCTCAGATGGCTCACGGTCATGGAAGCATTCATCATTCCTGAGAAAATTAAAGAAGTACTGCCTGAGGGCCTCCCAATCCGCAGCTCCAAAATGCCGCAGACGACGTTTCTTTGGAGGGTTCACAGGCCACACCGGAGCAATAGGACAGGTTAAGGTAATAAGGTTGTGTTTGGAGTAGCCCAATGGAGAGAAAAGATTAACAGTGTAAGCAGAAGGATTGATTGTAAGGAAGAGGTCAAATATGTTGGAGCTCTCTCCAAGGCCGTCAGGGATATGGGTAGGGTGCTGTACAAGCTGCTCTAGGTCATTAAGGATAGAAAAGATGTAGGCTTGTTCACCAGGGGGATCAGTGAAAGGAGAGGAGAGCCAAAGGTGGTGGTGAACATTGAAATCTCCTAAAATGGAGATTTCAGAGAAAGGAGAAATAGGTAGAATGTGTTCCATCGTAGAAGTAAGATAGTCAAAGAATTTTTGATAGTCAGTAGAATTAGGGGATAAGTAAACAGCGCAGATATATTTAGTCAGAGAATGACAGGAAAGCTGAAGCCAGAGTGTAGAGAATTCAGAAGAATTGAGTTCAGGAACACGAGAGCAAGATAAGTCATTGCGTATATATACACAACAGCCACCTTTTGCTTTGAAATGAGTATAGAGAAAGTAAAAGGATACAGAAAATAGTTTGCTGTCAGTTGCCTCAGACAGCTGAGTCTCAGTTAGGAAAAGAAGGTGAAGTTTAGAGGAGGGGACGTGGTGCTCAACAGAGCGAAAGTTAGAGGAAAGGTCGCGAATGTTGCAGAAATGAAGAAGAAGAGAGTCAGACAGTGGATCCAGGCAGCTCTGGTCATCACCGGGAGAGGAGCAGAAGGTGGGGGCATTTATGCCCCCCCCCCCTTGGGAACTCCGAGGCTTTGTGTTCTGAAGCCATGATGTTTTTGAATTTTGGAAAAGGAAGTGTAGTGTGTACCGTGCATGTAATTTGGCGTTGATAGTTAGAGCAACTTGTATTGGAGAGCATGCTGGCCTGCTCTCTGTGTTACTGAGACACTGAAAATGTTCATTTCAGGTTGCTGTAAATAGGACAAAAATGTCTAAAGTTGGCCTTGAGCTTGCCCCATGACATTAATCTTTGACTGATCTTCTCAAACACAATAGATCCGCTCCCCGGCTATCCCTCAAGCCTTCCACCATGACAGGTTAAAGCTTCCACCATGTCAGGTTAAAGTCCTATAAAAACTGTTTGAGTCATTTTGTTACACACACACACACACACACACACACGCACACAGCGAGCAAAACATAATAAACATAAAAATAGAAGCATTTAATAGAAAATGTAATTCTTTCATTGAAAGGGCATTCTTAAACTGAAAAATATTTCAATTAAAAAAAATAAATAAATAAAAAAGAAATATCGAAAGCATTAACGGAGTGTTTGTGAATATCATGTCCTTCCTGAGATGAAAAAGATCAATTGAAGGACATTAAAACCATTCAGTACGAAAGGGCTTTCCTAAGCAGACGGAAACCACCTGGAAATAACATGAGAAAAGTCGATATATATATATATATATATATATATATATATATATATATATATATATATGCACACACACACACACACTAGCAGGGGTACCTGGCGTTGCCCGGGCTTAAAAGGAGAACACTCTAATCCTGTTTGTTCTGGTTCAATCTTTCTTTTGCTCCAGAAAGACCACGTGTCTCTTGTGCTTTGAAGAGGGATGCTAAGAGGTCCAGCAGCTTTCTGTTTCAGCTTTCTCAGACTAATGCACAGCATTTGTGTACTTGTTTACTATTACCAGTGACCTCATATGACCTCGGAGGTCAACCTCATATAGTCTATGTCTAAACTGGAGGCAATGTGAGTCTCCATGCCAAAAATTGGGCTATAGAGGTACCCGGCGTTGCCCGGGCCAAAAAGGCGAACACTCTAGCGGTGATCTTAGATGACCCAGATCTGAATTTTGACCCCCCTAAAACCATCCTTGGGTCACCCTGATTTAGAATATTTATGGGCCTGGGGGTCTCTGGTCCAATGGTTTGGGCGTGAATGAAGGGCAAACAAATAAACAAACAATGCGGTTCATATATATATATATATATATATATATATATATATATATATATATATATATATATATATATATATATATATATATGGAGCCTCTGTGGTAAAGTGTGCGTTTTCATACACTGAAGAACGAGGGTTCGCGCCCCGCCAGGGTAATAAACTTTGGGAGCGTTCTTCAGGCCATGTACTGCATTGGCAGACACAAGGGGTGCTGTGATTGAACCAGTGTCGCATACTATAAGGTATGCTTGCACCCAGTCGGCTTGCGTGGGCCGATTACACTTGGTTCACAGACTACACACACATCCAAAGCCACTACAATTACACTTACAAGCACTTCTCACTCTACATACAATCTCTACCAGACAGCCAAAGCCACTTGGTAGAGATACATTGGCTGTATCGTCCCCACTTCGGTCGGAATAGGTCGGTCCTGCAGTGGACACTCAAGCGGCTGATGAGATGAGATGATATATATATATATATATATATATATATATATATATATATATTTATATATATATATATTTGTGAATAATTTACCAAGCAATATCTTGTAAAAATGACCTCAGGGATGGTGACAGGAGAGCGAGAAGAAAAGAGTTTTTATTTGTGCCTGTCGACTGCACGGGATGTTATTGAGGCAAAGAGTTAATTTTTACTGAAGTCAGTGTATCCCTTTAACGGGCCACGCAGCGCTGGAATCCATATACCTAATTGTACTGCTAAGTGAACAGCATAGTATAGCAAAGTGAACAGCATTGTATTGCTGAATGAACAGCATTGTATCGCTGAATGTACAGTATTGTACTCATATCGCTAACTGAACAGCACTGGGACAGTAGTCTGGTGGAAATTGATTTTTTCTTTTTTTAGTACATCTTTCTTAGCTATTAATTTTGCATAGTACGCCTTATAAGCTTCTTGTGTGTTATTTATACCTGTCTTATAACGACATTGTTTGCGTGAATAAATTAAACGAGAAAATATAAACCTGTCACATTTTCTTTAACAGAAAATGAACAGAGGAAGAAAGAGCAAATTAAATAAAAAAATAACTATTCCATACACCACACATGAATAAATCAATTGATAAGGATTAGGTGTTATCGTTCGTCCACTTTAACATGGCAGGATTTTCGTTTTTTCCTGCATGTTTCCAAAAGTCAGTGGTAGAACAAGACTACTGGTGCAAAACTCGCCATATAGCATTTCTAGCCTTATATCTTAATATTGTCACAGGTCAGTTTTATAAATGGGGGGATGACAATTTATGGGGTCAAGTTGAAATGGAAAGAGTCTAGTGAACCTCATAAGTTGCTGAGAAAACGTCCACAGAGATTCACCTAAAGGACAAACTTGATCCCCAACCCACACTGGAATAATCACTGCCAGATATATAGGTCAATTGGTTCCACACATGGGTGGTTGGAGTTCGGACCCGATAAATAGTTTGGCAGGAATTTCGATGACAGACTGACTGATTGCCTAAACCGCTGAGCCCCTGCATGACGTGTGTGGGCGTGAGACACGAGTTTGTTGATAATGTGTGTAAGATTAAGAGAAATTATGTTACAAGCCAGTTTTTAAAGACAAAGCTTAGGTTTTATGGGTATTGACATCACGAGGGTCCGCAAGGCAGATAATCAGTTTTTAAGTCCCCATCTCTCCCTAAAAACGATGCACACTACATTTGTATTAATATCCACATCTCTTCTGCTGCTTGAACAGATGCAGTAGGGCACCAACTTTGTCCAGGAATCTGACCGGCCCAAGAATTCAACTTGGGTTCTTTCAGTTGCGAATTGGACATGGGGAGGCGGTGGCTGAATCGGTAGAGAGGCGGCCTGCAGTCCTGATGGACGCAGGTTCGAATCCCGGCTGGGGCAGGGAACAGTTTAAGGATTTGAATTTCATAAAAAGCAGACTTTCCTGATCTACCAGATTACCTTCGACATGTCGTAAAAATACCCCCGCTAATACCAATACACCAGTCCTGTATGAGACAGCCCTAGCATGTATTCAATATGGACGGTGGGTGTTAGTGCCGAAGTGGTGACATGTGGAGGTGTAGGAGGACTACTGGGCCTTGGGATAGGCTACTGCCCCCGAGATATAGGCCCTGAAGCCTTTGCCCAGAGTCGGACACATAAAAAAAAAAAAAAAAAAAAAACAGGGGAGGGGGAAGTGAAATGTGTGTGTGTGTGTGTGTGTGCAACAGACTGCTCTGGGAAGTTGAATGGTCACCTGCTCGTATGGTGATGTCACAGATTGTTTACTGTTATTTAATACCATCAAAAATAAGGCACAATAACCAAGAATATTGAAAACCCTGAAAGGTAAAGGAAAGAAACCTTGTCATCAAATAAGACAAAAAAATAAAATAAAATAAAACAGAGAAACATCAGAAAGAAAATCAGAAAGAAAAAATCCTAAGGGAACCAACATACCAAGGAAAACGAAAAACACGTTACCTGAGAGAAGTAGGCAAGGAAAACACAGCATGATAATAAGCCATAATTAAGACAATATCACAAAATACTCTCAGAAATGTAGAAATGCGGAAATGTAAGACGCACGCCACCAAGGAAGACAAGAAATTTAGGTAAATTACCACCAAACCCAAAACCTAATCAAAACAAACACAAAAATTCCCCGTAAGTTAAATAATAAACAAAAGTTGAGGTAGTCGGCAAACCCTTTTAAAAGAACGCATGATCATCATCACAGGCATCAAGAACAGAGAGGCATGAGCGAACCAGCAAGGAAGACAAGAAGGACGCCAAGATAATGAAGGTGGCAAGCAAAGGGAAAGAGATAGTAAACTGGAGGTCGGGGCTTGATCAGTGAGGCTTGGCGAGGTTGTCAGGTCGTTAAGTTAAAGTCAACAGCCACCCCAAGTCGCTGATGAGTCGTGGGAGATGAGTGGCACAGCTGCAGGGCTGGAGAAAGGGGGAGAGGGAGGGAGGGAGAAGAGGGAAGGAGAAAAGAAGAGGGCAAAGGTTGGGGTGGAGAGGGAGGAGAAAGGTAAGGAAAGGGAAGGAAGGAGGAAGATGGCAAGGGTTGAGGTAGAAAGGGAGGAGGAGGGAGGAAAAGGAAGGAAGAAGGAGGAGGGCAAGTGTTGGGGTAGAGAGGGAGGAAGGAGGGTAGCCTATGAGGAACGGGAATGAGTTCTGAAACTGAAAATTTATAGTTTAATCTTTATATAATTGGAAGCAGCTGGGAATATTGTACATTTTAAAAAAGGTAATGGATGAGTCTTTCTTTTTTTTTAGAATAATACTGTAAGAACGGACTCCAACTTATAAATATATTCAGGTGCTGTTAAAAACACAAGATTTTCTTATTGTTATAATAAGTTGTACTATCATTTACTTTTCATTAGGCTTATCTTATTGTCACTTACAAACTCATTAACCAGTTCAGATAAACCTAATTATTCATATATATACAGGTTACGTACATATATAAATACTGTTACGGAACAGGGAAAGATAACGTACACTTTAAGTGAGAATGCTAAAAATCACTACTGTCCCGTAAAGTTCCAGGTTCAAAACAAAAGAGTTAGGTAAAATTACAAGTTAAAGTTTAATGCTTAAATTAACAACAAAACATTCAGGACTCATAAGGATAATGTAATGGCAAAAACAGGTTAAATATATGGTTAACTGCAATAGCCTCTATTAACACGAAATTAGCAAGAGTAAATTTATCTAAGTCAGCCCTGATAAAATGAGATACCAGATAATACTCAGTGAATGCCAGATAAATAATTACAGATACAAACTATTATCAAAAATGACTGACATAAAGAACCCCACACGAATTACAAAAACTTCACTAGGCCTACAAATTAAACTTATGCTATACAGTACAAGAAAAATGCAACAACAGTTATACTCAAATTACACACAGCTGCTAGATGGTTGGAGATTTCTTGAGCACTCACAATAATAATATCTGTACAGGGGAGGACAGAGATGTGAACAAAATGAGGAGCAGATCTAAGTGGCAATGATGCAGAGGCTGAGCTCATTATATAGGGGCCGGCAGAGCCTGATACAACTTGTAAGAAGGACGCGCAAATGAAGCCATGGGGACAAAGAGCTGAAAATCCCGCACTGTATAACAGAGAGAACGACTTACTCTACTATAACGGTAGAAGGGGGGGACTGAGGCAGAACACGCTCGTGATCAAACATGCAGCAACTGTGCGTTAAAATTACACAAAGGATGATGAAATCATAGGCTATGTAACACCTCCCCACAAAGAAAAAGAAATTTACAAAGGAAATTTCTTATTACTCTAAAACAATCTGTCTAAAGTCTAGATAAGCAATCTGCAATAACATTTTCTTTCCCCTTGACATATTGTATGTCTAATGAATACTCCTGAAGAAGTAGACTCCATCTTGTCAATCTCTGATTTTTATCTTTAAACTTACTAAGGAATTTCAGTGGGTTATGATCGGTATAAATGACTATGGGGTCAAAACCAGAACACAAATAAAATGAAAAATGCTGTAAACCCAAAATCAAGGCCAAAAGCTCTTTCTCAATAGCTGAGTAGTTCTTTTGAGGTGGAGTGAACTTCTTACTGTAATAAGATACAGGATGTTCAATACCCTGATCATCCTCTTGCAGCAAAACAGTCCCAGCTCCTGTATCACTTGCATCAACAGCCATCTTAAAAGGCTTAGCAAAATTTGGAGTAGCGAGCACTGGCTGACTTAATAGAATAGCTTTAAGTTTGTTGAAAGAGGATTCACAGTTATCGGTCCAGACAAATTCAACTCCCTTTTTCAGTAGGTCTGTAAGTGGTGATACAAGAATAGAAAAGTTAAGAACAAATCTCCTGTAATAACCTACCATTCCCAAAAATCTTTGTAGCTCTTTCCTACTTTTAGGTCTGGGAAGATCACTTATAACCTGAACCTTAGCTCCTGGTGGTGCAACATGTCCATCACCAATTACATACCCAAGGTACTGAACTTTAGCTTGACCAAACTCACACTTTGATAAATTAGCTACAAGATTAGCATGAACCAAACGGTCAAGAAATTTACTGACATGGCATAGGTGATCTTTCCAGTTGTCACTGAAGATTAATACATCATCAATATAAACAACACACCCTGCCAAACCCTCTGTTACAACATTCATGAGCTTCTGAAATGTGGCTGGTGCATTCTTCATACCATACGGCATTACAGAACATGCAAAAGCCTTTCCTAGTGTTACAAAACATGAGATCTCCCTAGCACGTTCAGTCATAGGTACTTGCCAGTATCCCTATAACAAATCAAACTTACTTATGTACCTAGCCTTTCCGATCTTGTCTATGCAATCTTCCACACGAGGGAGAGGGTAAGTGTCTGTTTTGGTTATCTGATTAACACGTCTGTAGTCGATGCAAAGCCTCTGTGACCCACCTGGCTTAGGGACTAGAGTGACAGGAGAACTCCACTCACTCTGACAGGGCTCAATCATCTTGTGGTCCAACAGGTAGCCAAGCTCCTTCTGGATGAGAGGAACTTTCACTGGGTTCACACGGTAAGGAGGCAATTTAATTGGCTTTGCGTCTCCAACATCGACATCATGCATCAACACAGTGGTTCTTCCTGGAGTGGCACGGAACACTTGCGGGTACTCCTGCAGTAATGCCGAAAACTCCTGCCTTTCCTTGGGTGGTAGATGAGAAAGCTTAGTCTGGAGATCATTCATGATATCAGGATTCTTCCCCAAACTATCACTCAGGCTCATACTGCATGGGAGAGCTTCACTTGCAGACTCGGGTGGAACAGCTACAGTGCAGACTGGATTATTTTCGTCCCGCCTGTGATAGAACTTTAGCATGTTGATGTGACAAAGTTGCTTGCTCTTTCTACGATCTGGTGTGGCGATGACATGGTTCACATCACTGAGTTTCTTCTCCACGAAATAGGGACCACTAAACTTGGCTTGAAGAGGTTGCCCATGAACTGGTAGTAGAATCAAAACCTGATCTCCTGGCTGAAAGTGGCGTAACCTGGACTTCTTTTCATACCAAGTCTTCATCTTCTCCTGAACAGCTCCTAAATTCTCTCTCGCCAGCTGTAAAGCAGTGGACAGCCGTTCTTTGAACTTCATCACATACTCCAGCAGGTTGACGTCATCTTCCTCCGACAGCCAGCATTCCTTGAGTAACTTAAGGGGTCCTCTTACTTCATGGCCAAACAGTAGTTCAAAAGGTGAGAAGCCCAGTGATTCATTTGGAGATTCTCTTGCGGCAAATACGACGAATGGAAGACCTTTATCCCAATCTTTCTGATGTTCCAAACAGTATTTCTTGAGCATCGATTTGAGTGTTTGATGATATCTCTCCAACGCTCCTTGGGTCTGGGGATGGTAAGCTGAAGACGTGATCTGGGTGATGCCCAACTCTTTCAGAGACTGCTTGAAAACGTTTGACATGAAATTACTTCCCCAGTCTGACTGTACCTCCTTGGGCAGACCAAACTTTGTGAAGAACCCTAGCATTTCCTTAACCACGTTCTTTGCTGAGATATTTCTAAGTGGAATGGCTTCAGGATAACGAGTAGCCATATCAATCATGGTCAACACATAAGAAAATCCTGAAGAAGTCTTAGGAAGAGGGCCCACAATATCCACCAACACACGGGTGAAAGGCGCCTCAAAAGGAGGAATGGGAACTAGAGGTGCAACCTTTTCGGTCTGATTACACTTCCCCACAACTTGACAGGTGTGACAAGACTTACAATACCAGGAAACATCCCTGAAGATACCTGGCCAGTAGAAGTGTTTCAAAATGCGTGCCACAGTCTTCCTCACTCCAAGGTGTCCTGCCAAACTGGAATCATGAGCCACTCTAATGATATCCTGCCTACAAACACGAGGGATGACAACTTGATGTACAACCTCCCATTCACAGTCGGCTGATGCTGTTGGGGGTCTCCACTTCCTCATAAGTACTCCTGACTTTACATAATAACAAGTAGAAGCACCAGCTGACTCTTCCTCACTGCAAGCAGAGTTAGCTAGACCTTTCAACTCAGGGTCAGCAACCTGCAACTCAACCAACTCTTGACGAGACAAATTATCAACACTACGGGGTACTGCCTCATCTGGTGAGTGGTCCAAATTAGCAAGAAAAGTGTCAGCTAGGATAACATCATCATCATCATTATTATCCTCTAAATCACCAGTAACTTTAGACTTAGCCCTAGTGACAGCACATGCATGGAACACATCAGGGACACCACAATCCTGGGTCGCAGCCACTGGCTCACTAGACAACTGAGGAGCTGGACACACTTGACTTCCACCAATATCATTTCCAAGTAAGAAAGTTACACCTGACATTGGGAGTGTCTCAACCAACCCAACTATAACAGAACCATTAACAAAACCAGACTCTAAATTCACTCTGCACAGAGGAACAGAGAAGTAATTATTCCCTACACCTTGTAAGATTACAGTTTCATCAGAGGAATTAAAATTAGAGCCTAGAACACTGGTCAGCATAAGGGATTGGCAGGCACCTGTATCACGATATGTTTTAACTGATTTCCTGTCATTACTGTCCAGAGGACTGACAAAACCATCAGACAGGAAATTAGCACATGAACTCTTGAGAGTGTCACCCACGTTACTGCTCAAAAGAGGAGCTCCATCATGAGAATTTAAGTTACCCCTCAAAGCAGGTTCAGTTAACTCAGTTAAAGAATTCTGGGAACTCTCAAGAGTGGACACTAGACCAATTGACTGAATATTTAAAGACTCCTTTTTGTTCACATCACGCTGTCTCCTGAAACATCTCTCCGTAGTATGACCAAGCTTACTACAATAAGTACATTTACTTTTCTGAAATCTAGAGGTGAAGCTGGTATTTACTTCCTGAGAAACATCATCCTTATTCTCTTTCCTGTTACCTGTACTCTGAGTAGAGGCAACGTACTTACTCTCAGCTTTCCCTTTTTCTCTAGAATATCTCTTGTGAGTGAGAACATACTCATCAGCTAAAACTGCAGCATCAGACAAATTATCTATTCTTTTCTCATCAAGATATAGGCTTACATCTTTACTAATACACCTTTTGAAGTCCTCCAGCAAAATCATCTGCTTAAATTTACCAAAATCAGAATCCACATTCTTAGAATTTAACCACTGCTCTAACAGATCTTCTTTGATTTTTGCATACTCAACATGGGATTGCTTATCTTGCTTGTAAGTTGTCCTAAATTTTAGTCTATAGGCTTCAGGAACAAGCTCATAGGCCTTAAGAATCAAGCTCTTAACTACATCATAATTATCAGATTGATCCTGAGGCAAAGATGCATAAGTTACTTGAGCTTTACCGGTGAGAACAGTTTGAAGGAGTACTGGCCAATACTCCTTAGGCCAATTAAAACCTGTAGCTACCCTCTCAAACAACTGAAAATACTTTGTTAAATCAGATTCATTAAAAGGAGGGACAAGTTTAACATTTTTAGCCACATCAAAATCATCAGAGCTAGATGATCCAGTTCCACCTTGTTTCATGCGATACTCATGGTCTGCCTGAATCCTAGCAATTTCAACTTGTGCCTCAGCCTCCCTAGCACGGGCCTCCTGCAGGGCTAGCTGTAACTTAGCTAATTCAATCTGCGTTTGCTCATTTGGAGGAGTTACATTAAACAAGCTTTCATTAATCATGTCAACAATTTGATCTTTAGAATGATGAGAGCGAACAACAATTCCCAATTGTTGAGCAACAAGCTTAAGTTCATTCTTTGTTCTGTTTTCTATATCACACACTGCACATTTGACAAAAAATCTTTGGCTTCATCAAGTGTAGAAATAGTAGCCATCATGAATATATCACAGTCACAAAATATCAAACAATATCCTTATGATAATATCCTGAATATCCTGATATGAGGTCGCCAAATTTATGTTACGGAACAGAGAAAGATAACGTACACTTTAAGTGAGAATGCTAAAAATCACTACTGTCCCGTAAAGTTCCAGGTTCAAAACAAAAGAGTTAGGTAAAACTACAAGTTAAAGTTTAATGCTTAAATTGACAACAAAACATTCAGGACTCATAAGGATAATGTAATGGCAAAAACAGGTTAAATATATGGTTAACTGCAATAGCCTCTATTAACACGAAATTAGCAAGAGTAAATTTATCTAAGTCAGCCCTGATAAAATGAGATACCAGATAATACTCAGTGAATGCCAGATAAATAATTACAGATACAAACTATTATCAAAAATGACTGACATAAAGAACCCCACACGAATTACAAAAACTTCACTAGGCCTACAAATTAAACTTATGCTATACAGTACAAGAAAAATGCAACAACAGTTATACTCAAATTACACACAGCTGCTAGATGGTTGGAGATTTCTTGAGCACTCACAATAATAATATCTGTACAGGGGAGGACAGAGATGTGAACAAAATGAGGAGCAGATCTAAGTGGCAATGATGCAGAGGCTGAGCTCATTATATAGGGGCCGGCAGAGCCTGATACAACTTGTAAGAAGGACGCGCAAATGAAGCCATGGGGACAAAGAGCTGAAAATCCCGCACTGTATAACAGAGAGAACGACTTACTCTACTATAACGGTAGAAGGGGGGGACTGAGGCAGAACACGCTCGTGATCAAACATGCAGCAACTGTGCGTTAAAATTACACAAAGGATGATGAAATCATAGGCTATGTAACAATACATACTTATTTCCTGTACCGTACGTAACACTTATACCCTCCCTTTCAGTAATAAATGTATATAAAACTTGCAACATTGCAGTGACAGTGTACAGTGTCATATTGTTAAAAACTATCTAAATCATGATTATTGCAATGTATGTATATAGACGAATTTTGACAAGGAGAAATATACCTAAGAGTATTAAGCTGGCGAGAGTAGTCTTATATTAAATGTCTAGTGGTAGTTTATTCCAGACTTTCACAGCCTTATAATCATGAGTGAAGTTTCCAGTGAGTTAATGTTCCTGAGATGTTACCTCACATCATATTAATGGTCATCAATATAGTTTGGTACAGATTTGAACACTGAAAGAGTAGACTGTAGCACCAGTCGAACAGGGCAGTACTCCCGAGGTAGATGGCAAGCTGGTGATAGGGAGAGCTGGAGCTCCCGTTTCATCAGCCCTCAGGACTTGATCCTGACCATCCCCCTTTGCTGAACATTTTCAGTGCATTCACTTACACAGAAAGTAGGCCAGCATGCTCTCTTAATACCTCTACCTTCAACTGTCTACACCACACTACATGCACATAACATATCACACCTTCTATTCACTCTCTTTAGTAATGACCGCTGCAATGTTACGATCAAATGAGGTGGTACCTCGGATTGCCACCACCGGCAGGGTAGGGCTGGCGGCACACGGTCCTCCTGGTGGCCATTAAGCGACTGTGCCGGCAGCGACTGTTGCTATTTCTGGTAATGCTTGTCAGCGAAGAGGTGAAAGTGAGGCCTTATTCTTCACCAACATCCGCGGCCTTACCACAAAATTAAACTCAGTTCATTTTTTCCTTCAGTCCATATCCCCTTTGGCCCTTTTCCTCACAGAACCACAAATCTCACCCTCTACTCATATATCCCCATTTTGGTTTCCCGGTTACCATCTCCTTACAAACTTCTGTAACAAGGGCGGCACCTGTCGTTATATCAAATCTCAGTATGCAGTTGACACTATTTTAAACTTCACTTCATCCAGTTTTGATTACACATTGTATAAACTAAATTGTCAAAATATTACCAAATATATCTGTGTACTTTATCGCTCCCCCAATGCTTCTTCGGAACCCAGTGTATTTAATTCCATATCCACACAGTTGAGTAACCTTAACCTTGCCCTTAACACTGAAATTACCATTTTGGGTGATTTTAACATACATAAAGTTGAATGGTTACTGTATTCTGCCAGGACTGATGACGCTGGTCTAGAGTGCGAGCTGTTTGCAAAATCGTTTAATCTCACCCAGCTGGTAAAGCAACAAACCAGAATACCTGATAATCCTTCCCATAATGCCCGTCTCTTGGATTTATTCTTGACAAATAATCTAGACCAATACAGGATAGAAGTACTGTCACCACATGGATTCTCTGACCACAGTCTCATCAAAGCCTCATTAGTTAACCCCCGCAAACCTCCCCATTCTGAACCTGTCAGGGTGACCTGGTGGCACTTTGATAGAGCAAACTGGGATGGATTTAGAAATTATCTTGCTGACATTCCATGGCAGTCTTTCTTCTCTAGTGATCCCAGTTCCACCCATTCCAATATTTGTGACTTAATACTAGCTGGTATGGATTTATTCATACCAAGTCAACAGTTCACTAAAAGATCGAACTCTCCAAAATGGTTTGATGGCAACTGTGCCAGAGTAACAGCCCAAAAGTCATTAGCATATAATTCTTACTTAAAATAAAAAACATCTGAATCACTCTCTCAGTTTAAAATTGCTAGAAATCACGCAAAAGCTGTAATAAATCAATCTAAATCAAACTTTCTTCAAAAGCAAGCGTCAGAACTACTTAACAGCCCTAATGACAATAGAATATTCTGGTCAACTCTTAATTCTTTCAATAATAACTTTAACATGTCATCTTCAATTCCCCCACTAAAATCTTCAGATGGCAACATTACAAATGACACGCGTAGGAAAGTGGATATTTTTGCCAATACATTTGCCAGAAACTCTACCATAGACGATACCAGCCAGAACGTCCCAGTACTAGAACTTGACTCTCCCGAAATTGCCCCACTTAAAGTACAGACAAGATACGTAAAATCCATTCTAGACAATTGACCTACCAACAAAGCTCCAGGCCCAGATGGAATTCCACCAGTTGTTTTGGAAAAGTGTTCCCCTGAACTTGCCTCTGTTCTAGCTAAATTACTCAGACTATGCATACGTACTTCATCATTCCCAAATTCATGGATAGTAGCCAATATCCACAAAATTCCGAAGAAAGGAAGTTCTTCTGACCCCTCTGATTACAGAGCAATAGCTGTCACATCTTCTCTTGGTAAGGTATTTGAAACTTTAGTTAATAAGCACATTGTAAAAGATTTTGAATCCAACAACTTAATTATTGATAGACAATATGGTTTTCGCCACGACAGATCCACCATTGATACTCAATCTCCTAACTCATACCATCCATCAATCAATTGATCTACATGGAGAAACTCATGCAGTAGCCCCTTGATATTTCTAAAGCTTTTGACAGAGTATGGCACCGTTCCCTGCTGTCCAAACTCCCTTGCTATGGACTAACGTCTTTTGTTCCTTTGATTTCTTCATATCTTAGTGACAGGAAAATAAGAGTAAAAGTAGATGATGTATATTCCAATTTCCACTCAATTAACGCCGGCGTGCCACAGGGATCAGTTCTGCCGCCAACCTTATTGCTGGTTCATATTAATGATCTCTTATCTGTCACCCACAATACCATCCACTCATACGCAGATGACTCAACACTACATAGTTCATTCACACTCAGACATCCATTTACAATGTCTAATATCTCTACCTCTAAACTCAGTACAGCCATTTCCATAAATCAAGACCTATCTACGATCAGTGAATGGGGACAAAACAACCTTGTCCCATTTAATGCAAGTAAAACTAAATATATACAAATTACTAATAGGCAGGTATTGCCAGATTCGTAGATTACCTTCAGTGCTACCAATATTCCCATCTCCAAAAGTATTGAAATTCTTGGCGTCTCACTTAACAGTGCCCTTAGCTGGACCTGTCATGTTAGATCACTTGCTAAAACCGCCTCAGAGAAACTTGGATTATTGTACAGAGTCCGTAACTTCTTCACTGATGAACAATTAGCTACAATTTATAAGAGTCATGTGCGCTCTCAGCTTGAAGACTGCTCACCCTTGTGGAATGGATGTGGAGAGGTTGCATTAAAACAACTAGACAAAATTCAGAACAAAGCTGTTAGAATTATTAACAACCCTGCCATTACAAATAAACTACCTCCCCTGCAAGTAAGAAGGAATGTTGCCTCCCTTGCATTATTTTACATATATTTTTATCGCAAATGCTCAGACGAAGTTGCGTCTATGGTGCCACCTCTCCATGCCCTCCCTCGTGCTACACGGGCATCTGGTAGCGCTCATGACTGGAATGTCACTCAACCATATTACAGAACTTCTGCCTATCAGAATTCTTTTATTCCCCGAACTGCATCGCTCTGGAACTCGCTTCTCCAGAGTTGTTTCCCTCCAAATTTCAACCCATAGCTGTTCAAGTCTAATTGTTACAGATATTTTATGAACAGAGGACACCAGTAATCTGGTGTATGGATCATTTTTTTCTATTCATTTGTTTTTCCTTCCTCCGTTCTGTTATCAAAAAAAAAAAAAAAAAAAAAAAAACACACACACTGAAAGAATGGAGCAGTGTATGGTGGGAACTTCATTTTTTCGATGATTTAAGGTGGGAGAAAAATTCATTTATGGTAAAAATTATCCTTCAGTGCAACAGTACGTAACACCTTTCTTTGATCCACCATTAATGTCTGTTCTTGTTCTACCTGTCATGCCCTAACCGATGTGGCAGGAGAATAAATGTAGGTGAACAAGGCAGTGATATATATAAGTAAGTGTTTTGATATTAATAAGTTCGTGTTTTATAGACAATTCCACACTGCTTGTGTATTTTGCTTTCTATGTGCAGTATATGCCTCTTTAGATTAATCGTTTACTGACTCCTACGGTTAGAAATTGCTTTTGTTCTTCATCCCTAATTATAGTACCTCTTGTTATTCATGGTTGCAAATTTGGAGGCCTGCTTTCTGTTTTCACTGATTATTATGAAATAGGTCCTAAAATTTACTGTAAATTTGCTGCACATAATCCAGTTTCTTTAATTCTTTGTTCGCAATATCTGTTGGTGTGTGAAGGTCTGGGGCTCGTATTCTCATCGGGGGAAACGCCCTAACACCTTTTACGTAAATGATTTATTTTGCCTATTACACCCTCCGGTTCTCCTCTGTGTTGCGTAAATCATTCTCATATCACCATACTCTGCATAAATAACGTACTAAACGGTATTTGTCAGCCGTGTACAAAAACAAATCGCTTAGGAAAAGGTGTTAGGGAGCTTCCTCAACTGACAAGAATACTGGCTTGGGTGACTTCCATGACGTCCTGTCGCCAGCAAATAAAAACTTCATTAACCTGATTACCTGTGTCATTAACCCCTTTACCCCGATCATGTACTTTTCTTATTCTTGGCATCTCCTGACGATTTTATTCAGCTCAGGAAAGACTTTTTCAAAATATAAGAGTTAAATGAAGCATTTTTCATTCAGAAGATGAACAGACGAAAGGAAAACAAATTTTTTATATATATATATATATATATATATATATATATATATATATATATATATATATATATATATATATATATATATATATATATATATATATATATATATATAATGTCATTAGTAAATTGCTTCCGTTTGAGAGACCTTGTCTCAGGTGAGTAAAACCGTCTAGAATTAGTAAGAAAATTAAAATAGGCCACTGGATGCAAAGGTTTAGTTATTAATATATAAAATGGAGAGTAACAGCATGGATCACTTTGGAATGCCGTGCAATATTGGCAGAGAATGTGATGGGTATCCGTTATATTGCATAGTATACTCCGCTTGTGTAAATAAAATATTTTCTAAATTTAAGTTAGTAAGTTAGTAATGCCTTTGTTTCTATAATTTTCTAATTTAGAGAGAAATATATCGTAATTAACTGTATGGAAAGACCTGGAGGAAAAAATCATAATTACTCTAGACCATCATTGTAGTTTTTTTTTTTTTCGAACAAGTTAAGAGTATCAGAAGTAAATGATGTAAGAGCAGATCCTGTAGATCATCCTTTTCAAAATCCGTATTGGAAATATATTAAAGTTTCTTGGCAGTATTTATTAACTCCAGTATACATTAACTTCCCAAGTATTATCTCAGTGTAGGTAGAACTGATACTGGACGATAAATATTGAACATTCACCTGTCGCCCGATTAGAACACAGGAGACACATTTAGCATTTTTAATTCATCTGGAATATACCTGTTAAGAATGGGGACTTACATAGATATTGGAAAACATGATATAATATTTTGGTCATGTCTTTTATATTCAACATGAGAATGTCTTCATGACCTGGTGCAGAGCTTTGTGGTTGGTGTGTGATTTATCGAGCTCATTTAAGGTGATAGGAGCCTGTTAAGGAGGCTACATGTCTGTCTGGGAGTGTGATTCAAAATTAATGGCTGGTTCTTGTATGTTACATGCTCGAGTTTCACCAACGTTAATAAAATAATAAATTTTAATATCAGCAGGTTCGTGTGGGAAAGGAGAGAGTGTTGGTTGTGATGGGGAGACAGAAAATTGATTTAGACGGAGAGAAAGGGTAGAGTATTAATTACTGAGGTCAATAATAAAGGAGGGACAGTGTATCGACTGGGGAAGGAAGTAAGGAGAGCGGCATGGAGTGGTGTATGAAGGGAGGAAAAGGGCATAGGTTGGGGTAGGAAGGGAGGGCATAAGCAGGGGTAGGAAGGGAGAAAAAAGACGTAGGTTGGGCAGGAACGGAGGGAGAGGGTATAGGTTGGGGTAGGAAGGGAGGGAAAGGGTATAAGTTGGGGTAGGAAGGGAGGATTAGGGCATAAGTTGGAGTAGGAAGAGAGAAAAAATGCATAGGCTGGGGAAGGAAGGGAGGGAGACGGTATAGGTTGGGGTAGGAAGGGAGGAAGGAGAGGGAATTGGTTCAGGGAGAGAGGAAAGGGTAATGATTGGAGATTTATAAAGAGAGAGAAAACATGGACTGTGGTTGAGAAGTAGGCAGAGGGTATGCGTTGGGGTGGGAAGGGCGGGAGATTGCATGGATTGCGTAAGGATGGGAGAGAGGAGGGTACGCAAGGGATGACTGAAATAATAGAGTAAGGGCGAGGGAAGAAGGACATCAAGGAAGGAATGAGAGGAATGAGAGAGGGTCATAAAGGGAGAGTGGAGGGGGGATGGAGGTCGAGTGTTTTGCATCGGGATAAGAACCTTGAAAATCTTTAGACTTGGTCCTTTACAATGGGAGCGATAGCATGTGTGAAAAGTAATAGAGCCAAATGTGATCTGGTTGGTGATATCTGACATCCACAAGCTGATTCCTGATGAGGTATGTGAGTGGGGGATGATAAGCCAAAGGTGATCTGGTTGGTGATATCTGACATCCACAAGTTGATTCCTGATGAGGTGTGTGAGTGGGGGATGATAACGTAGGTCCTTGGAAATCAAGAGTTGGTCCATACCACTCGTCTGTTGTGTATAATGCATGGCCAGATATGACCGGTTATTGAGATGTGCCGTCCAGAGTCTGTGGTACTGGGAGGCAAGGGGGTCAGCATCTTGAAAACCAAGAATTTCCCTTTATCATTGGTCTACAGTAGTAGTAGTAGTAGTAGTAGTAGTAGTAGTTGTTGTTGTTGTTGTTGTTGTTGCTGTTGCAATGAACCGATGGTCCCTTGCAATGGACAGCTCCTGGCCGTACCTTGCCACAGCGATGCAAGGGGAAGAGTGTGGGAGTTTGGTTCCTGGATGAACGCCGCATTTGCCTCTGCACCCAGTTAACATAGGCACCATAGTAGGCTCCACATCACCCAATTATTTGGTCATATGGTTGCCATCCACAGTTGTAAATGGTTTCTGGGGATCAGGAAACCATTAGACATGTCACTCAATGCAGAGCGACCTAAGGAAGAAGAAATCGATACTACATCACCTGGTTACTGAGCCGTGGGATCTTCCAGCTGTGATGTGTAATAGGTGCAAAGAGGGGGGAAGGATGGACGTAAAACCTTCAGAGACAGAGACTTGGCCTTTATCGTAATATGTGTAATGTTGCTCAAGCAAAAGTGACTATATTACTGAGGTAGACTATCCATAAACTGTGTCGTGTGGTGGTGGACCCGGCACAGAAACACAAGTAAAACAAGAGTATTCCGTTGTTGACCCGAATACACAGTGACACAGATCTGCAATCGATTACAATATAAAAACGTGACGAGCAGCATTAAGCTCTGCATTATAAGTCTTGTTTTAATAACAGTGCATTTTATTCTGCCATACCATACATCAGAGCTACTATTCATACTTACCAGGCACACCGGAATATGGCAATTTACTGTTCATGTCATGTTCCATCGAATGAAGATATATCAGTTGTTTGTATTCAAAACAGAAAATGCTGCACGCATATTAAAAGTTGGTTATAGTATCTGTCCGGCTTTTCAGTATTACTGATCTGCTAGTATCTGTGCAGAACAAGGCCGAAATGAAGGCAAGGGTGAGACAAAGTGCCGGTCACATCGCCCTATTTTCTACATTTCACACAGAGTAGTGTTTTCGGCCTTACAGATCCTTTCCTCTTTACGTGCATAAAACAAATTAAACGTGAATTGTACAGCTGCACCCCCCTCTTCCATGTCAGGCGTGAATCCCTTATCCTGTATAATATATATATATATATATATATATATATATATATATATATATATATATATATATATATATATATGCTAAACTTTTTCAGTGTCTCAGTTACACAGAGAGTAGGCCTGCATGCTCTCCAATACAAGTTTCTTTAACTATATACACCAAACTACATGCACAGCACACACTACACTTCCTTTTCCAAAATTCAAAAAATCATGGCGTCCCAACACTCAGCCTCGGAGTCCCCTTGGGTGGGGGGGGACCATAAATGCCCCCACCTTCCGCCCCTCTCCCTGTGACGACTTGAGCTGCCTGGAACCACTGTCTGACTCACTTCTTCTTCATTTCTGCAACATTCGCGGCCTTTCCTCTAACTTTCGCTTTGTTGAGCACAACCTCTCCTCCTCTAAACCTCACCTTCTCTTTCTAACTGAGACTCAGCTGTCTGAGGCAACTGACAGCAGACCCTTTCTGTATCCTACTTTCTCTATACTCACCTCAAAGCCAAAGGTGGCTGTTGTGTATATATACGCAATGACTTAACTTGCTCTTGTGTTCCTGAACTCGATTCTTCTGAGTTCTCTACACTCTGGCTTTGGCTTTCCTGACATTCTCTGACTAAATATATCTGTGCTGTTTACTTATCCCCTAATTCTACTGACTATCAAAAATTCTTCGACTATCTAACTTCTACGATGGACCACATTCTATCCATTTCTCCTTTCTCAGAAATCTCCATTTTAGGAGATTTCAATGTTCACCACCACCTTTGGCTCTCCTTTCCTTTTACTGATCCACCTGGTGAACAAGCCTACATCTTTTCTATCCTTAATGACCTAGAGCAGCTTGTACAGCACCCTACCCATATCCCTGACTGCCTTGGAGAGAGCTCCAACATACTTGACCTCTTCCTTACAACTAATCCTTCTGCTTACACTGTTAATCTTTTCTCTCCGTTGGGCTCCTCCGATCACAACCTTAACCTGTCCTATCACTCCGGTACAGCCTGTGGACCCTCCAGGGAAACGTCATCTGTGGCATTTTGGAGCCACGGATTGGGAGGCCCTCAGGCAGTACTTCTTTGATTTTCCCTGGAATGATTATTGCTTCCATGGCCGGGAGCCATCTGAGTGTGCCTTGAGTATTACGGAGGTTATTCTCTGGGGCATGGAAGCATACATTTCTTTCTTGTATCCTTTGTCTAACGCAAGTAAGCCTTGGTTTAATCATGCTTGTTCTAATGCTGTCCACAACAAGGAGAGGGCCTACAAAAGGTACCAGAGCCAACCCACCCCGAATCACATCATCTTTACGTTTCTGCCCAGAATCGTGCTAAGTCTGTTCTTCGCTCTGCTAAAAATAATTTCATCCGTACTAAATGCTCTCAACTCTCCAACTCGAATTCTTCCTGCTCCTTCTGGCACCTTGCCAAAAACCTTTCTAACAACTTTACCTCATCATCCTTCCCTCCTCTTTTCTACTCTGATGGTTCTGTAGCTATTTCTTCTACTGATAAAGTAGATTTCTTCGCACAGACTTTCTCCTGCAATTCCACCTTAGACGATTCCGGTGCTGTTCCTCCATCACTTCCCCCCTCTGACTTCCTCATGGCTGACATTAAAATTTCTTCAGCTGATGTATTCTCTGCCATCACAGGCCTCA
>NC_137033.1:55695884-55760884 GCF_032717465.1 Coenobita brevimanus | reverse complement strand
GTGTGTGTGTGTGTGTGTGTGTGTGTGTGTGTGTGTGTGTGTGTGTGTGTGTGTGTGTGTGTGTGTGTGTGTGTGTGTGTGTGTGTGTGTGTGTGTGTGTGTGTGTGTGTGTGTGTGTGTGTGTGTGTGTGTGTGTGTGTGTGTGTGTGTGTGTGTTTGTGTGTGTGTGTGTGTGTGTGTGTGTGTGTGTGTGTGTGTGTGTGTGTGTGTGTGTGTGTGTGTGTGTGTGTGTGTGTGTGTGTGTGTGTGTGTGTGTGTGTGTGTGTGTGTGTGTGTGTGTCCGCAGAAGTGCATAATTACCACACGCACCGCCAGCTTTTTACCTGTCTTTGTGGACAGGTGAACTGCCTTTACATACAGCGCGAAAGTAGTAGTTAAGTACAGAGTGGAGGAGGTTATAAGGGGAGGAGGGTTGTTGCCTGCTGGAGATCAAAGGAGGTCTGGGATGGGAGTTATGATGGAGGTTGTAGTCAAGGAGCAGTTGGGGGTTCTTTTTTTTTATGCCTTCGACGCTGGGTATGGACTTGATAGCCCGTTCCTAGTGGCCCGGCAGTCGTTTTACCTGCCATAATCGCTTGTCGGTGGGAACATCTTAATTAAAAGGCATTGTCGTTACGAAAGCGTGACATTTGACGCGAGGCGAAAATGAAAATACTCACAATTATTGGTGGTGTTCTGGAGCCTATCAGACAGTCATAATATTCTTGTATGCAGGAGATAGAGGGAAAGAGTTTGTCAGTACGCATAATTTGCTTCTTGACGTGCTGCATTAATATAACAATCTGATAACACCATGCAGTACGCGCTGATCTCAGAGTTTATTAAGGAACTACAGTACGCTTTTCTTACGCAAAACGCTTGATAGATTTCGTAACTGGTTTGTTTAAGAGGTCGTAAATATGCCAGATAGGTAAGAGTGCACGCTCCTTGACCTGGCGCATAAAATAATATTACTGATATTAATTAAGTTTTATTTGCCAGATATACTATTTTTTTTTTTTTATCTAGACAAGATATTGTGCATGAAACTGAATTAAGGATTTTGGATTTCTACATAAATGTAAATAATAAAGTGCATTTCAGAACTTATTAGACAGTTATGCTATTCTTGTGTTAAGCAAAAAGCGGTGCTGCTTAAGGTGGCCCTCAGAACCAAGGAAATGGGGCAGTAAGTTTGGAAAATTAGGGCTGCCGTGAGAGGAGCAGGAGGAGGAGGAGAAGGAGGGAAAAAACACTGTACAACGGCAAAGGGAAAGGCGCAAGAAAAAAAGAGCACAATAATGAAAGAAGAGAAAATATGTATAACGAGGGAATTACAGAAGGCAGAAGGTGGTAGGTGGTGACGGCCATCATCCACTCGCTTCATGTAGCGCTGTTCCTTCACCTTTATCAATCATTTTCTGTATTTGCCCTTCTCTCATTCTATTTCTACCATCTTTCCTGTCACTTTTATTGCTCTTCTTTCCACTTCAAGCTGCTCCACACTTAGTGACCTACCTAATGATTTCCTGTAACCTAGGAAAACAGTTGCAACCCAGGGTGGCAACGAAATAACAGGGTATGTGAAGCCTGCTATGGTGTCCCTATTAACTGTGTAGAGAGACGCAACTACGGCGTCCATCCGGGAACCAAATCTCTACAACCTTCCCCTGGCCATAGCAAGGTCCTGTCTGCCGCAAGGGACCAACGGCTCACTTAACGCCATGGCTCTTTATGGGCCGTTGCTTGCCTGCAGTTGATGAGTTACTCATCAACAACAACAGGAGGCAATTACGTCTCCCAGGCACTGCTATGTGATCCCTGGAGACACCTTGTTGAAATGAAGTGTTGTGCCGCAGCTGAGTGTACAGCGATAAACCATTGAGAGAGAGAGAGAGAGAGAGAGAGAGAGAGAGAGAGAGAGTTCACAAGATTACATATTTGTGGCAGGAGTGAGAGAGAAAATATATAATACAGCCAGAAAATAAGTCGTCGCAAACTGTGGCCTGCCGGAAGAAAATAAGACATAGAGTGATTATGTTGTTTCCTGCCGCTTATCCTTTTGAACCATACTGTTAATTTTCTGTGATAAACCACTACTCTTACGGTAGCATAAATCTTGACCAGCTATTTGTGTGTGTGTGTGTGTGTGTGTGTGTGTGTGTGTGTGTGTGTGTGTGTGTACAGTATCAGTAACAGGCAGAAAATAAAGCAACTGGGGTGAACCGAATGCCAGAGGGAACATGGAGGTGGATGGTTTAAAACTGCTATGGTGGAGGCCATTGCATACCACAGTTGAGAAAATGAATGTGAGTGACTGTTTCTTTGTCTTCTTTTAGGACGCCACCCTGGTGAAGAGGATAACGGTGAAAAAGTAAATAAGGTAAATATATAAATAAACAAAATAATAAGGGCATATTTCACAGTCGCACACACCCCTGTAGTATTCTAAAGGGAAATAATAATTAATCCCCAATTAAGAGTTTCAGTGACACCCTTCTGGCTCACAGTCCAATACAGCTAATTGCCCACTGCTCTGCCCTGTCCTACTGTATCATTTTGACATAGTCTTCTTTATCCCTTCGCTGATCAGTGGTTTTCTCAACAGAAAATGTTTGTAGACAGCAAAAATGATATTTAAAAAGTGTCTTGAAGGTGAAGGGATTAAAGTGCAAGCATCCGATATATGTATCTCGGAAATAGAGTTATTACGAAGCCTCCTGTGCCAACGAAAATATGACTTTATACAGGACCCAGGGTTACAAAAATCCTTCAGATAAATAACCTGTCGTAACTAGTATTTCTTTTCTAAGAACAAAATATATTGGTTTATGCAATCTGCCTTCCCTACCCCTCCAGTAAAACTATCATTGGTTACCAGAGAGAATTTTGAGTTTGAGAACTGCAAGCCAGAATCAACCCCATTCACTAGGATGACTTATTTTGGGGGTTCTGTCCTGACAGTTTACTTATACAGCATTAATAAAACCTTCTGGGGTGGAAATTTTCGAAATAATCTCCAGTAAACCATTTTTTCGTCATTATTTTCAAACTATTTTCAGTGGACTTTATAAAGCTTAGGAAGAACCTCTGGGGATGAAGGGCTTAAGCTTCTCCCCAGCCCCATGGCGCTGAGCTGACTCTCGCTAACAAAGGTCGCTTGGAATCAGCAGTCCGATAAATCTGCCTGGCCTGGAAAGCTATTAATAATTCAGTTACTATTGAGAAGGCTAGGTATTGAGAGTTCTGCTTCGCTCGGAAAACTATATGAACTCTGTTATTGCTGGGAAGAAGGGGAACTGATAGACTTGGAAAATATTATTAATAAGAGAAAAAGAGTGATCGTGGGATATCTCATAGCAAATGAAGCTCTATTATCTATCCCGAAAGATAAATTATACCTGACAGTCACTGCTTGTAGTCAGCTGGTCTCCCCTTGTCCACCTGTCTGCCCGCTTCTCCACCCTCTTGAAACTACAGCAACTCCTCCCAAGAGTCCTCTTTCCTTCCCTCGCTCCCTCTTGGAATTAATGACTTGTGCTTTGCAGTTGCCAACACTCTCGTCTCCTCACCACTTCCTTCACCTCACCCCCTTGATCTTCCTCTCCTTAACCTCACCGTCCTCTTCTCAACTTCACTCTACTCCCCTTAACCTCACCCTCAGCTCATCAACCCAACCCTTCTCCCCTCAGCCTCACCCTTTTCTCTTCAACCTCACCCTCTTCTGCTCAACCTCACCCTCTTCTCTTCAACTTCACCTTTTTCTCCTCAACCTCATCCTCTTCTCCTCAACCTCACCCTCCACTCCTCAACCTCACCACCTTCTCCTCAACTTCACTATTTTCTCTTTAACCTCACCCTTTTCTCTTCAATCTCAGCCTCCTCTCCTCAACCTCACCCTCTTCTCCATAACCTCACTCACCTCTCCTCAACCTCATACGCTCTCTTCCCCTTCTAATCTTTTATTCATTCTGCATTGGCTTTCAATTGTGTCTGCATGTGACGTACACGTTCGACTAATATTTTGCTCTTTACTTTAGTTCCCACTCTTTGAATTTCGCGCTTTCTGCCATTGTTTGTTTTCTCTGTTCTCTATTTCAGCCCCCCACCCCGTCTGTGTGCTTGTGTGTGTGTGTGTGTGTGTGTGTGTGTGTGTGTGTGTGTGTGTGTGTGTGTGTGTGTGTGTGTGTGTGCTCCTCAGTCCGCGCAGCGTTCTCCATGCTCTACCTACCTCCTGTTTCATTTATTCAACAATAGTTTCACCACTACTCTCCCCCATGCCTCCTCTCCAGGCTCCGTTTTGCCTACCGTTTGTCTACCTCTCCTGACTGCCCACATTTTCCACCTGCTTTCTTTTCACCTTTTCAACTCATTTTATGTTTTCATCCCCCTCCCTTTACCTGTTTCCCTCTGCGTCTTCTTTTACAATCACTCTTCCTCCCTCGTCACAAATTTGCTTACCTTCCTTCTTCACCTCACTGTCACGTCTTCAAACTTCTCACGGGTTTCATCTTTACTCTCCTAATTTCTTCAGTCCCCAATTATCTCCACTACCATTTTGTATCCCTCCACGTGCCTCCCTACCTACCTTTACACAATTAGCCTCCCTCTCGTCCTGCTTACCCTGCCTGCCTACCCTGGGTCTGGTGGTCAGACTGTGCTGTAGGTAAGAAGTTCGGCAATTATCGGAGAATGGTGGAGCTGCCGGGTTTAAAGAGTGCTCTTTATCAGAATATTTCCACTGCAGTATTTCACACCTGTCAGTCGCGATATCCTGTCCTGTTTTGGGGTGATTGTGGTGGTTTGGTTGTAGAAATGATACCGTAGTGAATAGTGGTTTAATTGGTGGTAGGTGTAGTGGTTGTAATTAATGTGGTGGTTGTGCTTGGTGTGATGGTTGTGGTTGATGTAGTGACAGTGTTTGCTGTGGCGGCAGTGGTTGGTGCTTGTGGTACGCTAGTGGTTGTGGCTCATGGTTGATGTGATGGTAGTGACTGGGATGCTGTGAAAATTACGGTGGTGGAGAAAATGATGAAGTAGCGATTGTGCTGGTAGTTTGGTGGTAGTGGTTGGTCTGGTGGCAGCGGCTGGGTATTGTGATGAAAACGGTATTCGCTGCAGTGGTAATACTTGGTGTGCTGATAGTGGTTAGCGTAGTGGTAGTGGCTGGAAGGATGGTAATTTAGTCTATCGCGTGGGTTACGGTAGTTTATTGCTAATACTTTTTTTTTTTTTTTACTTCACCAAGAAAGTTCGGTTTTTGGTTTCGTTTCTTTATTGGTCTGTCTGTCTCTTTGCCTGATAGCAACATTACGGAAACTCCATAGGGTGAAGCTGCATGAAGTGTGGAATGATGATTGAGAACCATCAGTGAAACAAATGGAAAAGGTCTGAAGTCACGATGAATGACATGAGAAACATGACCGAGGGAATAGTGCCCTTTGGCGGCGATATGCGCTTTATTAGTGCGTTTACTGTGCTATTCTTTTTCCCTTTTATGTGTCAGACTCTGGGCATTGATTTCGTAGCCCGCTTCCCGTGGCCCACCAGTCTTCGTACGTACCACACACCTTCACATGTTACTGCTTTGGCGTTGATATCCACCATCCTAAATGAATAAATGCCAGGACTTTTTCACTTAGGACTGCTGTGATGGTACTAATGGGGAGGGAGTGTTTTAAATCAGTGGGTATTTGGAGAGACTATACTCGTTTTACTCTAACTTTTCCTAGAAGTGCCATGTCTCCATCTTGAATGCTGAATGTTAACAATAGATTACCTCCAGAATATGGTGCAAGTCACGAGGGAGTGCTATGGAAATCATGTACGGCAGAGGTATTGTCTTTTCCTGCCAGTGAGCTACGTGAAATAAGCTGCAAGATGACGAAAATCTGGGCCTAGTTACGGTGAAAAGAGTATAGTAAAGACTGGCTTAACGTAAATCAGAGCACCAGATTCTTCTCTGGTACATTCTGGGATCGAACTTGCTAATATTCGGACTGTCACTAGTGTGGTGGTTGTCCTGGTTGTGGCTAACGCAGAAATTGGTGTTAGTGAGGTTTTTGTGGTAATGGTTTGGTGTGGTGGATGTTTTTGTTGTTATGTGGTGGTTGTGGTTAATGCAGATACTGGTGTTAGTGTAGTTGTGGTAGTTGTTTGATGTGATGGTTGTTCTGATGGTTGTGTTGTGGCTGTGGTTGTGGCTAGTATTTGTTGGTGTTGTGGCTGTGGTTGTGGCTGGTGTGGTGGTAGTGAGGTTGAGTAGGGGTGGCGGTAATAGTTGGTATCCGCTGGTGTGGTAGATGTAGCTGTGATGGTTGTGGCGAGTGTCGATTGTAGTGAGTAACAACAGGTGGTGACTGAAATGGTACTAAGTTATTTATCTGTTTTTAAAATGTTACCGAATTATTTTTAATGTTATCGCTAAAATTACTGTATGACATTCCCATCCCATGTCATTGGATGTTGTTTTTCTTTTACTAATGCTTGAATCCTGAAATTGCCGCTGTTGGTACTAATACTAGAACAAATAATGATATTGTTTTTCCTCTATACTAGTAGCATCATCAAAAAATCTATAAGTCTGTCATCCACATCACTCAATTTCTGTTATATTATCGTATTACTTTTTATAGTTCTGAAATATTCTACAACAGAGACACCCTATTAGTTGAGAAATAATTTATGATATTAGCATTCACGTTGCAGATAATACTTTTTTTATATTAACTCTCCTTTAGCTTGAAATAGTCTTTTCGACCGGAAAATTTGAATTTAAAAAATAATAATGTGAGTGTGTGTGTGTGTGTGTGTGTGTGTGTGTGTGTGTGTGTGTGTGTGTATACATGGGGCATTTGTGTTGACGGTTCTGTGTTGTGTTGTGCAGCGCTGCAATGTGTCGTAAAAGTTTGTTAGTAGTTGTAGTTTTGCAAGTGATATTTTCCTGTTACCAGCGACAGAAGTGTGCTGATGCTGATGCTGATGCTGAAGTAGATAGGAATATAATGAGGTGATTAATTTGTGGGAGTGGTGTTGTGGTAGTTGGTGTTGTGTAAGTTGGTGTTTGTGATAGTTGTGGTTGTGTTGGTGGTTATAGCAGTACTGATCTTTTGTTGCCAGAGGTAGGGATGTGCTGATTGCTGTGCTGATGCTGGTGTTAATAGGGATGTGCTGATTTTTCTGTAATAGTTGCTGTGTGTTACCGGAATTGTCGTGAAAGTGGAGATGGTAGTTGTGATGGTATTAGTCCTTATGGCAGTGTTACCCTGATTGTTCCAGTGTTTACAAGGATATACCGATTGCTTTTGTAGTTGTGTGGTTTGGGTGTGTGCGAGGTTGATGTCACGGTTGTTGTATATTGTGTGAGTTACTGTGTTCCTGTGTTCTTTATGTTAGTGACCCTTGTCCTAATGGTGATGATTGCTGGGTGTTTGTCTGTTTGTGGTTAGTAATATGGTGACGTTTTTGTTGATAATGTGGTTTACTGTGTGGTTTCTATTGAGGTTCTAGTGGATGTTTGGTAGCGATAGTTGTGATTATTTTAAAAGTTATGGCATTGCTGAGTGTCTGATGGTGGTGTAGTCACGGGTGTACTGACTTGTGTGGTGTTGGTTTGGCTGTTGTGGTAATGTCGTTTTAGTGGCCACCGCTGTGTTGATGGTCGTTGTTACTGTGGAAACTTTGTTAGATGATACCACCCTCAGCCTCGCACCACTCACTCCCTGCTAAATAAAATCGTTTGGCGTTAACTGGAACAGACTAACTGATCTGTCCCGACCATGAGCTGATTATGAGCGAATAATTTGTTTACTCTGTTATGTTTGGAAATGATTGGCCCGGCGCGACCTGACCGTCAAGCTAAGCAGAAAGTAATAAGTTTACTCGTATGTGTAGTAGAACTTAAATTTTCTCTGCATGTGATACATTCATTCAATAAATTTGTTTTTTATCAGCTAAAAATGCACCCATAAAGGTGTAGGATCCACTTGGAATCTCAAGTTTTCCAAGGGAATGTTGGGCTCAATTATGAAACCAAATTAAACCAGAAAGCACTCAGAGAGCACTTACCTGCGACAATGCCATAGCAGGATCCTGATCCGGATTCACCCCAAATTATAGTCAGTTCTTTCTTGGCCCATGACCCACTCTTCAACAAAATTTCAGTGAAATTCATTGAGAACTTTTGTAGATATCGTCTAGAGAAACAGGCAGACAGACAAACATAGAGTAGGTGAATATATAACCTCCTCCAACTTCGTTGGCGGAGATAAAAATATTTTCCTTCGTAACACTGTGTTTTTTATATCAACTCTACCTATCAAATATTGGAGATTCCGCCTATAATTTTATATCAGAGGGAATCTGTGATAACATGGCGCTCTCTCGCTCGTCGCGCGCTCGCAAAGCACCTTTTACTGGTTAATAGATACCTGTCGTGGTAGCTGTGATGGTGTTAGTCGTTATGGTAGAGTTAAGATACTGTTGCCAGTGTAGGGTAGGTAGGGATGTACTGATGGTTTGTGGTTATTGTTACTCATTACTGTGTGGCAGTAGTTGTCTTGTACTTAACCCCTTCAGCCCGAGGACGTCTTCATTTTGAACTAACTGGCATAAGACTGTTTTATGCAACTCAGAAGACCTGCCTCGTAGTGAAGGCGTCAGTACATGTTAGATCTTATCAGTCCTGTTAGAAAAGTCTCTCATAATCAGGAGAATTTGTCCAGTAATGGCAAGAAATAGGACAGTGGTGGTTCTCGGGCTGAGAGGTGTTGTTTATGAGGTTTTATTGGTAATTATTCTACTGATGTTGTGTGGTTTCTGTGTTTGTGTGGCTGGCAGTATGGTCGTTGGTCAGTAAGCTCATCGGTTATGGAAGTTCCCTAACACTTTCACTAAGCGATTAATTTAGCTTATTACACCTTCCTGCCCTATTTTGCGTTACGTAAACCTTTCAAATATCTCCATACACTGCATAAATAACGTACAAAAAGATATTAACCGCCCAAAATAAATAGTTATGGAAGAGATGTTAGGGAGCTTCCTTACCTGACGAGAATATGGGCCATTGTTCCCGTGGTGGTGGTTGTTACTGTGTGGATTGTTGACATTCTTGGTGGGTATTTGTTGAGCTTTTCCTCGTGGAATTCTGACATCGTTAACGTTTACGGTGTTGCTGAATCCTGTGCTTAATTGCTGTTGATAGTGTGGGTATATTTTGTCAGCACAGAGGTACGACATTGCTCAGTGTGTGTGTTAGAGAAAGACAGATAGAGAGAGAGCGCACATCAGTCAAATATCGCGTTAAAGTTTTCCTGAAACCAAAAGCACACTAAAATAATCTTTGACGGTGTTGGGATATACGTGTCACCCAATAATAAACATTTACACTACCTGGTACTTGGTGGACGTGTGTGTTTCCCGTGATTTTGGAAGAAGTTACTGATTTGAGCCAGTCTAGTAGTATTCAGCACAACATTGCAAACATTAGCAGTGAAATAATCTCGCTGTGCTAAAACTCGGGAACTGATGCGGATAGTGAAGCAAGACTGTGTGGGAAAAGGATGTGAAAAAGCAGAGGATGACAATGGAAGGATGGTAACCAAGGGAAGGGAAGTAATAATCAAATGGAAAGGCTTGAAAATTAATGAAAATGGGAATGACGAGATAAGAGTGGGAAATATGAATGGTTTGGTTGTGTCCACAGAAGCAGTGTGTTGACTGAGATTGTGGCTGCGGCAGAAGTGAAGAATGATGTAAAGAGGTTGATGAATGGAAGGCCAGCAGGTGTTATCAAGGTGTGTGCAGATATGAAATGTAAAAAAAGAAAAAAAAAATGGACCTGAATTATGCGGGAAATATGGTATTGCTCCTGGATGAGTGGAGCTGCATCAGTGGAAAGTAAGGTGTCCGTAGATATACCTTTATACAAGATAAAAGGTGACATATGCGAGTACAAAAATTATTCTAAGATAAGTGTGTTGTCTATTGTGGGAAAGGTATATAAATGAATAACAACCAGGGTGATAAAGATAACCAGAATGTTGGGTGAGTGATGAACAGAGTGGCTTTGGAAGTGCTGGAAAGTGTGTGAATGAAAAATTTGCAGTAAGAAAGATTTTCACGAAAACATGTGAGATGGATTGTGAGGTATCTATGTTATTTAGGGATAGGGAAAAAGTGTGTGGCAAGGTGAATAGGAAGGTATTGTGCCATGTTTTACCTGCGTAACTGGATCTAATTAAAGCAGAATTACATGGAATTGACCTGAAATGAACTAAGTACGTCTAAATGGATGCTGTGTTCGTCATATGCACACACAACTGTCCTGCGTAAATAACACACACACACACACACACACACACACACACACACACACACACACACACACACACACACACACACACACACACACACACACACACACACTGTCTCTCTCTCTCTCTCTCTCTCTCTCTCTCTCTCTCTCCACCACACCGGTCAAAAATACATACACGATACTCTAGGATAGTTTTTATACAGGCGTCTGATATTGATGACAGAGACGGAGCTCAAAATTCCGTAAGCTTTGAGACTGTTGGTGAGGTGACTAGTGCAGGCTGCGATACCCACACCACCACCACCACCACCACAACCACCACCACAAAGATTCCATTATACAAATCATCTATTGTTTGGTGCGAGACAGAAATAATTATGCAGCCAGGGGAAAAGGGTTATATAACATCATTCACGACAGATCTATGACAAAATATTAAAAGAAAAGTTCCAACCAAGATCTGTGAAAAATAATAAGAACGTTCCAACCAAGATCTGTGAAAAAAGAATAAAAAAAAGTGCCAACCAGCTCTTTCTGAACCCCTTTGAAATGTAGAGACCCGAGGCTAGGCTATCGGATTCCAGTATTTCTAAGGGAAGGTGACCTGAACAGTCCTCCTGGTGGCATTGTATGATTAAAAGCGCTTCAGTAAGGGGGAAAGTGTGCCAGATCCAAGGAAATTATTCTTGGACCACCAGTGATGAGTTTTAGGTCCACATTCTCGTTAGTTAAAGTAGCTCCCTAACACCTTTTCCTCAGCGATTTATTATGCATATTATACCTTACTGTCCTAGTCTGTGTTACATAAATCCTTCCTGTATCGCCTTACTCTGCATTAAAAACGTACAAAGGGATATTAACCAGCCATACCCAAACATAAGTCGCTAAGGAAGAGTTGCTAGGGAGCTTCCTTACCCAACGAGAATACGGGTCTTAGAATACACACACATCTTGCGCGATTGTGAATGATAAGTTATGAGTGGAATATTAAGCTGAATGAAATCGTTGACTATAGTTCAGTAAAAATCTAGTAATTAAAAGTGGTAGGTTGTGCTGTGGCTTCGTACATTTTGATTGTTAGATGTAATGTATGTCCTCTAACAGCAGGGGCTCTTAAACTGTTGTCCATGATTTTTTCCTAGGGGTAAGAGAGAGTGAAAGAGAGAGAGAGAGAGAGAGAGATGAAAGTGCTGATAATTTAAAGATTTATTGTGTATCTTTCTGGGCATTTTCTTAAGGTTGTTCGTCTTTCCTTGCCAACTCTCGTCACCACTTTGCTCCACTTATCCATGTGCGTCTAGCTCCTCCACACGTTTGGCAGTAGAGATGCAACAGTGGTATCTGCAGGATGTTGAACTTGACCCTTGATGCAAACTTACAAAACCCAGGTGGCAAAGGAACAGTGTCAGGTTCCTCATTATCTTTATCCATTGCTCATCCTTGCTCTTTCTTTCCTCCCATTTCCTTTCTTTAACCTTTTTCTCTTTGCCCCACTCACCTCTCCTCCCCTTCTTCCTCCTCCTCCTCCTCCTCCTCCCTTCTCACCTCTCTTCATACTTCCCTCACTTTCCTTTCCTTTCACGTGAGAGTTGAATTTTCTCATCCTCCCTTCCTCTTTCAGGGTTCACACTTCTTTTATCCCTTCTCACCCTTCCCCCCTTTTTTCTCACAGTCCTTTCCCTTTTTCAGAAAGATTGATATGGTTACTTATGCAAGTAATTGTTATTTTAATTCGGTCATGCTGAATGAAGAATAAAGTGACTGATAAAGTCGTATTTTTATCTTGTTTTTTATTATTTATTTTCGTTAATAAGGATTTCCGTTCACTGTTTGTTCTTGAATGTGATTTAGAATATAATGGCTCCACTCATACAAAAAACACAATAAGGTTAAGAACCCCCTTGTTGCAGGCTTCCAGTTCACCACACACAAAGTGAGAACTGGAGTGTGTGATCAAATTAGTGACGGGCGAGCAAAGGGAATTGAAGCTCGGAACAATTTTTTTGGATCCACGTCCGAGGGAATAAAAATAAAATGAATAAATTCTAGAACACGTCAGACAGCCAACGGAATGAATAAAAGCTGTGGAGGCGAAATGGCGTGTACGAGCGAGCCTTTTTTACTGTTCATACGCATGGCAAGTCAAGGTTCATGTCCGGCTTTAGGACGCTGTTTACCACCCCTTCCCTACCAGTTTAATCCTTATTCGAGGCACGTTAATATCCTGTTGTATAGGTCGTTTATATATATATATATATATATATATATATATATATATATATATATATATATATATATATATATATATATACAGTGTGTGTGTGTGTGTGTGTGTGTGTGTGTGTATAGCCTTCTTGTTCTCATGCTTACAGGCCGCACCTGCAGCGCGGCACGGGTAAATAAGACAATAATTCTCTGTCACTGTCTGTCTCTCTGTCTACATTGTCTAACCGAAAATATGGGTCTTCTAAATGACATCCGTCGCAGCTATTTTGTGTTGTACCTAACATCCACCAACTCCGATCGCAGTTGCATCAGAGCAAAAGTTGGGTTCATTTAGGGTAGCATTTTCGACGACTGAAGTTACAACTGCATAGTTCTCCAATTCATTAACAAAATAAATAAATAAATAAAAACTATGGGCAGAAATTGAAAAGCATTCGTCTAGGCTAATTCCGCATAATTTTGCCAAAGTGCATTATGTTTAACCCGTGCGATCGTGTTAGCAAATCCCTGATATCTGGTGGCCATTTTTTGAAACAGTTGGAATTGCTGGGTGGATTAGACTGCATCCCACGTTACATTATTGTCAGCAGCAGTACAGAAAGGATATATATTTTTTTTCTTCATCCTTCTTATCATCTCATGGTTCAGAATTTACCTTTAAAATGGGGTGTTGTCCACGCCTGTGCACTCCCACTTCTGATCATACCGCCGTTAATACTATCACAAAGACTTCCCTCAGCCTTCATTAGTCACGAGAATAAAATTTTTCTTGGAAGCTATATAAAAATTAATATAGTCAGGAAGAGAAAGCTTTTTTGGACGCTTTTTGTAACATGTTGAGTTTGATTAGTGCTAAGACAATGAATAATAGGCTGTCAGGCCCCTTTAACGTACTTGAGAGAGAGAGAGAGAGAGAGAGAGAGAAAGCGTCTGAGCTGTGGTCACATTCATTTGACGTGCTTTCATAAAAAAAGGAAAAAAAATCGTCTGGCGGTAGGTGGAATAGACTACTGCGTTTCCATCATGATAGGGTTAATGGATTGTTCTGTTTTGTCTTCACTCAGTACAATGACGCCTTTAATTAACTATGTTCTGGCTGGCTTCAGACGATTTAGTGATTGGCTGCAAACATACTCCATTAAACCCCGTAAGTTCGAGAAGTTCCTCCCAGCTTGGAACAAAAATCGTCGGGGAGAATAAAGAATAATTACAAACAACGTCACGATATCGAAGTTCATTAAAGTTTAAACCGATAAATTCCATCACTGTTTTATTCCAGTTGACGATTTTTTTTTTTTTTTAGTTTCAGACAGTCACCCCTCACTTGGATGTTTTTTTTTCTGTAGTTGTTGTTCTTGCTATCGACAGGCAATTTTATTCAGGTTATAACTGTGATTTCTGTCGCCAAATGCGTTACGTTTTTCCTTCACTATCAGAACGTCTCTCACAGGTAATGAAGTAAAACGGTCTGGCTACAGCGAGAATACTGTAGAATTGAAAAAACTTCCTTGGGTGAAGGGGTTAGGTGGTGTATGTTACTGGTTGCGAAAGAACATAATAATAATAATAATAAAAACAACAATAATCACCACCACCACCATTATCATCATCATCATCATATATAATAATAATAATAATAATAATAATAATAATAATGATAGCATTCTCTATAATAACCTTTTAGCCCATAGATCACTTTGTATATTGTAATTTTGCTGTATGAAGACGAGTCCATTACACATTAATTAGTATATTCTTGCTGCCTCCAGACCCATTTTTTGCATTTAAGAACAACCTCTCATATTTGAAGGACTTAATGAAGGTTACTCTAAACTTCCAACCTCGAAAAATATCTCCAAAATTGATTAAAAATTTCTCGAGATAGCAAGAATAAAACACAAAATACCTCATGGGACTGAAAGGGTTAAGAGGGTCTTTTAGAACAATAGGCACCGTGTCCTCGAGAGTTAAGGAAGCTCCCTAACACCTTCTCCATACTGATTTATTTTCCGTTCTACACTGCTGCCCGCTTGTTTAGGCTATGTTATCTACATCTATGTAACACCAACACAGAAGTAAAAAAAAAAAAAAAAAACATAAGGGATTAATTACAAGCTATATGCAAAGATAAATCGGTGTTTAGGAAACTTCCTTAACCGATAAGGGTAGAGACACAGGAGGTAGAGAGTAGCCAAATTAGCCTCTTCATTACATTACAGTCACGTCTTTTCAGTTATTATTATTATTATTAGTGTGTGTGTGTGTGTGTGTGTGTGTGTGTGTGTCCGATTGTTTGTCAACTTGGGACAGAATTTTCAAACTGGGAGGTTACGCTGACTTTGGTGCATTTCACGAGGAAGTGCTGTGGGCAGGATGTACTGTAGAGCCGCAACATTGTCTTTTACCACCAGTGAGCTATGTGATATATATATATATATATATATATATATATATATATATATATTTTATAAATAACAGAACGGAGAAAGGAAAAACAAATTAGTAAAAAAAAAACAATCCATACACCAGATTACTGGCGTTCTCCGTTCATAAAATATCTGTAACAGTTAGACTTGAACAGCTGTGGGTTGAAATTTGAAGGGAAACAACTCTGGGGAAGCGAATTCCAGAGAGATGCAGTTCGGGGAATGAAAGAATTCTGATAGGCAGAAGTTCTGCAATATGTCTGAGTGACATTCCAGTCATGAGCTCTACCAGATGCCCGTGTAGCACGAGGGAAGGCATGGAGAGGTGACATCATGGACGCAACTTCGTCTGAGCATTTGCCAAAAAAATATCTGTAAAATAATGCAAGGGAGGCAACATTCCTTCTTACATGCAGGGGAGGTAGTTTATATGTAATGACAGGGTTGTTAATGATTCTAACAGCTTTGTTCTGAATTTTGTCTAGTTGTTTTAATGCAACCTCTCCACAACCATTCCACAAGGGTGAGCAATATTCAAGCTGAGAGAGCACATGACTCTTATAAATTATAGCAAACTGCTCATCGGCGAAGAAGTTACGGACTCTGTACAATAATCCAAGTTTCTTTGAGGCGGTTTTAGCAAGTGATCTGACATGAGAGGTCCAGCTGAGGGCACTGTAAAGTGAGATGCCAAGAATTTCAATACTTTTGGAGATGGGAATATTAGTAGCACTGAAGGTAATGTACGAATCTGGCAATATCTCTCTGTTAGTAAACTGTATATATTTAGTTTTACTAGCATTAAAAGAGACGAGGTTGTTTTGTCCCCATTCACTGATCGTAAATAGATCTTGATTTATGGAGATGGCTGTACTGAGTTGAGAGGTAGAGATATTAGACTTTGTAAATGGGTGTCTGAGTGTGAATGAACTATGTAGTGTTGAGTCATCTGCATATGAGTGAATGGGATTGTGGGTGACAGATAAGAGATCATTAATATGAACCAGAAATAGGGTTGGCGCCAGAACTGATCCCTGCGGCACGCCGGCGTTAATTGAGTGGAAATTGGAATATACAACATCTACTTTTACTCTTATTTTCCTGTCACTAAGATATGAAGAAATCAAAGGAACAAAAGACGTTAGTCAATAGCAGGGGAGTTTGGACAGCAGGGAACGGTGCCATACTCTGTCGAAAGGTTTAGAGATATCAAGAGCTACTGCATGAGTTTCTCCAAAAAGATTAATTGATTGATGAATGGTATGAGTTAAGAGATTGAATATGTCAATGGTGGATCTTTCGTGGCGAAAACCATATTGTCTATCAATAATTAAGTTGTTGGATTCAAAATGTTTAACAATGTGCTTATTAATTAAAGTTTTAAATACCTTACCAAGAGAAGATGTGACAGCTATTGGTCTGTAATCAGAGGGGTCAAACGAACTTCCTTTCTTCGGAATTGGGTGGATATTCGCTTCTTTCCATGAATTTGGGAATAAAGAAGTACGTATGCATAGTCTGAATAAATTAGCTAGGACAGAGGCAAGTTCAGGGGAACACTTTAAAAGGACGAACATCTTGAGACGGTCTTTCGTAGGCTTTAGAAAAGTCAGACAGTTTAAGAGTATAGTATTTGTTGCAAGGTAAGGCTTAACTAAGAGTGACTATACTCTTTTCACTCTAACTTGGCCCAGATATTAGCCTTTTTCAGCATGTTTCATGTACAGTACAATGATAGTAGAATAAGACAACACTACGGCTCTATTTCCTCTCCATGGCACTTCTTCGTGACTCACATCATATTTTAGTCCTGATCCATTGTTAGAATTCTGCATTCAGTATGGAGAGACGTCAGTTCTAGGCCAAGTTAAAATGAAACGGATATAGCTCAGCAGGTGGTGTCTTGTTAAACCTGATTAAAACCACCCCGTCAAGGATAACAAGAAAAAATATAAAAAAGCAGAGAGAGAGAGAGAGAGAGAGAGAGAGAGAGAGAGAGAGAGAGAGAGAGAGATTAATTAGTCTCGAGAGAAGCAAGCACAGGTTACGCAAGACATCTTTATGAATTAATTAACCGCTTTATAGTCGTGGGTTCGTCTGGTTTAATTAAGATCGTCAGGAGTTGCGAAAATACAGCAATTACCTCCTACAATAGCACTGAAGAGGCTTTGAATCCTGTTGTTGTGTAGGCTGTTTACCTGCAGAATAAACTGATCAGCAGGTGAGGGTCCCAACAATTACCGTACCCACATTTAATCACGACAATGCAAAGATTCCAGTCGTTTTCTTTGCTTTTGAGTACTCTTCTCACTCCCCCCCCCCTCTCTCTCTCGTCACTTAATCATATCCTGCTCCTTCATCCAAGCTCTTGACGTCCCTTCATATTTAATTAACTCCCAAACTTCCGTAAATCTCTCCTTGATCATTTCTAAGCTTCCTTTTCTCCTCTTTTCCTTTCCTTCTCCTTCCTATAGATTTTCCTTCTTCCCCCTTTCCTAAATTATCCCTTTCCTTCTTCTTCCTCTCCCTCTCCGTTTCTCATTCCTCTGTCGATTCTTTTTTCTTCCTTGACCTCCCCTCTCTCTCTTTCCTCTCCCTCCCTCAACTTTCACTCTTTTTTCTTTTTTCTCCAACCTTTTCCCTAACATTACCCTACCCTGCCTCTCTCCTCTTCTTTCACAGCACTTCTTCCCCACTTCATTCTTCAAACTTCTATTTATCTTCTTTCCTCTTTCCTTCCCTATTCATTTTCCTGTCATTCTTACAACCTTCCTTGTCTTCTCTATCCTATTTTCTTTATCATTCCTACTTATTCTTTCATTCCCCTCCATCTCCCTTCACACTCACTTCCACTGCCCTTTCCTTAGTTCCCTCACTCTCTTCCTTCTTTCTTTTCCTGTCTTTTGCATAACTCTCTCTCTCTCTCTCTCTCTCTCTCTCTCTCTCTCTCTCTCTCTCTCTCTCTCTCTAGCCTCATCACCTCCCTCCCTCCCTTCCTCATAGTTTCATCCACCCCTCCCTATAATTCACCCACTCTTCCCGCCTTCTCTCTCTCTCTCTCTCTCTCTACGCCTCATCACCTCCCTCCCTCCCTTCCTCATAGTTTCCTCCACCCCTCCCCATAATTCACCCGCTCTTCTCGCCTTCTCTCTCTCTCTCTCTCTCTCTCTCTCTCTCTCTCTCTCTCTCTCAGCTGAATAAAACCCTGTGGCGTCAGCAGGAATAAAGTTTCATAATTGGCCTCATCGTGAGAGTGTTAATGGTAGCAATATTAATGGTATCGGTACTGACACTCCCAGACTCCACCACTCCCAGCAGAATACAGCAAAATAAAATCGTCAGACGGGAGCTTTAATACAACATAAAATTCGCCATGACTATGAGAGCTGGTGACTTTGCCCGACGCCCAATATGTTATCAAGTAACTGTAGTCTTCTCACTCCAGCTCACCCAGATTTTCATCCTTTTGCAGCTTATTTCACGTAGCTCAGTGGCAGAAAAAGAAAAGGCTACAGCTCTCCATCCTTTCCGTAGCACTTCTTCATGACTAGCATCATATTCTGATGTTTTTTTGTTACAACGCCCCATTCAAGGTGGAAGGAGGGCAATTTTAGGCCAAATTAGGGTAAAAGAGGTATAATCACATTACTGTCAGGCGAGTCCATTACAGAGTAAGAGCGTGGTGTGGCAGGCTCAGGCATATCTCACCCTCCTTATCTTCATTGCTTGTCTCCCTATCTCACACAATTGCCGGTAAAGCTAATCAATATTCATAGCATCCTCCACAGCCTAACTTTCCCCTCTTACGACTTGAATTAAACTCATAGTTGGTACTTTATGAAAATCTGCTTCAAACACAAATATTCTTTCATCACATTCATGCTATAAATCTCACACACTGTTCATATATTTTGTTATTTTTTTTATAGCATAGTCATAGTACGTGCTAGTTTTACGCGAGGATATTAAGAGAATTTTGGCAGAATGTACCCAAGAGGATAAGATCTGATTATTAATGAGTCGTGGAATTTTCATAATGAAGAATTTTATCCACAAAAGGAAATATTGCTTATTGGGAAGACTAGCTTGTTTGGGATTTACTTTAACCCTTTCCATGTGCGAAGAGGAACGGGATATATGAGTCTCTCTCTCTCTCTCTCTCTCTCTCTCATTCTTCCTTTCCCCACCCCTCCTCTTCGCGTCCCTCCAGAACCCTTCAATCCTCTCCCATCCTCCCCACCTCCTCTTCATCCCTCCTCCTTCTCTATTCCATCATTCTCTCTCAAACACCCTTCATCATCTTTAATGTATTTTTTGTCTGCAACTGATGGACTTCACTTCAGCGTCAGAACTAACTTTTTAAAAACTCCTATATTGCCTCTAATATGTTTGTTTTCTGTTCCTTTTCTTTCTTTTACCAAACTTATTTCTCCTTCCTCTTTTCCTCCTCTCCTTTTCCCTTTTGCCTTCCTTTCCTTCTTCTTCCTACTATTTCCTTTACCCTCTCAGTTACACTCATTACCTTCATTTCGAATCTTGTCTCCCTTTCTCTCTAATCTCTTTTTCGTCTGCATTCTTACCCATTTGCATTCGCGCTTTCCTTCCTCTCTCCCTGTTCCTGTTTTTGTCCGTCTATCCCTCTCCCCCTTCGCTCTCTCTCTTTCCTCCTGTCTCATCCTAGCTTATTGATTCAGTCATCAGCTTGTGGAGGTGGTGGTATGGTGGTGACAGTGGTGGTGGTGGTGACGGTGGTAATGTGATCATGGGGATGTGTGGTGATCATGGTGGTAGTGGTTTTTGTGGTGACAGTGGTAGGGATGATAGTGGGCGTTTGTGGTGAATGTGGTGACAGTGGAGGTGGTGTTGGTGATAGTGATAGCGATGCCAGTAGGAGTGGTGATGATGGTGGTGATAATGAGTGTGTGAGGTGTTGTTGGTTGTGGTGATAGTGGGAGTAGTGGTGATGGTGATGGTTATTGCGGTGGGGTGATACTGGTGGTGATGGGTGTGTTGGTTGTGGTCGTGATGGTGATAGCTGTGGAATCTGCACGCATAGTGGTGATGATGGCAGTAATTGTGATGGTGATGGGTGTTGTGATTGTGGTAATAGTGTTACTGATAATACTTGTAAAGGTGGTGGGTGATATGTTAATGATGACTGTAATGGTGATGAAAATGATGGTGATGACAGTTGCTGTTGATTTGCTGTGATGTTATTGATGCGATGAGATTATTGATGGTGGTAATCCTGATATGATAGAGCATTTTATTGTTGAAGGTGATGACAGGGAGACAGCAGTGATAATTGTGATGATGATGATGATGCTGGCACCGTAGTGTGATGATAGTGGTGACAGTAAGGAATGATTATATCACCATGTAGCAGTGTCTGTCAGTCTGCATTAATCATTTCGTGTTAGTCTGTTTGTGTGTCTGTTTACTAGTCTCTGTATTATTATTGATATGTTGTTCTGCCTGGCTTTATCGTTTATGTGCATCTCTCATTTTCATTGTATTTGTCAGCAAATAAAAATCACTCTGTCTTTATTCTACATGTTTGTTTCTATCAGTGTGTCTGTCTGTATGTCAGTTATTCAGTCTGGATGCATATAGCAGTCTGTGCCTGTCATTCTACTCATTCTTTCTCCATCTCTTTGTCAGTCTGTGCCTGTCTTTTTCTTTCTGTCTGTCTCATTCTTTCTGTTCCTCTGTCAGTCTAAGTCTGTCCCTCTGTATCTGTGTAACCATCTGCCGTGTTCATGGTTCTATGAATAACTTCCCCTCTTTCACAAACCTTGCAGGCTAAAGTTGTAATGAAGAGTACAGATGGAGGAAAAGAATATTGTAAAAATTTGTCGTTATAATCACTAAGGTTTGAAGCTAGTACATTTAACGTAATCTCCCACTGAGATTGAAGTTCCTGTATTGGTGTGTCGGAGGAGTACAAACGGAAAGATACAGTAACAGAATTACAAGACTGTTGAAGCTGTTACAAGGGCGTCTGTGAACATCTTATCTGTCCAGAGAGTCTGAAGCAAGGATGGCAAACAAGAAGGTTGCCATCTCCCCACCCACAAATCTCTAGTCAAAGGTGTCGGAAAAAGTAAGGACCACACGGTCTCATGTGAATGGGTGAAGGAGATAAGGTATACAACACTTAATCTGTAAGCGAAAAGTAACATTAAGTGCATAACAATGTTGCACTGCTGCTGTGTCCTTAATAATCGAAAGAAAAGCAACTGAAGTAAATAACATTATGAGAGAAATACAACCAGAATAACTAACTTTATGTTGTTCGCTTTATTGTTTTTGTTGCCATTATTTAGGACTTTGCATCTCACAGTGTGATAATACATTTGTCCTTTGTGAGCCAAATTAAAGAATCTGTCAAGAACCAGCAAAATAATCTGTCTTTTGAAGGGTGCGTCCAGTTCATATCAGTTTAGAATCACACGTATGTTTCTCAATTTTACAGACCTTAGAAACAAAAAAGGACGCGATATTGTACGTTGTGCTGCTGTATTTTCACTTGTATATTTTATTCAGTGTAATTTTATTCCCTGAATTGCATCTCTGTGTTTGTGCCTCCAAAGCTAACTATTAATCTACCTGAGTACATCCTCAACAAAGGCTCAAGTGCATCAGAGATTATTATTATTATTATTATTATTTTTTTTGGGGGGGGACGTCTAGGAAAACTTCTGCAAAAATGGTAAATTATGGCAAATGATTTTGTTATATCATATATAAAAACGTTATTGAATAACCATGGAGACTATTCAAACATGATAATCGTTTGTATTCAACAACTGAAATAATTGGGCATTAATTAGACGGTGTGACTTACTTACCTTTTTGGGTTTTGGATGGGGTTTACATATATATATACCTCCAGTTGTGAGGCAGCAGGGGCATGGCCAGGGGAAGTGGGGGAAGCAGAGCTTGAAAAAATGATGCTGGCCATGTGTGCTTACAGGTTTTCCTGTTAGCAATCCAGTAGAGGGTGTCATTATTTTCTAAATCATTTGTATATATAGTTTTGGTGGGATTTTATTTTTTAAGACAAAGCATCATTCATGCATTATAGCTTAAAAAAAAAGTAAAGTATGAGTTATTCACTGTTTCTAAAAACTTACCATGCTCAGGATGCAATTAATATCACCATTATAATAGGATATATTATCAGTTTCACATGTCTTTGCTGGTGGACAGTAGGTTAACCCAAGTGCCATCCTAGGGCATGATTATACTGTAGGATAAATGTTAATTGCTTTGGTATTATCAATTGATTGGTGTAGTATTATTACCAGATTCAGATTCGCTTTTCTTTTTTAACAGGAGACCACTTCCCGTTTTCTTATTTCTGACACAGCTAAAAAACAGCGTAGTAAATCCTACTCAACTAAACAGATCTCTTCATTAAAATAGTCAGCCATATACAATTCTCAAACGGTAGTTACGTTATAGTACTGCAGTTTTAACAAATAGTCTTTTGATCAGTATTTGATTTTTTTGTTACGCAACTACGCGCGTTGCAAAAAAATTTTAAAAAAATAAATAAATGAAGAATAACATGTTAATATGATTATTTTTTTCGATGACAGTAGGTCTGGATGTCTGTCTTGCCTTGGCTGCATTTTAGCTATGTTGGCCTTTTCAATATGGTGACGTCTTTTTTTTTCTTTTAATGCTCTTCCTGCAATATTCAAACAATTTTATGCAACTGAAGAGGAGAGCGCCCTAATAATGAAGGGATTAATTTGAGCTGCATCTAATCTTTCCAATTTGAAAAGTTTCTCCTGAACTGCATAAAATCATCTGCAAATACCAATAATAAAAGGGAAAAAGACATAATCGGATTAAAAGAACAAACTTAATTGTTGTTTCTGAGCACTGCACACTTCTACCAAAATTATATTGATTTTCTAAAAGGTGCTCATCACCTATGTAGCAGCATTATGTAACTATTTTTGTATTACGAATTTCTGAATTCTTGTGAGTGCCTCATGAGAAAAACAGTGAGAATAAAATTATATTTTTGAACAACGTATTTGAATTACTCAAAACGGCAATTTTTATTTCGTTTGTGAAGTTATAGAGGGATCTCTAGTGGTAATGCGGTCAATAAAGCATACGGTAAAGTTAGTTCCTCAAGTTCAAAATTACACTCCTCATCTGAACACAGTCGTCCGACGATAGCAAGAGTAAAATAAAAGAGAAGTTCCAGGAATGAAGGAATTAGATCGAACCTTGCCTTTGGTGGTGAGTTGCAAGATATGAAACGATTTTTGTGTTTCCATCAGAGATTAAAACTAGTGCTTCCGTTAAGCAAATGATTTCGAAGGATTTTCTTTGTTGTAAGTGATTTCTCTTACTCGCATACGCATACTGTCGCCTTCATCTATCCTTTCATTGTCTGGTGGAAAAGGTATTGGATTTCATAGTTTGTGTAAGTTTTGATAACTAGCTTATCAATCTTTCAGCCCGAGAACGTCACTACACCCGTATGAGAAAGCCCGAGGTTCTTGTGTTTTTTTTTTTTTTTTTTTTTTTCTGCCACTCAGTCTGTTAGCAAGATTATGGGAAAACTATAGGATGGAACTGCACCAAATTTAGCGTAATGACTACAGACAATAAAAAAGTACAGGGGATTAGTATCTCGCCGAAAATGGCCATAGGTTATAGGTCAAGGGTATGATCAACTTAAACACTGATCTGATTATAATCACACATGGGAGAAGGGTTGAGGGACAGGAAAGGGTTATGTGATTCGGTTAGTCAGACAAAGGTAGAGGTTACAAAGGAAGGTCAAAGGTTTAGCTCTATATTTCAAGTAGGTATGATATGATCTGGTTTGACATGATTGGAATCAAACTTGATGATGGGGTTTAAGGCACGCCATGAATTTAATTATTTTCGGAAAAGTAAGTCAAAGATCAAGGCCACTGGATAAAGTCAACTAAACACTTCTGATATGATTTGTACCAAACATGGTGAGTGGGTCGAGGTTCAGGTTATTGTGAAGTAATTTCATTTTGAAGGAAATCGAAGGCCAAGGGCAGAAGGCAGTTCCAAATGCTCCGGCTTAAGGCTCTTCCACATAATCAGTTGGCCACCTGTCATTTTTTTTTTTTTTTTTGGTTCTACAGAAGATGAACTGAGGAAGGAAAAATAAATTAAATACTGTAAAAAAAATAATCCATTCACCAGATTACAGGTGTCCTCCATTCATAAAAAAATCTGAAACAGTTGGACGTGAATTGCTGTAGGTTGAAGTCTGGTGGGGAGACTATTCTGGGGAAGTGAGTTCCATACATATGCAGTTCGGGGAATAAAAGAATTTTGATAAAGTTCTGCAGTACGGCAATGTGACAGTTCTGTCATGAGCGCTGCCCCAACACATTGCCCATCAGTTTCAAAGCTTGGTGATGATCAGGCTATTAACTGTAGGTCAGAATCGGGGAAGACTCTTCATTTCACCACACCTGCACGAGTATTTTCCAACATCTTATCGTACTCCAAAACCACAGGTGCCCACTGGTCCTGTGAACAGGCCTTTAGACCGATTGAACGGCGCTGGTGTGCAAGAGTGAGTGCTTCCTCTTGTTTGTCATTTATTCTTGCCGTCTCCAACCAATTTCATTCAACTTAGGAGGATAGACATTTTAATCTGGGTTGGTTGGGTAGAACCTTCATGAACCTACGTCACTACCAGACTGCATTCCTTACTTGGATAAAGTCGTCCAATACTAACAAGAATTTAGTTAGAACGACATCCTTGGGGTAAAGAGGTTAACACTCTGGCTTCGGTGAGTCACTCTGCTGAATATAATACCCTGAAGGTTTCAGAATAGTGTTGCCTCCACATTATACGATCGCCATAAGCAGCAAGAGAGCGCAAGGGCTCTCGCGACCATGAGAGTTTTGACAGCTGCATCAGCAATCAAAGCCATTATCACCACCAAAAGAAGCGAGCCGAAGTGCACTCAGACTGACACCCTTCATTGTCTGGTTCATCTTACTTCCCTCCCCTTCCTTCTTTTTCGTTCCTTTTTTCATTTTTCTCCATTTTAACGTGCCTGTGCGTCCGTTGTCGGTACTCGGAGATAACGGAATGAGTGAGAAAGTACCTTCTGGCCATCCATCATGACCCCCCCCCTCTCCCTACTTCTGGACTGCCCCTTCCCCCTTCCAGATTTTTGACCCCTGCAGTTCCCACTCCCACTCCTACGCTCCATTCCCTACCCCTTCGTGTTTCCTCCCACTTCTCTTTATTTTTCAGATCCCTCTTTCCGGGTGCCTGCATTTTGGTGCCCATCAGTTCCCTCCTCCGTAATCATCGCTTCTACACCCCATTTCCAGTCCTTTCTCCCCGACCCCAACCTCTGCATAATCCATTCCCCCCTCCCCTGTTGTAGACCCTAGAATTTTCCCTCTCCCTCCTGTCCACATCTACATCCCCCTATCCCCTCCTCTTTCCTCTTACATCCTTTCCACTTCTGGATTATCCATTTATCTCGGTCGCTTTTTAGACCTCCCAACTCTCTCCCCTCTTCTCCACCCCATTCCCACCACTAAATCCTTCATTCATCCCTCCCATCTTCTGGGTTCCCAGTTCCCGGAACCCCCTTTTGAACCCAATCCATTAATTTGTTTTCCCGATTCTTGACTCTCCAGTACCCCCTTCCTCGATTCTATTCGTCCCTCTCCCCCCAGGTTTTCCTGCCCACCTCAGTAATCTCCAGTTTCCCCTCTCCCACACTCCCAAGTCCTTCTGTGGGGGAACTGGTGGTGTAATGGTTAACGTATCCAGCCCACAACCGGATAAACCCAGGCTTAGTATCCGGGCTGGTTTTTCTCTAAGACAGTTTTGTTTCCCCTGTGTCCCTCTTCAGCCACCTGTACAACTTGGGACCTAGTACGCGCATGTACAAAAAATTAATTTAATTAATTTTTCGATGACTACAGGTCGTGATGGACTGTCATTCCTTGACTGCACTTAAACCCTGTTATCCCTTTCATTATGGTGGTCTTTTTTTTTTTTTTTTTTATGCTCCTCCTGCAGTATTCAGGCAATTTTAGGCAGCTAAAGAGGAGACCGTCCTAATAAGGAAGGGATTAGTTTGAGTTGCATCTAAAGTTTCTCCTGAACTGCATAAAATCATCCGCAAATATCGGGAATAAAAGAAAAAAAAAACATCATCGGACTGAAAGGAGAAACTTAGTTGTTTCTGAGCAGTGCGCTCTTCGACCTAAATTATACTGATTTTTTTTTTCTTTTTTTTTTTTAGAGGTGCTTACCAAAGTTTTAGCAGCATTATGTGACTATTTTTATATTACGAAACTCTGATTTCTTGTGAGTACCTGAAAAAAAAAAAAATGAGTATAAGTATTTTTGAACGAAGTATTTTCAGTTACTTGAAATGGCGATGTTTTGTCTTTTGTTTGTGAAGTTATAGAGGGATGTCTAGTGGTAAAGAGGTTAATAAAGCTTAGTTCCCCCAGTTCAAAATTCCACTCGTAATCTGAATACACTCGTCAGACGATAGCAAGAGTAAAATAAGAGTTCCAGGAATGAAAGAAGTAGGTCGAACCTTGCTTTTGGTGGTGAGTTTCAAGATACGAATTTTTTGTTTCTTTCCATTCGAGACAAAAACTAGTGCTTCCGTTAAGGAAATGATTTTGAAGGATTTTCTGTGTTGTAAGTGATTTCTTTTACTCGTGCACACATACTGTCACCTTCATATATTTTTTCATTGTCTGTTGGAAAAAGTGTTGAATTTCATATTTTGTGTGGGTTTTGATAACTAGCTTATCAATCTTTCAGCCCGAGGACGTCATTGCACATGTATGAGAAAGTCAGAGGTTCTTATGTTTTTTTTTTTTTGTCACTCAATCTGTTAACAAGATTACGGAAAAACAATTTGATGGAACTGCACCAAATTCAACGTAATGACTACGGACAATAAAAAAGAACAGGGGATTAATATCTGTCCGAAAATGGCCATAGGTTATAGGTCAAGGGTATGATCAACATTGATCCGATTATAATCAAACTTGGGGGAAGGGTTGAGGGACAGGAAAGGGTGAAGTAAATCGGTTTTGAGATCAGTCAGACAGAAGGAGGTTACAAAGGAAGGTCAAAGGTTTGGCTCTTTATTTCAAGAAGGTTTGACATGATCTGGTTTGATATGATTTGAATCGAACTTGATGGAGGGGTTTAAGGTAGGCCGTAAGTTAAATTATTGTCAGAACAATAAGTCAGAGATCAAGGCCACAGGATAAAGTCAACTAAACACTTCTGATATGATATGAAATAAACGTGGTGAATGGGTTATCGCTTAAGTTAGTGTGAAGTAATTTGATTTTGAGAGGAATCAAAGGCCAAGGGCACAAGGCAGGGCCAAATGCTCCAGCTTGAGGCTCTTCCACACAATCAGTTGGACATCTGTCATTTTTTTGGTTCTACAGATGAATAGAAGAAGGAAAAAAAATAAATTAAAAAAGTAATCCATACACATGATTACAAGTGTCCACTATTCATAAAAAAAATATGTAACAGTTGGACGTGAACTGCTGTAGGTTGATGTTTGGGGGAAACTATTCTGGGAAAGTGAGTTCCATAGAGATGTACTTCGGGGAATAAAAAGAATTTTGATGGGTAGATGTTTGCAATACGGCAATGTGACAGTTCTGTCGTGAGCGCTGTCCCGGCACATTGCTCATCAATTTCGAAGCTTGGTGATGATCAGGATATTAACAGTAGGTCAGAATCGGAGAAGGCTCTTCAATTCACTACGCCTGCACGATTGTTTCCCACCTTATCGTACTCCAAATCCACAGGTGCCCTCTGGACGTGTGAACGTGCCTTTAGACCGGCTGAACGGCGCCAGTGTTGCACTGTGTGAGTTCTTTTTGTTTAACATTTATTCTTGCCGTCTCCAACTATTTTTTTTTTTTTTTCATCTTAGGATGTTAGACATTTTGAGCTGGGTGGGTTAAGTAGACCCTTCGTGAATGTACGTCACTACCAGACTGCATTCCTTATTGGAATAAAGTCGTCCACTAGTAACAAGAATTTAATTTGAACGACATCGTTGGGGTGAAGGGGTTAATACTGGGGCTTCAGTGAGTGACTCTGCTAAATATAATACCGTGAAGGTTTCAGAATAGTGTCGCCTCCACAGAATACGATCACCACAAGTAGCAATAGAACGCAAGGATTCTCGCGACCATGAGAGTTTTAAAAACTGCATTAGAATTCATAGTCATTATCACCACCAAACGAAGCGAGCCGAAGGGCACTCATACTGACGTCCTTCATTGTCTGGTTCATCCTACTTCCCTCCCTGTCTCTCCATTATCGTTACTTTTATTTTTTTTGTTCCTTTTTTAATGTGGCTGTGCGTCCCTTATCGGTACTCTGAGATAATGGAATGAGTGAGTTAGTACCTTCTGTTCACCCATCCACCCCCCCCCACCCTCTCCCTACTTCTGGACTTCCCCTTCCCCATCCCAGATTTTTGACCCACTACAGTTCCCACTCCCACTCCTACTCTCCATTACCTATCCCTTCGTGTTTCCTCCCACTTCTCTTTATTTCCAGATCCCTCTTTCCGGGTGCCTGCATTTTGGTACCCATCAGTTTCCACTTCCGTAATCATCGCTTCTGCACCTCTTTTCCAGTCCTTTCTCCCCGACCCCAGCCTCTGCATAACCCATTCCCCCCTCCCCTGTTTTAGACCTTTGAATTTTCCGTCTCCCTTCTATCCATATCTACATCCAACTATCCCCTCCTCTTTCCTCTTAACCTCTTTCCACTTCTGGATTATCCATTTATCTCAACCGCTTTTTAGACCCCCATCTCTCCCCTCTTCTCCACCCCATTCCCACTTCTAGATCCTTCATTCATCCCTCCCATCTTCTAGGTTCCCAGTTTCCACTACTCCCGTTAGAACCCACCCCAGTAATTTGTCTCCCCCCTTCTTGACTCTTCAGTACCCTCTTCTCGACTCTATTTGTCCCTCCCCAGTTTTCCCTCCCACCTCTGTAATCCCCAGTTTCCCCTCCCTTACACCCCCATATCCTTCTGTGGGGGAACTGGTGGTGTAATGGTTAACGTATCCAGCCCACAACCAGAAAAACCCAGGCTCAGTATCTGGGCTGGTTTTTCTCTGAGACAGTTTTGTTTCCTCTGTGTCCCTGTTCATCCACTTGTACAATTTGGGACCTGGATATATATATATATATATATATATATATATATATATCTATATATATATATATATATATATATATATATATATATATATATTTATATATTCCGTTTTGTATTATGGGGGTAACATTGTGGCTGTCGAAACTGATCTCTTCCTTAATAACCCTCATACAGGAGACAATCATTATTCTTAAGGCCGTTTGCTGTTGCCAGACCATATAATAAGTCACCTTACGGGGGACCTTAACTAGTCTAGAGGTTACTCGATAAGTCCTTTACTGTGATGACTATACATTATTGCACCTGTGTTCGCGAAGTGAGAGCAGGTGTTAAGTCTTGATCGGTGCTCCCGAGCGTGAGTTAACAAAATATCCTACTTTATCTGACTTTACCGAAACTTAATGGAAGAGTTTAGGATCAGCCAATGAGTATACCTAATGTTTTTAGAACAGTAGGTCAAAGGTCAGGGTCACCGGACTAAATCATACTTTAGCCTAGAAAAATCAGTTTAAACAGTTTTTATCCTTATCAGACAACACTCCGGGAAGGGTTGAGGGTAAGGCACTAATGAACGGATTCAAGTTTGAAAACAGTCAGTCAGGGGTAAAGATCACAGAAAAGGTTAGGGACCAAGATCACCCGGCAAGATCAACTCAAACAGTTATGATTTGTTTTGGGGACAAAAAAAATGACCGATGAGTTAAGTGTCAGGCAAGAATGAAGGTATTCAGTTTTGAGAATAGTCAGTCATGAGTCAAGGTCGCATGGCAAGGTCAGAGGTCGACCCGTGTGTCTATGAATAAACCAGTTAAAAAAGAATGCTCTGATTTGGATCGACTTCGGTGAATGACTTGTGGACCACCGTATGTGTTGACCTGTTATTTTTCAAAAGTGACGGTTGGCTCAAACGTACAGAAATGACAATGATTAGGTGGATGTGTAGTGACTCCTTGAATGCGAGGCCGGGGCGGGGGGAGGGGCTAGGTTTACGACTGAAGAGTTGAGAGGAAGGATGGGACTGGAGTGTATCGGTGTTGTGATTAGGAGGGGTAGATTGAGATGGTTTGGGCATGTGGAGAGGATGGAGGATGGCAGTTGGGTGTGGAAAGTGAGAAGTGTGAACGCTGGTGGGTAGGGTTGCGAGAGGCAGACCGAAAAAGACTTGGCGCGAGGTCATAAAGTGTGATATCAGTGATAAAAGACCTAATAGGGAGGCTGCCAGAGATCGAGCAACGTGGAGAACCGCCATTAGGTGACCAAGGCCGACGCTTGCAAGCATGTTAGTCATTATAAACGATGGGACGATACGATAGGTTTTGGTCAAAGCCACACATCTAGGTAAACGTAAACAATTTTTATCCGATTTAAATATTTGGCTAAGCTTTGTGGCAAGGTTTAGGTAAGAACAAGGATAGAGATCGATCTGAAGAACAGTCAGTCATAAGTACGGCCATCTCTTTAAATCAAGACTTATCCACGATCAGTGAATGGGGACAAAATAACCTTGTCTCATTTAATGCTAGTAAAACTAAATATATACAATTTACTAATAGACAGGTATTGCCAGAATCGTATATTACCTTCAGTGCTACAAATATTCCCATTTCCAAAAGTACTGAAATTCTTGGCGTCTCGCTTAACAATGCCCTCAGCTGGACCTCTCATGTCATATCACTTGCTAAAACCGCCTCAAAGAAACTTGGATTACTGTACAGAGTCCATAACTTCTTCACTGACGAGCAGTTACCGGTAGCTATAATTTATAAGAGTCAGTAGCTATAATTTATAAGAGTCATGTGCGCTCTCAGCTTGAATATTGCTCACCCTTGTGGAATGGATGTGGAGAGGTTGCATTAAAACAACTAGACAAAATTCAGAACAAAGCTGTTAGAATTATTAATAAACCTGCTATTACTAACAATCTACCTCCCCTACAAGTAAGAAGGAATGTTGCCTCCCTTGCATTATTTTACAGATATTTTTATAGCAAATGCTCAGACGAAGTTGCGTCCATTGTGCCACCTCTCCATGCCTTCCGTCGTGCTACACGGGCATCTGGCAGCGCTCATGACTGGAATGTCACTCAGCCATATTGCAGAACATCTGCCTATTAGAATTCTTTCATTCCCCGAACTGCATCTCTCTGGAACTCGCTTCCCCAGAGTTGTTTCCCTCCAAACTTCAACCTACAGCTGTTCAAGTCTAACTGTTACAGATATTTTTTGAACAGAGGACACCAGAAATCTGGTGTATGGATTTGTTTTTTTATTATTCATTTGTTTTTCCTTCCTCTGTTCTGTTATGCTATTAAAAAAAAAAAAAAGAAGTTAGGGTCGCAGGGAATGATCGAAGGTCAAGGTCACTGGGCAAAGTCAGATATTCAGTCCTTGTACCAGATGAGCGGGTGTTGCTCTCGCTGAATGCTTCTTGGTTTATTTCTCCCATCCCCAGACAGTCATATATTTCCTAGGGGCAGACGATTTTATGTGTGCCATTGCTTGATGATTTTATTCTTGCATCCGACAGGCGATTATATTTGTTTTCAACGGACGATTATATTATGTTTAAGACAGACCTCGGGAAAGGAAAATTTAACAAAATAGCTCTCCCTAAAATATTAAGCTGTTTTGGATCAGTGGTTATAGCTTTCACACACACACACACACACACACACACACACACACACACACACACACACACACACACACACACAGAGAGAGAGAGGCAGTCATTACAACACTTCCACTTTCACGTAGATTATTGACTTATTCCTCTGATTCGTACTTGGCGACTGACGCAGATACACTCAGTGATCAGGTGTAAGGATTGCATTCCCCTGGGTTTATCAGGCTTTCTTAACGCTCCACTACTATCTATCTATCTACCTGTTTATCTGTCTGTCTATCTATCTCTATTTATCTATCTATCTATTGCTTTGTATCTCTTTTCTAACCCCGTCCTTATACAGATTGAACAGCCATGGAGACATGACACGTCCCTGTTTCAATCTAACAGTCAAACAGAAAAATTCACTCAGTTCACTATCCACACGCACTGCAGCTTTAGCCTCTTCATACATAATTCTTCACGGCGTTCAACAACTTCCCATTTACTCCATATATTCTCAATATTTTCCACATTCCTTGTCCATCCACTCTGTCATAATTATGCTTTCACCAAATCCATGAAGGCCGCATACAACTTCATTCACTTCTCTAGAAACTATTCCACTAAAAACCTAAGAATGAATATCTGATTTACAAAATCTCTTCCCTTCATAAAACCCTCCTGTTCTTCTCTAACTATTTCCTCTGTTATTTCTCTAACTCTGTCATTAAGTATCCTACCATACACTTTTACACCATGCTCCTCTGATTGCCACAAGCGTCTTTTTCCCCTTTTCCTTTGTATAGGTGAAACATTCTACCTGGCTTCCAATCCTCCAGGTCTGTACTTCACTACTACGAGTAAAATATCTCATGGTTGAACAACATCTTTTGGTGTTAGCTTAGAAAATATCCTAGGAGTACCAGTTGCAGAGAAATGTTTACTAAAGATAATTAAATTGCCATTGACTACTAGAAATTTTCTCAGATGAATAATATCTGCAGGAGTTAGATGGAATACAAAACCTACTGTACGTTCACCAACCGCAGAGAAAAGTTCAACTACTCTCCTGTATATTTTACTTATACATCAACTGCCATACATCGGCATCTTCAAACCTAGAGCCTCTTTTCTTTCTTCTTTCCTGCTAATTGGATCATTTTGTTAATCTTTGTAACGATCTCTATGGATGATGGTGTTAAAGGAAAGCTGTATCTAGGCCATCCAGTTAGTAATATTAAAGACAATCGTCCGGTAGTCAAAGGTAAGAACAGATATCATCGGATGGAAGGGGTTTATATTGTCTTATGTGCTAGGTTTGTATTGTCTTGTGTGCTAGGTTTATATTGTCTTGTGTGCTAGGTTTATATTGTCTTGTGTGCTAGGTTTATAGTGTCTTGTATGCTGTGTTTATACTGTCTTGTGCTAGGTTTATATTGTATTGTGTGCTAGGTTTATACTGTCCTGTGCGCCAGGTTTATATTGTCTTGTGTGCTGGGTTTATATTGCCTTGTGTGCTAGGTTTATATTGTCTTGTGTGCTAGGTTTATATTGTCTTGTGTGCTAGGTTTGTATTGTCTTGTGTGCTAGGTTTATATTGTCATGTGTGCTAGGTTTATATTGTCTTGTGTGGTAGGTTTATATTGTCTTGTGTGGTAGGTTTATATTGTCTTGTGTGGTAGGTTTATATTGTCTTGTGTGGTAGGTTTATATTGTCCTGTGTGCTAGGTTTATATGTCTTGTATGCTGTGTTTAGATTGTCTTGTGCTGGGTTTATATTGTATTGTGTGCTAGGGTTATATTGTCCTGTGCGCCAGGTTTATATTGTCTTGTGTGCTGGGTTTATATTGTCTTGTGTGCTAGGTTTATATTGTCTTGTGTGTTGTTTAAGTGTTGTTATTATCGACATACTTTGTATATAGAATTATCATTACCCTCCTCTTCCACCTCCTCCTCATTTTCTTTCATAATTATAATATTGGGCTGAGGTAGGATCCAGAAACAAAGAGAATGTGCGACAATGGGAAAACTATCTATCTATCTATATACCTAGGCTGCTTCCCCCAAGGAAAGGGAGGTAGCCGAGTAAGGACGACACACTCCCCATTTACTCATCCATTCAAACACATTCATTCGCATCTTAGCCCCAAAGGGGAGAAGGGACAGATCCTCACCGCACCACACCTCACAAGGGTCAACTGCGCAATGCAATCAGTGACATCTGCAGCAGGACCCAACAGCAGAGCTGGTTTACCCCTGCCACATCATAACAGACCCATCCCCTTACCCGCACCTGACCTGACTAGCTGATCAGACCAAATGCGGAGAAATATCCACTCAGGGCTGCGTCATCACTTTTTCATTCACAATTTCTCTCCATTTATTTCGGTCACGCACAGCCACTCTTCCTTGTTCAACAGACATCCCTCTCGCATCCAGCGCTCTCTTCACACCGTCCAACCATCCTATTCGTGGTCTTCCTCTCAGCCTTACACCTCTCACATCAGATCTAGTTATCTTTTTCACCAATCGCTCATTGTCCATTCTCTCCATATGCCTAAACCATCGCAACACACTCTGCTCAGCTCTACCAGCCATCTCCCAAACAACTCCAGTTCTCCTTCACACTTCATCATGTCGCACTCGATCCATACGAGTCACTCCACACATACTCCTCAGACACCTCATCTCCATTACATTCAAACTTTTTCTCTCTGCTACACCTATATTCCAAGTTTCAGCCCCATATAACGCAGTCGGTACCACAACACTCTCATACAGCCTTCTCTTTACATCCATTCTAAGCGAACGACATCTAAACACTTTTTTCATTCCTCCCAGCACCCTTCCTACTTCATTTATTCTAAACTTCACTTCTGCATCTATTCTTCCATCCACAGCAACATGTGACCCTAGATATTTAAAACATTCTACCTCCTCAAGCAACTCACCATTCAAAACTATATTCATCCTCCTACCATCTACCAACCTTGTACACTTCATCACTTTACTCTTATTCTCATTTACTTTCAATTTCCTCCTTTCACACACCCTTCCAAACTCCTCTACCAACTGTTTCAATCTCTCCTCTGAATCAGCCACCAGTGCAGTATCATCTGCAAACAGCAGCTGCTTCAGATTCCACTCTCCACCATCAACGTTCACCAGACGCAGACCTCCACCTAAAATTCTTGCATTCACCTCCCTTACAACACCATCCATGTAAATATTAAACAACCAAGGCGACATCACACATCCCTGTAGCAGCCCCACTCTCACGGGAAACCAATCACTCACAGCATTTCCCACTCTTACACACGCTCTACTATTTACATAAAAACTTTTCACCCCTTTTAGTAACCTACCATCAAGTCCATACAATCTTAAAACAGTCCACAAAGCCTTCCTATCAATTCTGTCATACGCTTTCTCTAAATCCATGAATGCCCAAAACACATCCTTGTCTTTCGCTAAATACTATTCACACACTTATCTCACAGCAAACACCTGATCCACGCATCCCCTCCCTTTCCTAAAGCCACACTGCTCATCACCAATCACTCCCTCTGTACCCTCTCTAACTCTCATAATTAATACTCTACCATAAACCTTACCTACAACACTCAACAGACTTATACCCCTAAAACTAGTACATTCACACTTATCACCCCTGCCTTTATACAACGGGACCACACAAGCACTTGCCCAGTCAACTGGCACCATACCTTTCACAAAGCACACATTCAACAATCTTACTAACCAGTCAACAATGGTCACTCCACCACCCTTCAGGCATTCCACAGCACACCCATCCATACCTGCAGCTTTCCCTGTTTTCATCTCCTTTACTGCCTTCTCCACTTCCTCCTTCGTGATCAAAGAATCATTCAACTCTCCCAGCACATTTATTCCTTGCACCCTTCCATCCGCCACAATCTCAGCCACCCTTTCCTCCTCTACATTTAACAATCTTTCAAAATACTCTGCCCATCTCTTCCTTACTGCATCCATCTCAGTTAACATCCTTCCATCCTCTGCTTTTACTCATTCTTCCTTCCCAGACTCTCCCTTCCCTTTTCACCTCCTTCCAAAACATTTTCTTATTCTGTTGAAAATTCTCTGTCAGCCGCCTACCCCACCTCTCATCTGCTGCAACTTTAGCATCATGTACAGCCCTTCTCACCCTATTCCTCTTTTCCTTATACCTTTCATATGACATCCCATCCTTCCTCTGCAGCCACACTTCATATGCACGTCTCTTCTCAGCCACAGCCAAACTTACTTCCTCGCACCACCATTCACTTCCTTTTCTTACACCACCACCCACACGTCTCACACCACACACCTCTTCTGCATGCCCCACCACAGCACTCTTAAACAACTGCCATTCCTCCTCCACACTGCCATTTCCTGATCTTTCACTGCGTTCCACTCATCGTTCAATTTCTCCTGATACTCTATCTTTTTCTCTCTTTTATCCAACTCACTCACTTTCAAAACCTCCCTGCCACACCTAACCCTCCTAGCTCTCACCTATCTCTTACCTACTCTTAACTTTCCCTCCACCAGGTAGTGGTCAGACATACCTCCACCCTCCCCTCTCAGAACTCTCACATCCAACAATCTTCCTATTACATTCCTAGACACAACCACATAGTCCATCAAAGCTCTATCAAAAAACCCTTCCACCCTCCTGTCTCACCCATGTATACTTATAAATATCTTTCTTCTCAAACAGCGTATTTCCAATCACCATCTCTCGCTCAACACACATCCCTATCATTAGTTCCCCATTTTCATTTCTTCCAGGCACACCATGCATACCAACTACACCTTCAAATGCTACATTTCCCACTCTAGCAGTATTCCCAGTGAAATAGTCATCATCATCATCATCATCATTATCTTTATGCCATCGTCATCCTCATCATTAAGTACGGAAATATAGCTATTGCTACACTGAAGTTATGATGAGGAAATGAAGTTAAGTCATGAAAATTATGCTTTAGCAGGATAAAAGGGTTATGGTAGCAGGAAAGATATGGTTGGAATATTAAGAGTCGATGACAAAGAGTGTGTTAAATGAAGTTGCAGCAACGAAATTTATATCCTTAATGGAGTCATGATAAGGAACTGCAGCTTCGGTATAATGGCGATGATGAAGTTACGTTGGCGAAATCCTGACGATTTTGGTGACTAATAGTTCTGGCAAACAAACTTTTGAAGATGGTGGTTGTGGTGGTGGGAGGGTAAGGGAGTAGTTTGAATGGTAATGGTGTGGTGGTGGGAGGGTGTAGGAGTGGTTGGAATTGTGGTAGTGGTGGTGGTGGAGATGATAGAGCTTGTCTTCTGTTGGTTGAATAAACTTATCATCATATGATTATTACTGATGATATAACTAGAGGCGTACTCAGTGGAGCGCATCTTTCCCACAAGGGCCACGTAATTTTCAGACCACTTTTCATAATGGGTTAGGTTTTCTCATCACTGGTTAGGGTTTCACAAAAAATGTTTTCTGGATCCAGAATCTGTAATACGGTCCGGATCGGTCCTAAGTTAATCGATTGTTCCCCAGGGCATGGTCTATCTACGCACCAAATTTGGTCCAGATCTCTCTCATAGCTTTTGAGTAATCCTTCTAACATACAAACAGACAAACAAACAAAATGAGATAAAAACATTCTCTCCCTGTCGGAGAGAATAATAATAATAATAATTATAATAATAATAATAATAATAATAATGATAATAATCCATCCGTCCATCCATCTATCCATCATCCAATCCTACGTTGCCTCATGAGGAGCGTAGGAGCCCTGGGCTAGGCAAGTTGGTCCTGACATTTAAGATGAGAATGACCAGCCTCACTCATCCCTGAGTGGCATTACGTGAGCAGTAAACCCCAACCACCCCTTGGATATAAACCTTCACCGGCTCAATCCGATTGGAGCGCCGTAGTTACCCACTAAACCACCAGGTGCCGATATTTGGTTATATGGTTACCACCCAGCGTAGTAAATGGTTTCCTGGTGTACAGGAAACCATTTGGCTTGCCACTCACTGTACAGTCACCCAAAGGCAGAAGGAAGAGGAAAGAATGAAGGAAAGAAAGACAGAAGAGGGAGCGTAAAGTCACCCGGAGGCGGAAGGACGAGGAAATAATGAAGGAAAGAAAAACAGAAGAGGATGAAAGGAAAGAAGGATGGAGGAGAGGAAAGGGCTGACACCTAAGAGCAGCACTACATCGAGTGAGTGGATGGTAGGCGTCCCACCTACCTAACAACAACAACAACAGCAACAATAATGATAATAATAATAATAATAATAATAATAATAATAATAATAATAATAAAACAATCAGAGAGCGCATACCTCCGCCAAAGGCCATTGTCATTAAAAAGGATTCGGATCTGGATCCGTGGATATAGGATCCGAATCCAGATCCGGTTCCGCCCCAGAATTTAATAAATTCTTTCACGGTTCATGGCCCACCTTTCCACAAAATTTCATTGAAAGTCATTGAGAACTTTTGGAGATATTGTGCGGGATACTCGTTATCCGGATCCGGATTCGCCCCCAAATTTAATAATTTCCTCCTTGGTCCATGGACCACCCTTCCACAAAATTTCTTCATAATCCGTTCATAACGTTTTGAGTAATCCTGCAACAAACAGACAGACAAACAGACAAACATACCAACACGAGGTAAAACATAACCTCCTTGGCGGAGGTAATGCTAATACTAATACTAATACAGATAATAATTCTTATTATTAGTGTTATCATTGTTGTTATAATTATGGTGGTAATAATAGTAGTGGTGATGGTGATGGTGGTGGAGGTAGTGATGGCAGGAGGCAGTAACGGTTGTGGTGGTGGAAGTGATGGCAGTGGTGGTGAGCGTGACGATATTGGTGATAGTGGTGATAATAATGGTGGTAATCGCGGTAATGGTGGTAGTGGTAGAGATGTTGGTGGCAGTAATGGTAGTGATAGTACGACGTAGTAATGGTGGTTGGGGTGGTAGGAGGTGTGGTGGAAGTGGTGGTGAACGTGACGATATTGGTGATAGTAGTGGGAAGACATTGTTCTGGTAGCAGTGATAGTGGTGACGATAGTTATGACGGTGCGTAGTAATGGTAGTGGTGGAAGTGGTGATGGCAGGACGTGAAAGTGGTAGTGGTGATGGTGATAGTGGTAGTGGTGGCAGTGGTATTATGGGTAGTAATGGTGGTTGTGGTGGTAGGGCATAATTGTGGTGAGAAGCCGTAATGGTGGTTGTGGTGGTTTTTGGATGGTGATGGGTCAGGTCTTTTGAGGGCACTGCTGATGGTGGGTGGTCTTGGCTATGGTGGTGGTGGTAATGGTTGGTGTTGTATAGTAGTAATGGTGGTGTGGTGTAGTAGTAATGGTGGTGTGGTGAAGTAGTAATGGAGGTGTGGTGTAGTAGTAATGGAGGTATGGTGTAGTAGTAATGGTGGTGTGGTGTAGTAGTAATGGTGGTGTGGTGTAGTAGTAATGGAGGTGTGGTGTAGTAGTAATGGTGGTGTGGTGGAGTAGTAATGATGGTGTGGTGAAGTAGTAATGGAGGTGTGGTGTAGTAGTAATGGTGGTGTGGTGTAGTAGTAATGGAGGTGTGGTGAAGGTGGTAATGATGATGGTAGTAGTGGTAGGGTATTGCAGTGGTGGTGTGGGGGTCGTGATGGATAGGGTCGTTTGGAATTTTGGTGGCTGGCGCTGATGGTGGAGGTCGTGGATGTTTTTGTTAATGCCGCGAGGGAGTGGGTGCGGAGACTTGAGGGTGGGAGAAAGTTGGGAGTGGGTGGGAGGAGATAGGTGGGTGGGGGAGAAGTTCGGGATGGGGGAAAGTTGGAACTGGGTGGAGGAAAAGAAGGGTAGAGGGAGATGAAGGCAGGGGAAACTGGGTACAGAGGAAAATGTGGGAGGAGGGAGAGATATTGGTGTGGGGAAGCAGTGATAGACAGGGTGATTGAGAGACGGGGATATGGGTGTGAGGAGGTCTGGGGGTGGGAGATGGGGTGAGGGGTAAAATGAAAATGAAAGAAATGGGAGGGAGCGCTAGATACTGGGGTAATGGGGGTGTTGGGAAAAGATAGTTATGGAGTAAGGGGTTTGCTGGGAGGCGGAAATGAGGATGGGGGAAATTGAGGGATGTAGGAAAGGGCTAAAACTGAGGTGATGGGAGGGCAAAAGTGGGAGAAGGAAGCAGAAATGGGGATAGAGGGGAGAGAAATGGGATGGGGGATGTAGGGAAATGGGAGGAGGGAGACGGCTGCTCCATTTACTGCGCTGGATAGTAACCATTACCATCAGTAAATATACCTTTGGTGATATAATTGGTTTAATCGCTCCCACCGGATATGACCAAGTACGGGTCGAGTCCAAGAGATGGTTGTATTTCATTGCCCACACAATGCCGGTCAGGTGTTAGCGTCCGGTCTCTAACTTTATAATTTTGAACTGAGTAGCCTAACGCCAGGCCCCTACGCCCCTTATGGGGCAGCATAACTAGGTGTAAGGTAATAAAAGAAAAGGATAAAGAAAAAAAGTTATCGAAAGAGAATGAATGATTACAATAATCAGTCAAGTGCTTTGATTACACTAATCAGTCAAGTGCTCCCTTGGGTACTTTTTCTTTTCGTTTCCCTTTTTAGCAACGTGTATGGTCACACACACAAAAAGTGCTCGAGAGTGCAACACACGCGCCCACCAGTTGGTGTAAGTGTCGAGCATTTGACTTTGCCGTGTGAATTTGAATTTCAGTCAGTTGCTCTCAAAATAGATTTATTTCACTCTTGGCACACCCTTGAGATCAGATCAAAACTGTTTGGATGATCTTGTCCTGTGACCCTGGCCGTTGATTAACTGTTCTCAACATCGAATCGTACATCGTTCTTTTAGCCTGAACCCTACTACACTTTTAGTCTACATTGGATAAAAACTGTTTACGCTGACCTTATTATATGACTTTGACCCTTGACCTATTTAAAAAAAGTACCGTAGGTCAACCCCTTGGCTGATCGTCAACCCATCCACTAAGTCTCGTCCAACGGCTACCAGCTCATGACTGTTTCTTATTTTATTCACACAAGACGCGGGATAAACTTGGCTCAGCCACCTTGCCTTGACCATTGATTGATTGTTCTTAGTATCCAACCTGTCCACCAAGTTCGGACTGAATCGGATAAAAACTGTGACTTGACCTATTGTTCTATAAAATAGTTGGTCAGTTTCCATGCAGTCTGCCTACGATTACACCAGATTTGCTTAAAATCGGATAATAACAGTTTGAGGTATTTTGTTCACACACACACACACACACACACACACACACACACACACACACACACACACACACACACACACAGGTGCAGAAAAACATATTACCAACCCTTCTTTCGCGAGTGAATATTAAAACTGCTCTAGTGCCTGCCGTATTTATTATTCGAGAGAGCAAAGCTAATGAGAACGCTATAGGTAGGTGGTTGGTGGTTAGTAACTCTGTGAGGGGGGAGGGAGACGTCCTATTTGGTTTTAAAGCTCACCAGCAAAACCATGTAATCTCAGAAGCTATAAACTTTATAAAGCTACAGCGGAACGACTTACGTATTGGAAAGCCTGTGGAAAAGAAATAAGCATTACTCAAGTGACTTCTAAAAATTAACCTCCATATTGCTGGAAAAAAAAAAAAAAAAAAAAACATTCAGCACCAAGACTGTGATAATCGCGGAAAATATTGAAATAAGCCTAATCGCTTGAAGATGTGTTCATATTGTCAAGTGTGGACACCTGTATTTTTATTCTTTCTTTCCTGCTGTGTATAAGAAATTTTATTCTCATAGGGATAAATTTTGTAAACTGAAGGGATTGGGTATAGCCTATAATAAACCCATTATTTCCTGGTGGTTTTTATTAGTTTTTTTTTTTTTTAACAAAAGATGGATAAAAAGGAAAAACAAATAAATTCTCTCTCTCTCTCTCTCTCTCTCTCTCTCTCTCTCTCTCTCTCTCCATTTGACTGAGCAGTTTAGGTGTACCCTACTCACTGAGGCAACCAGCGCCTTCGGTAAGCAAATTGTCCAAGTCAGATGTAAGGGTTCACTGATAGGTAAAGATCGTTTACGAGAGAGAGAGAGAGAGAGAGAGAGAGAGAGAGAGAGAGAGAGAGAGAGAGAGAGAGATTCCTTGTTCCCTTACAGCTATAGCATAAAATGGGTAATCCTGTCCTAAAAAAAAAAAGTTCCCATAATCTGATATTTTCTTATGCTTGTTAGTTTCATTTGTAAGATGGCCTCTGCGTTCCTCTTTTTTTGCTGTCCGTAGTCAGTTATACACCGGTAAAATTTAGGAGTTTGTGTGCTGGTTTGGTTGATTACGTCTTTCCGATGAAATATTCTTTGGTATTAAACTCTTCCTTCTTTAGCACGATTTTATTCAGCTTGAGTCGTTGAGAACAGGACGGGTTAGGTTCAGTCTTCCTTTACTTCTTCGATGCCACATACTTTTCCTAAGCTTGATACAGTTGGTAGCAGCATAAGTACAGTAAAGTAAGACAATCTAGAAATAAATACGTCCCCGGATTCAGTGGGTAAATCTTTTCGGTACAGTAGCGTCTTTTTACGAGGGGACATACTAGCTATGACAGACGGTTTTATTTACTTTAGAAATCTGATCACCTAAAGCTTAAGCCACTTAGTACGATGACGCCTTTTCCCTTTCTTTTTTTGATTATTCGTCCAAACCACCTCATACAGCTTGAGTAACTGTTATTGTAAGGATTAGAATCGGTGGTATCTACAGCAATTTATCCAATTCAGAAAGCATATTCCTAGCTCGAGATAACAAGAGTCAGGTAAAAAAAAAAAATCGTTTTGAATAGGTTAAGAGATTCAAAAAATAAAATAAGGTCATATTCTCGGCCTAAATGGAGTATTACCTTTTAACCTCCTCGCTAGTAAGACGTTGATTGATTTAGTTCTTCATACTACCACACGGTTTGCTTAGTGTAGGAGATACTTTGAAGTGAAGAGGGTAGGTATTCCCATCATTAACCCCTTCACTGCAAGGAATACTAACCTAAGCTGCATGGAAGAGTGTGAGGGTAGTTTAGATTACCGGTAACCCTTTCATTAACAAGGGCAGAAATTAAAAGATGTTATAGTTCTTAAGAGGTTAATCACATCAAGAACTTATTTTTTTTTTTCGTTTGGCACATTCGGTTTATTTTGATTGATAATGTGAATTAAAGTCTTTATAGAATTATTTTTTCCTCTTTCACCCCCTTTTCTATCTTTGATTCTCACTTTATCTTTTTCAAAGTACTTTACCCCTTCACCCCGATGGCGTATTTTGCATTTACTTTTGCTTCCTTAAGACGATTTCTTTTAGCTTGGGTGAGGCTTTACGAACTGAAGGGCTTAGATATTAATTTCATTTAAGCTGCAATATTAAAGATCAGTACTAAGCTTCATTTCATTTAGAGGTAGCCAGAATAAAAACAAAAAACAAAAAAATACATCATCCAGACTAACGATCTAGCTGCGATGTATTTCTGACATGAATAAAACCGTCTGGGGTGAGCCAAATTAGAATACAAATTTCTTACTTCCGGACCAAAGAGAAAATTAAGGCAGGTTTCAACCATTCTTACCCGTGTAGGTTTCTGTGAGTTGGCTACCCCTCCACTAAGGCTGGTTTGTTTAAGCTGAATATAAATGCCTGTTATTTGCACGAATACATTACGGGATTATGCTCTTTTTACATTAACCTGGCCCAGATTTTCGTCCATTTCCAGTTTATTTTACGTTTGTTAGCGACACAGAAAGACAATACTACAGTCCTACATCCTCTTCGTAGCACTTCTTGATGACTAGCATCATATTCTAGTGCTAATCTATTTGTTACAATTCGGCATTCAGATGGAGAGATGGCAATTTTAGGTCAAGTTAGAGTACAAAGGGTATGGTTGTCCACGACCTTGGGGTATAACTCCTCGGCATGTTTATTTATTTATTTTTTTTATTCTATTCACGTCCAGACGGATTTATTAAGCTTATAAAAGACCTACCGTACTGAAAGGAATAGTTAAGGCAGTGTCTAATTCCTGATAAGCTGGGAAAAATTGTTTATACATACCAAGAATAAATTTTAAAAGACAACATTGGGAAGGATTGAAGTTATATGTAAAATGGAGAATCAGCACAGATGCATTTCGCCTAAGCCGCATAAAATCACCTTAAGTTAGCCATAATGGAGGCCGAAAGTTGAGGTATTTTGAAAATGATGGCTGCCCCAGATTTCGGAGACTGGAAAAATCGTTGTTGATGGGTTTCAGGAAGGGATGATGAGAGATTTGCATGTGTGGAGTGGGACCAGAGAGAGAGAGAGAGAGAGAGAGACACACACACACACACACACACACACACACACACACACACACACACACACACATACATTTAATACTGGTACCAGCAATGCAATTAGTCGGCTCAATAGCTCTTTCTGTCACTCAGTTATTTGTGCAGGACGTGTTTTTCATTGCCTGAGAGCGATCCAGACACATAACAGAATATATATATATATATATATATATATATATATATATATATATATATATATATATATATATATATATATATATATAAATATAATGTTTATATATATATTTATATATATACGTGTGTGTGTGTGTGTATATATATGCGCGCGTGTGTGTGTGTGTGTGTGTGTGTGTGTGTGTGTGTGTGTGTGCGTTGAGAGAGAGAGAGAGAGAGAGAGAGAGAGAGAGAGAGAGAGAGCGATACTGACAGCAAGATAAATATGCCATTAGTATACAATCGTGAGCCACATTTTGAGCTCCAATCCTGCCCCTGTCTGGAGGGAAGTCATGGGCTGAATGACACACCGAATGAAACCCTGATGTCCAGTGTTAAGATGATAGTTAGTTTGCTATGACACTGTGATTCGTATAGTTAGAAAAGCTTCGAACTCTAGACACCTGGTTTTGGCTAGATGTGAAATTGAAGCTCCGACTCCCTTCCAGCCGGTGGTGGAATTATCGGGTGGGTAGAAATTATAATCCATGAGTTTGCAGTTCGAAGTATGGGAACATAATGGGGTTAACCTGTGTCTTTGAATCTGTGATGCATAAAAGTGATTTTCCCACCGAGATGAGGTTTCAAAACACTCGGCGGTGAAGTGCAATATTGCCTTGACGTTTGTAGGGTTAACTTAACAGTACCATGACTTTTATTATTATCGTTGTTGTTATTATTATTATTATTATTATTATTATTAACTACCAGACAGATTTATTTCGCTTTGGATTTTTACTTGGAAGGGATAATCACAGTTAGCATTAACCCTGTAACTACTAGGAGCATCTCTCAAAATGAAGAAAATTTTATAATGACGAGAGTAAACAAAAAATACGCAACTGTTGAACCGTTTAATGACCTATGTACAGTCGACGGGCATTTATCTAAGCCTTATTTTTTCAGGCCATCAAGGGATCACACATGGAGGTGGACTGAAGGAAACTGAGACTTGGTGAGTGTTTCAGTCTGTGAGTAATTAGCATTTTAAACTGAGTGCACTAACGTATGAGAAAACCCTTAGTTTCTGACACACATTTATTGAACATCTGTGATTGTTGGATGTCATCAGGCTCCTTCCCACAGTACAAAGTGCAGGTTAGTCAGCAATTATACAGAATGGTTATACGTGTTCTGTCATCATCACCTGCTTCAGAAATATCTTCCAGAATTGGGAAGTCTGTCCACCCCTTCGTGCTCTCAGTTCAAATATAAAGGCCATAAGTTCTCGTTATGGGTAATTTTTTATATTTTTTTATTCAGTGGCATGTAAATCACAAACATTTTCTATTAAAGTTTCAATGCATCCTAAAAAGCTGATTTACAGCTTCGCAAAAACTATATGGAAAAATATACAGTAATAGAGTAAATCCCAGAACTGCCTTTGTCTGTTTATTTTACGAACTGTGTTACTTCATTTTTTACAGAAATTCAGTCAGACACCCTGTATGTCTCAGCCATTCCAAGTTTTTTTTTTTTTTTTTTTTAATATCATCAGAGATAATTCGGCACTTAGTGATAAACAGCCACACTCTTCTTTTGAATTCCAGATATCTCCATTAATTTTGATAGGTCTCGTTCATGTTTGCAGGATTTGTAAGGGGGTCCTCAAAACCAAGATACGTGACAAATTGCAATAAGTAAATTATTTCGAACAACTTTTACGAGGGAGACTCTGTGGTTCACTAGCAACAATATCTCAGATACTTTATGGTACGGGGTGTGGGAGAACGATCAACGTTGTTTATTCCGTACTTTTATGTTTCATATTAAACTGACCGTTCATAATGATCTGAATATTTTAACTGATAATATGAGGGTTTAGACTGTGTGATACAAGACTAAATTGCAAGATGAAGTGTTCAAGGGAAAGCGTGAAGTTAATGTAAATCATTAGGTACCGTTCAAGCATCCAAGGAATTACTAGGTGATTAATCCCTAATCCCCAGGGGAATGTCATGTGATGACGAGAGGAACGTTCGGGGGGATGTCATATGACGCGAGGGATTTTCAGTGTGAGTGACATCTGGTGGTCGAACCATCAGTAACAACCCCACGCCACACCAGCCACAGCTAACTGAATTTGCTGCAGCTGTCACCAGAGCAGGTCACTCTATTCCCCTCACACCAAAGCCATTTTTGTTTCGCTACATATTGCTAAGCGCAGTTATTCGCGAGAAATCCCGTATATTTCACCTGTTGTCCTAGTGATAAGGAAGCTAAAAACGGCTTCCTTCTAACTACTTTTAGAGGAAAGACTGAACTTCATCAGGGATATCTTAGTTGTCTAATAACATTTCCTTTCATGGAATAATTGCTGGTTAAAGATGAGCAATTTTTGCGGCACCCAGAGGGGCGGCCAAATACAGTGTGTCCCTCACTGTGTCACTAACTCATTCACTAAGCCCCTGTACCGTTTTTAAGGATGATTTCCAGGCCTTTGGGGGTTTGTTAAGGGATGGAGGGTACACACACACACACACACACACACACACACACACACAGAACTACTGTACATGGCACAAGACTTCTTATCAACCACGCGTACTGTACCTGCGTCATGTCAGAATAGCAACATATGGGACACAGGAGGACAGAAGACCTATTGCATATATGTGCATTTACGTACAGTAGGCCTACATATAATACTGAAAAACACAGTACGAAAGCTAAAGTTGACCTCATACTTGCGTTGTTCCGGGCTGCGTATAATTTTTATTCCGGTACACTTAGTCATTCATTCATACTGGCAGAGTCGGAACAAGTTCAGCGAAAAGTGACTCTGCAATATCGCGCCTTCGCTCGGGAATGGATGAAACAAGTCGGCTAATCAAACCATACAATTATCAGAAAAGCCTTGTTTTGATATTAAACCAACCCAAACCCAACCGAGACTTAGTGCGTACAAGTCCAGTTGTTACAGATTTTTTTTATGGATGGAGGACACCAGTAATCATGTGTATGGATTATTTATTTTTTATTAAATTGTTTTCCCTTTCTCTGTTCTGTTATTAAAAAACAACTTAGGCCTAACATAGCGTTAACTTGGCATAATGCCTTTTGGGAGGATGAGTAAGGTGCAATCGTTGCCGAGTCTTTTCTCGAGGCAGTCGATCCGACGTTGCCAACATGACCGGGTGACCAAGTATACCAGGGAAAAAAAAAAAAAAAAAAAAAAAAAAGTGCTGCGGGCCTAGCCGTAAATATGGCCCAGAGGGACAGGGCCGAGCACTGAGTATTTACCTGTACTGCGATGGACTGTGGGCCACAATGGTGTCATATTAGAGCGTAAGTAGTATGTTATTATTTCTTTTCCCTTAGAATACTGCAGGGTTGGGTTCGGGTAGTAAAGATATTTGTCATGTTTGCAATAAGGCCCGGAGGACTCTGTACCCCACACCTGGAGCATAGGAACTAGTTGTTCCTTTGGGAGAATAGTTTACCGTGAATGTGATGAAGCTGTGCAACAGTCGGTCAGTCAGTAATCCTTTTGGGTACCCCTGCAGGTTCATTAAAAAAAAAAAAAAAAAAAAAAAAAAAATGCAGTGTGTTCGCTTAGCTTTCTATTGGCGTGATTATTTTTGAGAGCAACGCCTTACTTTAGTAGTCATCCAGCTGAAAAGGGTCTGAAGGTTGCCAGGGTTAGTTGTGAAAGTAGAATATTAATACCTTTGACCGTGTTTTAACACACATTTCCTTTGATTTATCGATAAAAACCCATTACACTTTTGTGGGGACTCAAATTTGATGGCTAAACGAGGTAGCTCTTCACATAAACTGCAAAAACTCAATAAAACTGGGTTCTTTTTACTCGTAAATATTACTGTATCAGCTTAGGAAATGTGGATATATCATAGTAAGTGAACAGTAAATTTTTCTAAAGTGCTGTTGCAAAAGAAGTAGTGATATGCAGGCAATAAATCACTACACTTGTCAGGTAATTATTCAAATGGCAATAGGCGAAGTAATCAAGTTGTGAGATCATCCTCCGAGTCTTTCCAGTTAATAAATCACTTCAGCCTGTCGGGTATCACATTGTGGTTCGTCAGAAAGTAATCGGAATATATCGAGGTAAATATAGTGGATGAGAGCTTTATTTTAACTACGTTACTCTTATTAAAATTACAAGCTTCGAATGTTGGTTGTGTCTGGTTGTTTTAATTCTGTAAGGGTGCGGCCACACTTGCCCGAAACATGTGATCGACAAAATGAAACGAAGCACCGGGTTAGAGCAGCTGTAATATCTGAGTCTAAACGTTGGGCGGACCCCTGAGCCTCGTTTCATCTTGTCTGTTGCATGTTTGGAGATGACCGATGAGACACCAACTTCAGCAGCATCAGTAAATGCAATTAAGATATGGAAGGATAAAATAAAACTGGGGCAATGCAGAAGTGTGCACTTTAGGCCTTTCAGCTCGAGGAGTTTCCATGTTTCCAATACTTCCAACAGACTATTATATCCAGCATTAACATTTTTCTGACTGGAGGAGTTAGCTATACTTTTCCGTCGCTGACTCCTTTCGCAGCTAGAGATCACTTCCGAGTTGAGTAAAATTGGCTGGTGGTAGCCTGATCAAAATGACTTCATCGTTGTCAAGGGTTAATGTCTCAAATGTTTGTTGCTGTGTGTGTGTGTGTGTGTGTGTGTGTGTGTGTGTGTGAAGTGGATCGAAACCTCATAGTTAGATTGATAGGCAGTTGCATATATACGGAGATAGATCGCTTTTATTCATTTTATAAAACACCACTGAGATATATGCAAGGAGTAGAGTATCATGTGCACAAACAATACTCGATTTTCTTTTTTCCCGCCAGCCAGTTTCATCGCCTTACCCATCGTTATCGTCCTGGCCTCTTGTAACCCATCCATACAGATACTGAATAACCAATGGGGTGCCACAGACACCGGCATCAACACAAAAGTAATACTGAGCTTCTCCCTTTCATTCTTCATGTAAATTTCACGTGCCTTCCTACCAACATCAAAGCTCTTCACAATATTCAGCAGTTTGCCTGTCACACTTTGCATACTTAATATCTTTGCCAGTCCCTCCATGCCCACCTTGTTGTACGATATTCCCTGATTTATATGTGCCACCAATATATTTCGATTCCTCAGTACTGTGAATTGCTCAGATAGAGTTACATCCACATTTGAAAATGTCTATGTTCATAATTCTCAGTAGATAAAAAGAAAACTAAATTCCATGGAAGGATTAGCCTTTTTCACATCCCACATACTTCACTATATCTCCACAGTCATTCTCAGCCTTCATATCATGGTGTTTCTGAAATCATTCATCATTGCCACAGTAAACTTATAATCTCATTCACATCCTCCCTCCATCGCCAAACGAAACAGGATAAACGTGCAGTTTTATTCCGGTCAGTTCGGTCGTGTTTTTCCTTGTCCGTGCCACGGATAACCTCACCGCAGCCTGTTGCCAGCGTTTTCCGTCCTCACATTTTCCTGAATTATTGATAAGGACTGCCGCGGCGACACGGGAGGCGCATTATATAAACAATAGCGGCGTGCCTCTTATTGTGTGTATGTTGTGCTGCCTTCACCAAAACGATACATTCTTTACGTACCTTAAACTGCAGTCAGTACAAACAGAGGTCTTAATCTTTGTTTTGGACTACATATCACTACTAATGTATCTGTATATGTATGTGTACTGTATATGTATCTGTACCTATATGTCTATCTATCTATAAACATTTATTCACTTATTTACTTATTTATTAGTATAATGGGTGTCCCGGGACATGGTTTCCCAATTTCGAAGTGATTCTTGAAATATTTATGAATAACATGTCACTGTTTTGAAGCTAAACTTACCGTCTCAACTGAAAACATGCACAGGGAAGAATGGGATGGATCGAAGGGTGTGATGAGATGGAAAGGGATGGAAGGGAGGGAGGGGAGGAAGGAGGGAGAGTGGTAGATGAATTAAAGGAATGAATGAGGTGGAATGGATGGAAAAGCTGAGTGAGTCTGTGGGGATCGGGGAAGATGAATATGTGAAGGAGGGAGCGAGAGAGGGAGGGAGGAAAGTAAAGAAGTTGAGTAAGGGAGTACATTGGAAGTGCAGACGATAAGACGCTAACTGACGGGGTTTACCTGTTAGGGAAAAAAAATATATTGTAAATCTAACTAATATACGTGAGCAAAAAATGGGGAGGAGAAGGGAGGGTAAGGCTCTCTCTCGACCACCACATCATCCGGGTAGATAGCCGGCAGGAAAAAGACAGGGAAATTCCACCAGTTTGAGAATCAGCAAGCATGACATTTTTTATATATAGAAGTGGAAATCAAGGCACTATACAGTCTTATATATACAAATATGGGAAAAAAGCATACACAATAGTAGAATGTTCCCTTAATTATCAATCATCTCATAGGCGTCGCGGGTATGTCAGCCTGGGCATAAACAACACTCGTTTTATTGTGACAAGAAAATGTCGAAATATACATCTATCTATCTATCTATCTATTGCCAGACACCATAATCCCGTAAGGGGTGGCCATTTGACTTTGAGTTATTTGTTTTACGAGGAGGAGCACTAACCCTTCACCAACCCAGTTGTTGACACGTAGGGAGCACGTATGCTTTGGTTACATGGTTAACACCCAGCGTTGTAAATGGTTTCTTGGTTTACAGGAAACCATTTGGCTTGTCACTCAATGTAAAGCCACCTGTAAAGGAAAGAAAAGCAATAAGAAGTGACAGCAAAGATGGGAGAAATAGGAAGAGGGGAGGGCAGGCACAGAAAAAGATTGATAAAGGTTAAGGAAGAATAGGCAGCACTACATCAGGTGAGTGGATGATTGTCGCCACCACCTACCACATGATTTTTTTTTTTTTTACTAAAGACCGTTGCTGGTTATTTATACTATTGCTCCACTGCACAGATATTCAAGTATTTTTTTTTTCCTATTTTAGAACTGTATATATTAACTTTGAGCTTCGTTCCATTGTTTTTAATGATAATGTTTTGAATTGCGAATTTTTCATACCGGTCACTGACGTCGTTAAATTTGATACGAATGTTAAATATTTGGATATTTTAGACCTCTTAATTTTTGAGGGAGAGAGAGAGAGAGAGAGAGAGAACATACTAGTTTCTTATAATAGTCCTTTGCGAGCAAATTTTGCAATGATGGGGCCATTTTTGTGGCCCTTCACTGCACTCTGTCTAGTTTGCTTTCGTCCATAATAATGTGCATGGACCTTTTCTGTACACGGTATTGTACGTGTGGCTTAACTAGTGACGTACACATCGAGGAGTTTACTTGTGATCGACATGTGTTGCAATAAAGCAGAGTATCATGTAAGTTTTATTACTCGCTGCTAGATCCACTATTTAGGGTTATTCAGATGCTTACTGATAATGACTTCTTGATCTCTTTTGTCCGTCTAGAGCTCTTTTGTTATTCTAGAGCTCTTTCGTGCTTCTAGGTCTTTCGTCCTTCTAAATGTCTTTCGTCCTTATAGATTTCTTTCATCCATTTAGAGGTCTTTCGTCCTTATAGAGCTCTTTCGTCCTACTAGAGCTCTTTCGTCCTTCTAGAGCTTTTTCGTTCTTCTAGAGCTCTTTCGTTCTTCTAGAGCTTTTTCGTCCTTCTAGAGCTCTTTCGTCCTTCTTGAGCTCATTGGTCCTTGACTATTAAATTTATCGACAATTAAGTTATTTTTCCATTTGCACTGTGTACTACTAGCTTACAGAGGTTTTGGGAATGAATTGACAGTCTGATTTAGTACAATAATTACTCTACCATTTTTCGTGTATGTAAAATTTGCTGCCAAAGAAAGGACTTCATTTTCTGCCATTAAAATAAATAGTGAATGAAATTAGCACTAGAATGAATCTTGTGGGACTCAATTACGTCCTACCAATCAGATGATAAAAACTGATTATCACTGCCCGTTGTTGGCCGTTAATTAGCCAGTTACCTGTCCAATAACGTAATTTGTTTGATAGACAATGAGTTTTTAATTTACCCTTTAGGCTTACGTAAGATATGGTCTCAAACGCTTTATAAAAAATCTACGTTATACACTCGTGTCACAACTTGGGCAATTTTGACTGCGCGATTTAAAGTAGTGTGCACATATTTAATAGTTTAATATTTAATTCCAAAGTGTGGGTGAGGGTTAAAAATTAAAATACGCCATTTCTGGTCTCTCTCTCTCTCTCTCTCTCTCTCTCTCTCTCTCTCTCTCTCATAAGTTCGTGTGTGTGTATACAGGGGCGTCGGCAGGATTTTTTGTAAGGGGGATGCAAAATAAATCATACATATATGTGCGGTTATATCAAAATACACACTCCAAATAGGCATAGGCATATACTTACATGAGTTACATGACTTAATAAAACGCATAGTGACAGAATGCATGAATCGACTCAAATCACTTAATCATCCTTGAACAAGAACTGAAACCATCGAATTCCAAGGAGGGGGGGGCAACTGCCCCCCCCTTGCCTCCCCCCCTCCGGACGCCCATGGGTGTATATATTTATCTCATGTATGTAAATCGGTATATATTGTTACCTTCTTAATGACAAAAGATGAAGAGATACTTAAGTAACTGAACGAAGCTTGTATTATTGTATTGTGTGATGTACAGGTTAGGCCAAGGCTAAACCCTGCATTATAATGTTCGGTAATTATGCAAATGAAGCTCATGTTGGCTTCGAATATTGCTTAAACATTCCACTGTTTTCGGGCCCATTGTTTGGTGTATATTACCAACAGTGAAGAAAAAATAAAGTACTTTGCTACAATGGATGTGTTTGTATGAATGTGATAATGGTGGTTGTGTGGAGGAACCAACTACGCACACAATCGCCCTGCGCCACAAAGGCTCAACCTCTGATATTTATAAATAATCTTTGCACGCATGTTAAAAGCCAAACTTACCACTCCATTAGTTATTTTAGGACATACTCATAGCAAAGTACTGCTCAGCAGTCATGAATAGCAAACGTCTTCATGTTTTAATATGGGAATGAAAAGCTTATGCATTATGACATCCAGTTTATTTTGGTGCACTGCTGCACCGTCGCGACGTGTTGCCAGGTTTGGGGGTTGCTATGGTAACCATGCAAGCACCTAGCTTGCCAGGGGAAGACTTGTTCACAGACAGCTACAATTATGAATTATGTTTTATTTTCATGTTAGTGCGAAAATTACCGTGTCTTAGAATCTGTTTAAACAAAATTTGTCAAAACAGTATTAATCAGCAGCGAAATGATAAATTGCAAAGAAAATTGTGTTCTGATGGTAGTGCTCTGAGTGGTGATCGTGTTGAGCAGCCATGCCTTGCACTAAGAAGGTTTAGGCTAGGGCTGCTGAAGAGTTCACTAACCCCTCTGCAGTTGATAAAATAACAGTACAGTACCCACATACCACTCCACATGATCGTTGTTGTACGAGTCATTTACAAACAGCCTCTAGTTTGATTATTGTCCGATGGCGTTTTTAGTTTTTTTTTTTCCCCCTCCACATTTACTGCCAAATGCCAGACGAACTTCAGCGTGTTTATTAAAAATAAAAATAATATGAATTCAGAGTATTGTATTACTCTGTTCTATTAATATATGTTTTTTTAAGTTCAGGAACGATTAAATGGATGTTGAGTGGGGTGCTTTGGCTGTAGGCTACGCAATTTTTGGCTTTACGCGAGGCCTTGGGAACGTAATCCTCACGTAAGTTGCAATACGACTGTATAAATCAAGTCAGACTACTGTTTTTAACTAGTTCATATATATATATATATATATATATATATATATATATATATATATACGAGTATATATATATGGTCTATCTATCTATCTATCCATCTCTCTCTCTCTCTCTATAGTATGTATGTGTGTGTGTGTATATATATATATATATATATATATATATATATATATATATATATATATATATATATATATCCAATAGATTTGTAATACAGGGTCTCTTGTTATGAAACTCGTGTTGATCTACTAACTTTATGCATATCAAAAAATAAGGCAAGTTGCTTTCTAATAAGATATTTTCTAAAGTATTGCTTAATACTGAAGTTAAGTAAATATGGCTGTAATTTGTGGAGGGAGGGAGGGAGGGAGGAAAACAGGAGAGAGGGAAAGAGAAAGAAGGAGGTGGGGGGCGCAGTAAGTAATGGCAGAGGTGGAAGAGGTAGGCTTCACATTCAGGAGGAGGGCGGGTGGTTTGGGGCAGAGAACGTTTAAAATGCCGTTATGAAGAGGTTTGCACGACGTGGCCACAGTTCCGAGGAGAGGCTTACGTCTCACCCAACGCCCCCTGCTCTAATCCCCATCCCCTCCCCCTCTCATCCTGCCCTTTTCTTTTCCCAACCTCCCTCTTCTTTCGTACCCCTTTTCGTCCTCCACCTTACTCTTCCAATCCTCCTCCTACACTTTCATCATTTTCCTCTTATCTCCCCTCACTCACCCTTCTTTTCCCTCCCTCTACCATTCTTTCCGTCTCCTCCCTTCTTCCCAACCCTTCTTCACTCCCCTTTCTTCACCATCCAACATCTTCGCTCCTCTCTCCCGTTCTTCTTTCTCCTATATCCCCCTGAATTCTCCCTTCCCTCACTTCTCTTTCTTTCGTCCCATTCTTCCTGCTCTCCTTCATTTCACTTTTCTTCCATCTCCTGTCCCTTCTTCGCTCGCTATAATTTCCTTCACTTTCTCACTTCCCTCCTTAATACTCCTTCCTCAATCCTCCTTCATCCTCATGCACTCCCTCACCTCCCTTCTCCATCCCTCCTTCCTTCTTTCCCCGCCTCGCACCCGTTTCTCCAAAAGCCAATATTTCCCCCACCCTTTTTCTTCCCCCTTCTCCCCCCTCCTCCACCCTCAGTCTCATCATATTCCTCCATTCTCGGACCCTCAGTGTGTATTTCGTGGATTAACTTCGGAGGGTATAATATCAGTAAGAAAATAAACCTTTATCGCTTCAATCTAGTGACGTGTTTTTAGTTTTTCATACTTCGTGAAGGCGATAATGTTCAGCTTAGGGAAGGCCTCTCGAACTGGAGGGGACAGATACGGCCTTATTAGTTTCATTAACATGTTCTGTACACGAGATGTTTCCAAGGGTGAATTAAATTGTCTTGAGGTAACAAGGATAGATTACAAAAACACCGTCATTATAATGGAGGAGTTGATAAAAAAAATAGTTGTCTAAGTGATATACACTGATAGATAGATAGATAGATAGATAGAACGACAGATTCAAATTGAGAGCTATATAGATATAAATATATAATGTTATAGAAAATAGTAACTTCCACCCCAAATTCGTCTGTCAAAAGATCTCTGTGGTGGTTTTAAAAAAATGTATTGTAATGGATAGTAGGATAAAAATTCCCAGTACATCTTCAAACATTTTTTTTCCCCAAATTATAGTATTAGAAAGTGCTCTGTAGCACTTGCTTTCCAATTACCGTAGTGAATTGTATATTCCAAAAAATATAGAAACTTTTCGTGTCAGTAGACAGTAGAGTTAGAAACACACACACACACACACACACACACACACACACACGAGGCGGATCCAGGATTTAGGAAAGGGAGGGAGGGGGCTGTTTAATGTAAGGGGCGCCGAGCGCCGAAGGCGCAAGGCAATAACCTAGTCCTAGGGGGTTTGGGGTGAGCGGTAGTTCCCTCCGCCCCGGACGCAAAACACTTTTTATCATTTCTCAAGATTTTGAAAGCATTTTGGGGCAAGTTGTGGTATTTTTATTGTGGTTAATATTAAAAACCTGTAACCAATAATTCGTGTTAGATGGAGACCAATTACAGATATCTACCGATTGATTGAAAGTTTGTTTTAATTTCTCTCTCTCGTGTTCTTAGCCTCTTTTAGTCCATTGTTTCATCGTTTGGATATCTTTATTTTATGTTTGATTCCTTAAAATCTAGTCTTTATAATACTAATGATAATTGAAATAATAATAATAATAATAATAATAATAATAATAATAATAATATAATTTAAAATAATTATAATAATTATAGCTTTTTATGTTTACTAACATTGATATTTTATAATAATCAGCTCTTAGGGGCGCCATTCATAGCCGAAGGTGGGGGCGGCAGCCCTCCCGCCCCCCTGGATCTGCCACTGACACACACACACACACACACACACACACACACACACACACACACACACACACACACACACACACACTGTATTACAAAGTAGAGATTTTTGACTCGGTAAAGTCTACAAACCTGTCTGTCGCTTGAAGTCTTAAGCTCGGACGAGGTGGCGACAAACAAATCGTCTCCATGCCGTCTTTGTTTCCTCCATCACGCTGCCCTAACTCTGCTTCATACCTCAGTAATCATGTACGTCTCTATCCGGTTCCTCCACCTCATCCTGACTTTCCTCTTCCACCTGACTCACACACTCCTGGACGGTCTCTCACTTTCCATTTGCACCATTTGGCAATAGTCTCAGGGTGTATTTAACACAGCATAAGCACATCAGCACCACAACGCTTCCCCATTTCCTTATTTGTCTTTCTCTCCACGTAGCCCCACACGCCCCTCTCAGATAAACCAGTTCCATTCATCACTCCCAACGTCAAGACTGAATGGAAAGTAAACAGATACTGTAATGAGAAGTCGACAAAGGCATAAATTTAGTGCGGGAAATAATGTAAAGTCCAGCAAATGGTGCGCTGGCTGGCTGCCGGTGCGGTCGTATGCTAATGAAGTTATGCTAAATTATGCCTGCTGTGTTGGTGATAATTGATTAAATGTTTATGCTCACACTTTTTGAGGTTTTACTCCAGCAATCGTGTGGTTCAGAGCGATAGTTACTCTTCTGCAAAGTGGGTTACACGCCACGTTGGTTGGTAAAATGTACTGTAATGTAATGTACTGTAATTGTATTCCTTCATTTTTGCTCCGTTCCTAAAATATGTGCACTTTGAATTGGACTATAATTTTTCTGTCCGTTTTAAATGTTGACCTGCAACAGGAAATTGACACTGTAATAATTATATTAGTCACGAAGAAGTGGTATGGAAATGATGTAGAGCCGTAGTATTGCCTTTCTCAGCAGTTGAGGTGTAACAAGTTGTTGACGTCAGATTATGATACACAGCAACAATGGTACATTTACCATGTTTTCCCATTGAGCCGTAACAATAAAATAACATTAGATTATGGGGACTAGACCAGAGTTTTGTCATATTCTGTCAATGAGCCTGCCTGTCTGCTTACCTCCGTCCCTGACTTTCTACCTTCATGCCTTCTTTTTTTTGCATGCTCACCTGCTTTCCCTTGTATCTGCCTTTCTGCCTCCCTGCCTTTCTGCCTGCCTGCTTGCCTGCTTGCTTTCACCTTTAACCATCTGGCCTTCTGTTTGTCTGGATTAGCTATCTTACCCATGAATTTTCAGTCGCTCCCTGGCTCCCTTGCCTACCCTTCCTACTGTAATTTTCTTTACCCCAACCAAACCTACCTACGCCTTCCTACTCTGCCTACTCTGTTTACCCTCCCTGTTCTAACCTTCCTACCCCGCTTACATCCTTGCCCTGCCTGTCTCCCTTCCCTGCCCTGACTACCCCTGCCCATGATTCCTATCCCTGTCTGCTGCCTACCCTGTTACTCTACATAACCTGCCTACCCTAGCTAACAATCGTACACTGTCTATCCTTCCCTTTCCTGCCCACATTTGTCTATTTCGCCAGTCCTGCGTAGCTCTGCTTACCCTGCATACCCCTTTCCTCTTTCATTACCCTGCATTCCCCTTCCCTCTGTCCTATCCCGTCCTTATCCTACATTCCCCTTCCCTCTGTCCTTACTCTGCATATCCCTTCCCTCTGTTCTTATTCTGCATATCCCTTCCCTCTGTCCTTACTCTGCATATCCCTTCCCTCTGTCCTTACTCTGCATTCCCCTTCCCTCTGTCCTTACTCTGCATTCCCCTTCCATCTGTCCTTACTCTGCATTCCCCTTCCCTCTGTCCTTACTCTGCATTCCCCTTCCCTCTGTCCTTACCCTGCATATCCCTTCCCTCTGTCCTAACCCTGCATATCCCAATTCCCTCTGTCCTAACCCTGCATATCCCTTCCCTCTGTCCTAACCCTGCATATCCCAATTCCCTCTGTCCTAACCCTGCATATCCCAATTCCCTCTGTCCTAACCCTGCATATCCCTTTCGTCTGTCCCTACCCTGGATTCCCCTTCCCTCTGTCCTTACCCTGCATATCCCTTCCCTCTGTCCTTACCCTGCATATCCTTTCCCTCTGTCCTTACCCTGCATATCCCTTCCCTCTGTCCTTACCCTGCATTGCCCATCCCTCTGTCCTATCCCTGCCATATCCCTTCCCTTTGTCCTTACCCTGCATTCCCCTTCCCTTTGTCCTTACCCTGCATACCCCTTGTCTCTGTCCTTACCCTGCATATCCCTTCCCTCTGTCCTTACCCTGCATATCCCTTCCCTCTGTTCTATCTCTGCCATATCCCTTCCCTCTGTCCTTACCCTGCATATCCCTTCCCTTTGTCCTTACCCTGCATTCCCCTTCCCTCTGTCCTTACCCTGCATTCCCCTTCCCTTTGTCCTTACCCTGCATTCCCCTTCCCTCTGTCCTTACCCTGCATATCCCTTCCCTCTGTTCTATCTCTGCCATATCCCTTCCCTCTGTCCTTACCCTGCATATCCCTTCCCTCTGTTCCTACCTTGCATACCTTGTCTACCTTATCTACCCTGCCTACCCCTGGCTACCCTGCTTACAGTGCCCACCCATACCTAACCTGTATACCCTTCGTATCCTTGCCTACCCTGCCTGTGTCGCCTACACCAGTCTGCCCTGTGTATAAAGTATACTGCCTTCACCTACCGACCCCTTCCAACAGTGCTAACCTATGCCTATTACTGTTTACCATGCTTACTGATGCCTACCCTGCCCACCTCTGCTTCATGATGTCTACTTCCTGCTCTGCCCACCCCTGCCGACACTGCATACCACTGCTTACCCTGCCTCCTACTGTCTACCCTTAATATCTTCATCTACCTCAGCATACCTTCTGCCAACCTCTGACTGCCCCTACATACCCTCTGCCTACTCTGCCTTCCCCTGCCTTCCCTACTGTCCTCTGCCTACCTACAGTGTCTGGATATGGGCACTTGGTAGTAGGACAAAACTCACTGATTAAACACAAATGAGGAAAAAAATCATCAAATAAAATGTCATTAACAGCATTAATAGAACAGACGTGTAGTTAGACAATAAATGCCATCATAGGCCTAGCCAGTTCATGTATAAAATTCTAGTAAAAGTTACAGGGAAGTGATTTGTTAATAACATTCGGAATATCATGCCATTGAAAACTGTTATTCGTAAAATGTTTGTTATAGGGAATTCTGAAGTTCATGCATTATGAGAAACTGTCAAGACTTTTCAGATATTGGGGTGCTTAGAAACGTACACATTGTCCAACAGCTCTTGGGCATTCTTCTGTCGATTATCTACTACGAACTAAATCTTTGCCTAGTTCTGTGTATGTTCATGAAGGTCCACATATTTTTTCATTCTTTTCTTTTGAGGTTGGCTTCTTTTATCATCCTATACGATTATGTTGACCAGATTCATCCTTACCAATGCTGTTAGTAACTGTGTAGAATGATGGATGAGAATGACGAGCCAGCTGCTTGAATGAGGAAGTACAATCGCCACGTTTGTCGTATGTTGCTCATTTGAACCCCATCGCTTAATGTATTATTGTGTGCATTCCACTGTGGTGGGTGGGAAAAATGGTGATAGTCGTCGAGTCTGTGCTGGTGTTGTTCGGTGTTTTTCATGAATCCCGGAAAGTCATACAGGACAGAATGTACCAGTAACCTCTATTCTGCCAGCGTACGAGAGGGATTCAAATTCCTCACAGTGATGTCCTTCAAAAATTGCATACCTTCCTGTACCTTTTGTAGTGGAGGAAATGCTAACCAATACTTTTCAGGTGATTTTTTTGTCTTTGCAGTTAATTGGTGAATTCTTGCCTGGTGAGTTTTTGTTTGGTGTATTTTTGTCAGTACGCCGGGGAACTTTGAATATCGGCTTTACCCTCTTCAGTGGTACTCTCTCTCTCTCTCTCTCTCTCTCAACATGACCCTCCTTTCCACCCTCTCTGCGCCCTTTCCTCTTTCTAATCCTTCCTCCTCCTTGCCAACTCTCCGTCCATCTCATTCTCCCTCCGTCCCTCCCTCCAGCACAGCTGCTCTTCCGCTCATCCTCTCGGCGTCTCCTCATCTCCTCCATCCCACATTCCTTATCTCCCACTTGCTCTCCTCCTTCCTGTCTGCACCTGCTTTAAAATTAAATGTCTGCCTGTCTTTATCTTTTTTTTTTAAATCTAAACGTCGGGTCCCCTTTCTGCTTGTTAATATGTCTGTCTATCACTATATCTGTCTTAATCTGTCTGTCCATTAGCAAGGGATAAAGGAAATACCGGTGCAGATTTCCGAACGCTTCCTGGTATTCACACAGCCAGTTATGCCCTGAAGATGTGAAGATATGAAAGTGCTCGGGAAACTGATGCTTTCTTTGTTATACTGGTATATTACATTTACATACTTATATACATACGTACACACATACAGACATACAACTCTAATGCAAGAGTTAACTGATACTCCCAATCCTTCATGTATGCAACAGGTCAACTCTGGAACCATCTCCCTCCGTCTGTATTTCCTCTTTTTAAGCGCAGTGTATCCAGGCTTCTCGAACTGAACGGATCTTGAATTTGTTCTTTTTTATTTTGTTTTTAGTTTTTCTTGGGGGACCAATTTTGCGAGCTTCTGGCCTTTGGTTCCTTCTTCCTTGCATTTAAAAAAATCATACATACATACGTACATACATACATATATACAAGCAGGGTTTTCCATGACTTAATACAACAAGTTCAGGGGGTAATTCCTCAGTTCATTTTAAGACACATACGTTGAACATCTGTCGGATCCAACATTTTGCATAATAAGTATGTACAGTATATTAAATGCCTCTAACACTATTTCAAGCACTACTGATAAAATGAGAACGCAGAAGGACTGGAAACACTGGATGACTGTTGAAGGCTGACGTAGGTGATATCCCAGGATGGCTTAATGTCGCCATACATCTTGCAGGATTTGAACTATTGGAGGTGTGGGTTAATTCTGATTGCTGTCGGGCAAGAGGCGGGAAACTCATTGGCTCAAACTCACAAGCCTTCAGTTTACATGATGTTTCAATTTAAAGATAACCTTGTCATTCCCTTTGTTTACTTTCAAATATTGATTTATAATTTATTAGCATTCCATAAACTAGGATATATAGCCAACAGTTAACTAACATTTACAGAATAATCCAGCTGCCAGGTCGTTTGCATAAAGATCAAAGAAATAAATCCCGACATTCTTGTACTCCAGATTTAACTGGCTACATTCAAATAAAAATTCACTAATATATACGCAAAGGGACCATTAGTTATAACCTGTACCTTGAAGAGAGAGGACTAATGCAATACTTATATTAGACGGACAAAAGAATTCAAATCACCTTTTTCCTCTGTAACAATGAAGCTTGAACTGGTAGAAGTTAAGAGCAAAAGAAGTCTATATTTTCACAAGCTCAGCTTTGTACTGTTCAGTTTTATGATACTACATGGACACAGACGCACACGAAGAACCAAAAGCGTCGCTGATGTTTTACCGTAAATTAACAACAAAAACATCGGGGGGTCGAATGCTAATCGCCTGCCGAAATATGTTGTTGGCTAAGGTACAAGCTTCCTTAAAATAAAGACTGAAGAAATTTCGCAAAACCTTACGGAATTAAGTTACCCCGTTTCACACACACACACACACACACACACACACACACACACACACACACACACACACACAAAGTCCACATTTTAAAATATATGGTAGCTGGCATTCGGTGGACTTCGAACAAATCCTCACCAAAAGTAACGTCTTCTGCACATTTACGTAGTTGCTATTTCCTGAAGGTTTGGTGACTATTCGGCTGCAACTTTTTGAGAAATTTTGGCAACAACACACACACACACACACACACACACACACTAACAAAAACTATATCTCCGCGCCATGTTAAAGCAGGTCGACAAAAATTGCTGTCACAAATCTCACCCATCAGCGACCACACTGGGCTGCTAAGAACTACTTCACTCACAAGGCTTTTATACAGTACTACACAACACAAAAAAGCAGTAATACACAACACAACGAACCTGTCACACGACCTGATGCAAAGAAATATTCACACGGATACACTAACTAATAGCTCACACACAAAAAAAATTAATTCACTTGTCTGGATAGCTGACGTCGGGAGCAAAGTGTCGCAAAAACGTTTACAAGGCAGCGTCAACCTCTATGTTGCTAATCTTCGGAGAGAGACTTACTTGTATAAACAATTAACTCACTTCCAGCAGTTTGTATGCTGCCGATGTTAACCGTTCTCTATGACAGTTGTTTAACTGGAGTTGGCTTTCCTTGTTGAATATTGGACTTTAAGTTGGTGGTGTCTTCGTACGTGGCACATTTAATACACTCTTGTGATGTGTCGTAAAAGCTGACCTATGGGCTTTTGAACTTCGTCATTTGTATTCTTTAAATCTCATGGAAATAACTTATTTTGCTTGGGTGTTTTCTTTCGTCAGGTTTTTGATTGCAGGTAATACATTCAGAAAACACACACACACACACACACACACACACACTCTTTTAGTTGTTAACATTTTGAAGCAAAGGTGTTACCCGTGGATTATACTCATGCTGACTGGTGACTTGGTTTTGAGCACAGGGGTTCCTGACTCACCTAATTAAATAGCCTTTAGTTAGGTGGAGTAGGTTACTATAGTTGTCTTGTCCATTAGAGGGTTAACGGTACCAGTATTTACATATAAACTCCTGTGACAGAGAGAGAGAGAGAGAGAGAGAGAGAGAGAGAGAGAGAGAGAGAGAGAGAGAGAGAGAGAGAGAGAGAGAGAGAAGCTAGTGACGGAGTGGGGAGGGTCGGGGCAGGTGTGGGTAGGCAAAAAAGAAATATGGTATGAGAGGCCTAGGGAGGTGGCACAGGAGAGAGAGGGGTATTGATAAGGGCTGATCAAGCTTTCAACACTTCAGCAAGAAAACACCTTCTTTATATATTTTTTTTTACTCCCACTAGACAATTCTGTTCAGCTGATTGGTAATTTAAACCTCTGAAAAATCGTGTAATATCATTAATCGCAACGCATCATTAACCAAAACTCAGCAAAATGTGTTGAAAAAGTTGCTAATTAATCCGACAGAATTCTGAAACTGTTCATATACTTTTCGTTTAAATTACAAAACAATTACTATACGAATAAAATTTTTTATACTGTTCCTTTTCGGAATTGTGTGGCTGTATCTCAGCTGTAAATACGACGTGAATGAAATGTAGCCAGAAAATTAACTGCGGGTGCAAAAATTATGCTGTTTTGCAGATTAACCCTTTCAGGCTGACGACGTGATTTTTTTGTATTCCTTCCACTACCAGATGATTTTATCTATCTGAAGACATATTTTTTCGAACTCCAGGTATAGGACACAGCCTTCAGTCACTCTTCATTATTTTAAGTTCTTATCGAGCTGAATAAAAGCGTTGGTTAACCTTTTTTGGGATAATTAGGTTAATTTATGACCCATCAGGCCAATGAAAGTTCATTCAGGCTCTTCGTAACCGTTTAGACAAGGTTAGGTCATTTCAGAGCCACGAGGTCAGGTCAGGTTCAGTCATGTCAAAATAGCCTTGTCAGTGCCATTAAAGGTCATTTATCTCAAACCTGTTGTCAATTTAGGTCAGTTTAAGATCATTTAGGTTATTTTAGCGTAGTTCATGTCCAGCTTCGTCGGTCTGATTAGGCCCATTCATATTATTTACATAAATTGAAGGCCTCCGCATTAATTACACTGCCTAGAGCTTGGATTTCAATCCTTAATAATTTCACACTCAGGTAAGTTTAGAGCCATTTGGTTCAAAATTGGATCCATCCAGTATGCATCCAATTCATTCATAGGTATTCAAGTCAGTTAAGTTTCCTTACAGTCAATCTTGTGCTGGAGTAGGACACCTTCAGGCGGTGGCACTGATATAACTCGAACTCCGCTGCTCACTTCTACAAATGCTTTTCAGCTCATTCTTTAACTCCTGTAATGAGGATGGAGGACTGCAATGGGGGTGGGACTTCATCTTGTTGATGGTTGCTGTTGAGGAACATCAGTTTTTCTGCCTGAGGAGACCAATCAACCGCAGACAAGCAGCTGCGCCTGTAGGGCCGTCCCGTGCAGTGAACCGATGTTTCCTTACCGTAGACAGTGACTCGTAACAACTAGCGCGGATAAAAGTGTGGAGGTTTAGTTTCCGGATGGATGCCGCATTTGCAGCAGGCTCCACATCACCACGTTATTTAGTTGTATGGTTACCACCTAGCATTATAACTGGGTTCCTGAGTTACAGGAAACCATTGGGCCTGTCACTCTGTATACAGCCACCTGAAGTGGAAAGAGGAGTAATAAAATGCGACAGGAAGTATTGGAG
>NC_137033.1:55668384-55690884 GCF_032717465.1 Coenobita brevimanus | reverse complement strand
GTGTCCCACTTTTTTCGGAAACTCTGGCGACTGAAGTGAAGGCACACCACACCACACACCACCAAGCGCATTAACTGAAGCGCCTAGAAGCTCTCGCATCAATTGGGTATCTGATTCCCTATCAGACTAATCTCCCAAATGTTTAGCCACTACCAGTGATGTCATTTTACCCCCCTCTGTCTGTCTGTCTGTCTGTCTGTCTGTCTGTCTTTCTCTCTCTCTGTCTCATTGGCATCATGAAGTTTATTTTCCAGTGTATCGTTTTTACCTGCGGGGTGGACCTGAGAATTTCGTCTGCATGAATGAAGAGTGAATGATTATCTGGCCCATTTTACTGCGTACCCTGTTGGTGGTTCTCACTCCCTCATGCTTTCCTTTTCATATTCTGGATCCTTCTTGGTTCCTGTATCTTAAACTGGGTCCATTTTCTAGTAATTGCCAAGACCAACGTTTTTTCACGATTTTAATGCTAATATGATGATGGTTGATGGAAGTGAAAGGAAAAGGAGCAGACAACACAGTGACCAGATGAGATGAGGCAAAAAGATGAGAGTTGACATGACTGAGGGTGACTGCAGCGATGCGAGAATTGCCAGCGACTTGATGGAGGAAATTCGACCGCTGGGGGACCGGTTTGAAAATTTTTTAAATGAATGTAAAAGAAATCTCTAATCTTCGGTTTCTATAATTATTTGTTCTTTTTTATTTTTTTTTCGTATTTTGTGTCATTTATACTTTTTTCAAACTGGTCAAAGTTTCCCCCAGAGACTGGATTTGCCCCGTTCTACGGTATACATTAACATGTAGGGTAAATTACTTGGAAAATGACAGGCACAGACAGGCGCAGGTATTCACTGGCATATATATATATATATATATATATATATATATATATATACAGTAGGCCTGCACAGTGCGCGAGAGATTGGGCGGTCCACGACCTCGCGCACTGGGAATTCACTACTGGGAATACATAATCTTATGGGAATAATTACATATGGGCGGTACCCCCTCATACCTGGACATTTTTTGGCCCTTAGAGACAAAATAAAGGTCATATTTTTCAGACATTGTACTACAGATATAGCTACAATAACAAAAATATGGGTAGTCACCTTAACAACAGTATACAATAGGCCTGATGACCTTAAATAACAGGGGTTCCGAGGTGCGGCAACACTTACAGCACCGCACTCCCCACCGCACCAACACTTCCCTCCACAGACTCCTCTTGAGCACCTTCCCCAGGAGCATCAAAGTCACTCACTTCGGCCATAAACCCTTCAAAGTCCAATGCTGACACTTCTGACATTGCATCCTCTTCATCCTCAACAGGAACAGGAGCAGACGATGTCGCTGGTTCCGTAATTTCACCAACTTGAGCCTGCTGTGTGTAACTTGTTATGAGCGTCTGTCTTCTCCTGTTTATTTCTTCCCTGTGCCTGTCTGTGTAGAAACGGAAGAGTTTGTTGATACCAACCAGAAGTTCCTCCGTTCTTAGGTTGCTCACTTCCTGTTCCTTCACCTCTTCCTTGAGCTTATCCACGGCAGCAAGGATCTTTCTAATGTTTGACATACACAGCTCAGTCCTGTCTTCCATCATGCTAGGCTGCTCAACTTGACTCTGCCTGGCTTCGGGCTCTGCATCAGCCTCGTCTTGTACCCCAAGCTGGGCAGTAGAATGCCCGAGAATTTCTGCGCATCAACATGACGACACGTGACGCGCTGTGTGAGAGGTGGTCGCACACTAATAGAAAATGGCATTTTTGAGCCACTCCTTGCCTCTGCCTCGCGTTCTGTGCGGTAAACTCGCGCATGCAAGGTTTTTAGTTATGATTTTTGGTCACTTGCGCACAATGCGAATCGCGCACTGTGATGACGCGCACTGTGCAAGCCTACTGTATATGTATATATATATATATATATATATATATATATATATATATATACACAGTAGAGACAGACAGACAGAGAGTTAAGTACAGTATGTGGGTAAAGACTGCAGTAGAAACTTCAGTAAGTGGCCGAGAATTTTCCCTTTTTTCCACATGAAGTCAGTGGCAGAACTCATAAGGCGGTCGCTGGATATGGGGGAATGGGGAGAGTGTGTGTATGGATGAGAAGATAGATAGGGGAGACAAAGGGGGGTACCTGGAGAGAGTGAAAGGGTGGATGGGGGAGCGGGTAAGCAAGGGTGGGTGAAAGCTAGAGAGTGAGGAAGGGAGGAGGACGATGAAGTGGGGAGGGAGAGTGTGGAGCGAGATGTGTGGGCAGAGGAAGAAATGGGAGTGGGGATGAAGAAAGGGTGTGGGTGTCGAGACAGAGAGTTGGGTAGAGAAGGTTGGGAGAAAAGAAAGAGTGGACGATAAGGTAGAGAGGGCCGGAGGGGAAGAAAGGGTGGGCTGTTGGGTAGAGAGGGATGGGAGAGGAGGAAAGGTGGGCGGTTGGGTAGGGAGGGATGGGAGAGGAGGAATGGTGGGCTATTGGGTAGGTAGGGCTGGGAGAGGAGAAAGGGTGGGCTGTTGGGTAGGGAGGGCTGGGAAGGAAGGAAGGGTGGGCGGTTGGGTAGGGAGGCCTGGGAGAGGAGGGAGACTGGATGATTGGAAGGGTAGTGGCAGGGAGATAAAAGATTAATCGGCTGGACGTGTGGGGAGGGGAAAGAGAGAAGAAAAGACCAAAAGAAAAGAGTAGGTGGAGAGGGGAGATGACAGCTAAGCGAGGTGAGGAGGAGGGTGAGGGAGGGAGGAAATACAACAGAGTGGGAGTACAAAGTAAAAAATAAAGTAACACAGCTGGGTTTTAACGATTCTATCTTTTGCCATGAATTGAACATCAGAATAATAAAGATAGAAAGGTGTCCTCCACAACCACCAATCTCTCCATTCAGAGTTAAAACTGTTAAAGAAATTTCACTTGAAGCGATAAAAACTATATTCGGCATTGTCTTACTCTGCAAGGGAAAAGTAATTTTATTTGATTGATTGTAAAACCGTGGTGCACTGTTGCTGTATCCCAGTGATGAAGATGACAGATAGTCCACTGTTGGGGATTAGAAGTTTGGTATATATAAAAAAAAATCTTATATTGTTAATGTGTATCATACTTTGCCACACTGCTGGCGGCTTCTTCCTTACAACTCCATGGTAGAAGAAACGTTATGCCTAATCTGATTGGAAAGGTTGGCAAATAAACAACTACTACTGTTACTAAATTGCAACTGGTCCATTGTGAATTATTATCAGTTTCCCTCTGCCCATGACCTCCAGTCTTTTAAATTCAGTTTGTGCTGGGATCTGGAAATGAACGGATCTTGGGTTTGACTCTCTTTCGTTTATATTTTTTCTTGATTGGGACAACATTGTTAGCTGCTAGCATTGGTTCCTGTTTCTGCATTAAAAAACGAAATTCATATTATGAGGTTCCTGAAAATCAGCTGTATCTGTCCATCTATCTGCCTATCAGTCAGTCAATCAGTTAATCTGTCTATACATATGTATATGCATACATGCATCTTTAGATATATAGATGCTGCTATCTGATAAGTTAAACAGATTTACCTCTTGTACATTTTCATGGAAAGGTTTATTCCTCAGTCTAAGTACTATTTTTATCATTCACCTTTTTTCTCTTAAGTTTTTCAATTACGTTTTTTTAAAAATGGTGACGAGAACTGAACACAGTACTTCAGATGTCGATGCACTAAGGAACTGTAGTAGGTGAGAATATTCTATGATCAAGATTCAAATGCACATGCAGTGAATCTGTGCACTGTTGACTTGGTTATTCCGATTTTTTTTTTCTGGTTTAACTTCTAGAGTTGAATATTGTTCTTTGTATAAAGAACATTTCATAATTTATTGCTGAAATGCAAGATTTGTATTTATCAGTATTAAAATTCACTTGGCACATATAACCGTGATTAAACAGTTAATATGAAAATATGTAAATTACTCGTCTTTTTTGCAAATTTATCTCCTCTTTTACTGAGTTTTTATACCATCAAGAAATATTGATACTGTATGGCATGAATTTTGTCAGTAAAATTTTATAACCCAGAGACGGAATAGAACTTAAAAATAAACTTTGTGGCACTTCACTTAAAGCATTCGTCTAGAATAATTCTTTCCTGTAAATTATGACTGCATTTACATTCGTCAGTCAGTTGTCATGTCACCTGAGTGTTACAGCCATGGACTTTCTTCTCATGTCTTCTATGGAGAACACTATCAGTGACTTCCTGGAAGTCGATATGGACATCAACAAAATTTCTCATCATACCTATCGATAAAGAAAAAAAAAAAAAAAAAAAAAAAAAATAGGAGTCAGGTAGAATATGGTTGTGTCAGATTCCATCCGTGTGTTTTTTATGTGACTGCTTTGTTCTGAGTGTTTAAATTTGTGTCGAATGATTACCTGACTTGCAAATTGCTGCTGTTAACTGTGTATAGGGAATATTTCAGGTGGTGAATTATTACTCTGATTAAATGTTAAGGACATTGTGGTGAAGAGGTTATATGTGGGTAAGTCTGAGGATGGGAGGAGGCATGGACGGCCCAGAGGGTGAATGGATATGGTAAATGAGTGTGTGAGAAAGCGAGGTATGGAAATCGATAAGGCTGATGAAGTGACAGTAGATTGAGTTGATAAGTTAATTATTTACGGAGGAGCACATGGCAAGGGTTTGGTCCCCTTTTTAAGTAGACAGCCAGTGGAATAACTTTGTTTGGCAGGTGTGATATGTAACACATCTGTATAGAAAAACAGAAGAAAAAATACACAGATGGGTAGGCTTGTGAGGTTGGGTTAGGATTCCAGGAGCTTGGAAGATGTGTGAATGACTTGCGTTACTCATATCACTGTTAGTTCTTCTCTCTCCTACTTTCTCTTGCCTTGTTCTCTCATCCGTAGAGTAGGGAAACAAATGTCATGTTGATGATGAGGTTAATAATGATTTAATGTTGTGGTTGCATTTGCTATTTTCCAGTCACGAGGTACGGTGACATTTCTTAATATAGTGACTATATCGCTTTTATTCTAACCTGGCGTAAAACTGCCATCTCCCCATCGTGAATGTTGGGTTGTAACAATAGATTAACGCTATAATTCTATGCTAGTCACGAAGACATGCTGTGGAAAAGATGTAGAGTCATCTTATTGTTTTTTTCCTCATTGATTTCTGTGAAAAAAAAAAAAAAAGCAAGAGGACGAAAATCTGGGCCAAGTTAAGGTGAAAGGAGTATAGCAGAGGTCAAGATTTTAGTATTTCGTTCATGACCTCTCTTATAAGAGAGGCCGTGAACGAAATATAGGTAGAATTTTTATGTGGCTCAGGCGCTTAGTTAATTACAGGTTTATTGGTTGCAGTTAGAAAAGAGAGAGAGAGAGAGAGTCACCAGCAGCTTAGAAATGAGTATGAAGAAAACTGAGGGAAGACATATCGAAAGAAAGAGGAGAGAAATAAATATGTGAGAGACAGAGATAATACCCAAGAGAGAGGAAAAAGGTCGTGGAGGAAAGGAAAAAACAAGAATCAAGGATAAAATGAAGCAGAAAAGACCTGGAGGTGGCTGAAAATTGGAAAAGATAATGGAATGTGTCGATGGGGAAGAAGATGGCCGGGAGGAGGTGACGATGGGTTTTGTGGACGATAATGGCAAAGGTGATGAGAAGGAGAGTGTGAGAGGAGGAGCTGAATGACTGAGAGAGAAGGTGGTGTGAAGGGACAGGTGTGTGTGTGTGTGTGTGTGTGTGTGTGTGTGTGTGTGTGTGTGTGTGTGTGTGTGTGTGTGTGTGTGTGTGTGTGTGTGTGTGTGTGTGTGTGTGTGTGTGTGTGTGTGTGTGTGTGTGTGTGTGTGTGTGTGTGTGTGTGTGTGTGTGTGTGTGTGTGTGTGTGTGTGTGTGTGTGTGTGTGTGTGTGTGTGTGTGTGTGTGTGTGTGTGTGTGTGTGTGTGTGTGTGTGTGTGTGTGTGTGTGTGTGTGTGTGTGTGTGTGTGTGTGTGTGTGTGTGTGTGTGTGTGTGTGTGTGTGTGTGTGTGTGTGTGTGTGTGTGTGTGTGTGTGTGTGTGTGTGTGTGTGTGTGTGTGTGTGTGTGTGTGTGTGTGTGTGTGTGTGTGTGTGTGTGTGTGTGTGTGTGTGTGTGTGTGTGTGTGTGTGTGTGTGTGTGTGTGTGTGTGTGTGTGTGTGTGTGTGTGTGTGTGTGTGTGTGTGTGTGTGTGTGTGTGTGTGTGTGTGTGTGTGTGTGTGTGTGTGTGTGTGTGTGTGTGTGTGTGTGTGTGTGTGTGTGTGTGTGTGTGTGTGTGTGTGTGTGTGTGTGTGTGTGTGTGTGTGTGTGTGTGTGTGTGTGTGTGTGTGTGTGTGTGTGTGTGTGTGTGTGTGTGTGTGTGTGTGTGTGTGTGTGTGTGTGTGTGTGTGTGTGTGTGTGTGTGTGTGTGTGTGTGTGTGTGTGTGTGTGTGTGTGTGTGTGTGTGTGTGTGTGTGTGTGTGTGTGTGTGTGTGTGTGTGTGTGTGTGTGTGTGTGTGTGTAATTATTGCCTTTTGACCAGTATAGGTTTCGGATATATTCCTTTTTTTAGGTTTCGGTTATTCTCTCTCTCTCTCTCTCTCTCTCTCTCTCAGAAAGAAGAAGAGGAAAGAACAAAAAATGAGGATGGGTGGGGCGGGTCAAGGTTGATATGCGAACACAGGTGACACAAGCAGGTAGAAATTACGGCGCCTTGCATGATTAATGGTGACTGGACGTTGCTTGCGGGGATTTAGGGGATTTACCACCTCTCTCATTCAGAACCATCCCAGTAAAATCACCTCCCAAACCAATGACCCAGATGTACATACGTAGTCATACACGCACGGACGCATAGAGTCACCTACCCACAAGCGGAAGTGCTCATGTATATACTGTACGTGCATGCTGTTATGCCAGACTCAAAGATGTTTCCAAGGATATAAACACACACACACACACACACACACACACACACACACACACACACACACACACACACACACACAGTCCTTTTCTCACTCTTCACATTCTCATATTCTCCCTTTAAAAGAATATAATAATTTAGGCACTTTTCTTTCGCCTAACCTCCACACCCCCGTCCCCCTCCCACCTCTTATCTCTCTTTCATTCCCTCTCCCCTCTCACTCACCTATTACCCTCACGATATTTTGTCTTCTTAAACGTTTCCCTCTCTCTTTCCTTCACCCCTACTGACCTTCCTCTCTTTCTCAACCCTGCCTCTCTCACTCTCATCATCCTTCTAGTGTATTTGCCCTTTTTCCAATCCTCTCCCTTCACGCATATCTTTCTTCCTTACTGCATCATCTCCCTCCCTTCCTTTCTGTCAGACCCCACCTTTCATCTCTCTTTCATCCCTCCCGTCATGTCTCCTTCTTCTCTCCCCTCATCTTTCCTTCATCCCATTAGTCGCCCCCCTCCTTCTCCTTCGATCTCGATTTTCTTTCCTCGCTTACCCTCTTCCTCCCTGCTTCTTCCCCTTTTTATTCCCTGGCCCTGTCTGTCACTTCTCCCCTTCTCATTATCCCAACCAGAAAACTACCCAACCAGAAAACTACCACCCAATTAGTTTAACATCGGTGGTTTGCAAATTGCTTGAAACTATTATCAGAGACAAGTTTGTGAAACATTTAGAAACAAACAATCTCATAAAAGATTCGCAGCATGGTTTTCGTAATAATCGCTCTTGCCTCACGAATCTGCTTGACTTTTCAATGATATACTGAACATGTACGACGAGGCTAAATCTGTCGTGTGGTCTACCTCGGTTTTCAAAGTTCCACACAAAAGACTCCTTCAGAAGCTAAAGGCACATGGTTTCAGCGGCAGTGTTTTCAGGTGGGTAGAAGAATGGCTCACCGGACGAAAGCAAAGAATTGTAATAAATGGAATAGAGTCAGACTGGATAAACGTTACAAGTGGAGTACCGCAGAGTTCAGTGTTAGGTCCTATTCTTTTCTTAATATATGTAAATGATATTGACGAAGGATTGTGTTGTAAGATTTCAAAATTTGCTGATGATGCTAAAATAGGTAACAGAGCAGATACAGCACTGCAAAGGCAGGCAGTTCAGAGAGATCTTGATCAGCTGTTTAACTGGGCCCAAGTCTGGCAAATGGATTTCAATATTAATAAATGTAAGTGCTAAACATTGGCAGTAAAAATGTAAGAGCTAGTTATAGCATGAATAATGTTCAAGTTAATAGGGTAAACTATGAAAAAGACTTAGGAGTTATAATAACAAACGATTTGAAACCAAGCAAACAATGTACAGAAGCTGTGATACAAGCTAATAAATTGATTGGATTCATAGGTAGAGCATTTGAATATAAATCCAATAATATTGTCGTCACTTTGTATAATTCCTTAGTACGCCCGCACTTGGAGTATTACGTTCAGTTTTGGTCACCGTATTATAAAAAGGATATGGAAAAACTTGAAGAGTGCAACGAAGGATGACATAGATGATACCTAGATTGAGAAATAAACCATATGAGGAACGTTCAGTAGCCCTGAATCTCTGACCTTAACTAAACGGAGGATACGAGGAGATTTAATTCACGTATTCAAAATATTCAAAGAACATGATAACATGGCTGTCGATAAATACTTCAGAGTTGATCACTCGAATTATACTAGAGGCAATGGGCATAAAATAATTGGCAAATGATTCCAGTCGCATGAAGTTAAGCATTTCTTCTTCAATAGAGCTGCAAATATATGGAATAAATTGCCCTCCAACGTAGTAAATTGTAATGCAGTATAAACCCTTTAAGGTCGCCTGGATAAGTATTTGTCGTCTAACCCCCAGCTTAATATGTTTACTCCTGAATAAAACACTTGTGTATGTATAATTCTCTATTTTATTTTATTTTAGTTTTTTAGAGCCTGGTTCATTTTATTAAATGCAAATATAGTATATGCACAGACTAGGATATGCACGGATAGCCCTGAGTTAACGGTCACTACTCATACTTTCAACCTGTGATGGGCTGTGGATCACTGAGGGTCCTTGTTAGTTAAAGTGGCCACCATCGGGATATTTTTAAAGTAGCATGGGAAAGTTCCTAGTCTCAGTGGAATGAACGGAGCTGGGACCTGATTGACTGCTGCCTACCTTAATAGCGCCAGGCAAGGTTGCTGCACCACCCCTGAACATCCACACTGTGCACTGTGCAAATTCCACGCTGTGTCCGCAGATGCCCCGTTAACTCAGTGTACCCGTACATTGTGTCATGCATTAGTTATTTATTTATTCGATTATTCATTTCTTTACTACTTTCTCTTTCAGGTTATTCATGCTGGTAGCTTATAGATAATGTATTATAGAATGTAGCTTTTCCTTTTTAGTCTTTCGTATGAAATTTCCATGTCAGTTTTTCCATGCTGCATGGTGGTTTTTCTCACTCTTTCTTGCCAGTTTTAACTGGAGGGTTTGGAGGCGGGGGGAGCCTTCTTGCTTTACTATTCTTATCTCTCAGCACATAGAGTTAGATCCCATAGTCGTAGTCTACTCTGTAACAAACAGCCTCAAAAGGACCATAAGGTCTGTTGCTGTTTGCTTTCCTTTGTACTCCTTTGTACCCTTTTGTACTCTTTCCCTCCCCCTTCATCACTCTTGTCCTTTTCTATTCCCAGCCCTCCACTGCCTCCTCTCCACTTCTCTTTCACCCCATCATTCTCCTTACCCCCATCTACTGTATGCTCCTTATTCTCGCTGGGTAAGGAAGTTCCTTAACAACCCTTCCTTAGCATTTTACTTTTTTATCGGCTAGTTAATATCAATTTGTATATTATAACTCGCTGAGAGGCTGCCTTCGGCGGCCTCCGCTCGATGTCAAGTCACTTCCTACTTTCAGAAATGAGTCATAAGTCGGGAAACGGTGGCCCGATTGGACTGGAAATTGTTCTACTCTTCAAGTTAGAACATCTGAACGGTACTTTGCTCTAACAAAAATTTGCGTTACATTGGCCATTTTTGTTGTGTTACGGGAACCAACAAACCAACAAACATATGGAAATCGGATCATCATAATATGGATAATACTGTACCAATATACTATACAGTTTTAGGAGTATAAAGAGGGAGGAAGGAGAGGTGAGAGAGAGTGCAACAAACGCGTCACTTTTCTCTCTCGTCATGTTGGTAATTTCAACGCGGACCGAGGGCGAATCCATCCCCTCCTGTAAAAGTAATACTAAATTTGAAACAAAAGGCCAGTAATGAGTCATAACTAGGGAACCGGTTGCCCGATTGGATTGGAAATTGTTTTATTCTTCAAGTTAGAGCATTTTAACGGTACGTTGCTCTAACAAAAATTTGCGCTACATGCACCATTTTTGCTGTGTTACGGTAACAAACCAACAAACATTGAGAAGTCGGATTATTATAATAAAAGATGAGTATGATGGTATTCGACTTATTTATGTGACACAGAACACGATAGTAGGAAGTAATAAAGCAAAATAAATCGCTTAGGAAGAGGCGTTAAGGAGCTTCCTTAACCGATAAGAATACGGCCTATGACTCCTTTTACCCCCCCCCCACACTTCCTGTTCCTCCCAGTAAGAGAGGAAAACTGCAGTGTTACGGAAGATGTGTGTGATATTTCTTTATTTGTATATTTTCCCTACACTGCTGTTTGGTTGGTTCGGTGGCATGGGTTGTTTGGGGAACGGGAAAGGAAGGAAAAAAGAGGGGGTGAAGAAGGGAGGGGAGGGTTGGAAGAAGGAAAGAGGAGGAATATGATGGAAAGAAAGGAACTGGGGAAGGTAGGAAATGCATGAGATTATGGAAGTAGGGAAGAAGGAAAAGTAGGGGAGGAATGAAAAAGGGGACAGAAGAAAAGGGAAAAGAGGTGGGAGAGAGAGTGGAAAGATGAAGGGATTTAGGGGGAAGGGAGGACGAGGGAAACAGAAGGACCAATGAAGGAAGGGAGAGAATAAATGAGGTATATATGAAAGGCATCAGATGAAAGAAGGAAAGGGTAGTCAAAGAGGGAAGGAAAAGTAAAGAAGAAAACGAAAGGAAAGGGAGAGGGAGGGAAGGGTGAAAAAAATAATGAATGAAGGAGGGGAAAGTAGAAGTAAGAACAGGAATAGGAGTGGGAATGGGAAGAGTGAATATTGGAGGGCAAGGTTAGGTGTGAATGATGGAAGAGGGGGAGAAAAAGGGAGTGGGTGAAGGAGGGGGAACGGGGAGTGGGTGATGCGGGAGGGAGGAACGGATGAAAGAAGGGCAGAGTGTGGGCAGTGGGAAGGGAGGGAGAGATGGAGGAAGGGCGGGGAGTGAGCGATGGGGAGGAAGGGAGGGAGGGAGAATATGGAGTGGGTGATGGGGGTGGGAGGAAGGAAAGTGACGGAATGCTGGAGAAAAAAGGAGAAAAGTAATCGAGGAAAGAAAGGGAAAGAATTATGGAGGGCGGAATGGGAGACAAAAATTGAAGGAGGGAGAGAGGGAAGAAGATCATGAAAATAATGTGCACGTGAGGAGAGTGAGAGGAAGGGAGGAAATGGAAGAGGAAACATGAAATAAAGGGGAGGAAGAATGAAGGGATGAAGAAAAGGCAGAAAATAATGGAAGATGAGAGGGAGGGAAGGTGGAGAATGATGGAGGGAGGGAGGGCGGAAAAAGACTAATTAATGAAGAAAAGGAGGGGGGAAGGAGAATGGATGAGGGAGGAAGGAAAGGAGGAAGAAAAAAAGAGGATTATGAAAGGGGGAGAGAGAGGTAAGGGAGAGAATAATGCAGGGAGGAAGGGTGGGGTGGGAGAGATGGAGTAGTGAAAAGAGAAAGGAGAAATAAAAAAAATTAAGGTAAAATGGAGAATGTGTAAAAGGAAAGAATAAATCTGTGGTATGTGTGTTGACTGCCAGTTCGTCTTTACTATATTCTCATTATCCTCATTTAGTCTTCTCTCTTCCTCTGCGTTAGTAATTTCTCAACCCTTCCGTATATTCATCCTTCCCCACTTCCTCCTCTTTCTCTCCCTCCCTGCGTTGTTCCTCCTTCTCCTTCTCGCTATTTCCTCCCAACATCATTTCTTCTCTTCTCTCTCTATTGTCCTTGTTTATCTCACCTCTCTCCTCCTTTTTTATTCGTTTTACCTCCTCCCCTTCCTCCCTCTCTCTCTCTCTCTCTCTCTCTCTCGTGTGTGTGTGTGTGTGTGTGTGTGTGTGTGTGTGTGTGTGTGTGTGTGTGTGTGTGTGTGTGTGTGTGTGTGTGTGTGTGTGTGTGTGTGTGTGTGTGTGTGTGTGTGTGTGTGTGTGTGTGTGTGTGTGTGTGTGTGTGTGTGTGTGTGTGTGTGTGTGTGTGTGTGTGTGTGTGTGTGTGTGTGTGTGTGTGTGTGTGTGTGTGTGTGTGTGTGTGTGTGTGTGTGTGTGTGTGTGTGTGTGTGTGTGTGTGTGTGTGTGTGTGTGTGTGTGTGTGTGTGTGTGTGTGTGTGTGTGTGTGTGTGTGTGTGTGTGTGTGTGTGTGTGTGTGTGTGTGTGTGTGTGTGTGTGTGTGTGTGTGTGTGTGTGTGTGTGTGTGTGTGTGTGTGTGTGTGTGTGTGTGTGTGTGTGTGTGTGTGTGTGTGTGTGTGTGTGTGTGTGTGTGTGTGTGTGTGTGTGTGTGTGTGTGTGTGTGTGTGTGTGTGTGTGTGTGTGTGTGTGTGTGTGTGTGTGTGTGTGTGTGTGTGTGTGTGTGTGTGTGTGTGTGTGTGTGCGTGTGTTTTAGTGTACAGGCAGCCAGACTTGAATGAAAACTTGATCCTGGGTATTGATAGAGTGCATGGTATATGATGGCATGCAGAGTAAATCACAGGAGTGTATGAAGGGGTCAGCAGTAGGCTAAATGAGTTGTGAGAATGTGTGACGGTCGTGGGCGCATAGTAAATGATGGAGTTTGATGTGTATGACGAAATGCTTGATGGTGGAAAATATGTACTGCTGTAAATGCAAGATGATGGTGGGTGGGGCTGCAGTGTGTAAATGTGGGTTTAGTGTGAGGCGACGAGTACGGGAAGAAAATCGAGTGTACAATGAATCCTAAAGTTTGTGAATGATAAACTGGTATTGAATGCAGGAAGAGAGTGCGTGAAGCGATGAATGGGGTGCAAACGCTTACTAAAAGCGCAAGTGTTCGTCGTTTCGTTTCGTTTCAAGATTTCCTCCACCTATAGTGGAGGCCGGGCCATACATTAGCCCGGTCGGTGGGGGTGAGCTTTGACATGAAGGGGGAAGATACCGTAGGCCGTGTGCGCGGGGCGGACGTGCCGCCCTGCTAAAAATTGGTCCTCCCCGGCGGGGAATCGAACCCCGGTCTCCCGCGTGACAGGCGGGGATACTAACCACTATACTACCGAGGACTGTGCGAGTATGTGAAGTAAAGTAGGGTGGAGGTGAGGTATTAGGTGAGCCAAGATGATCCAAAATTTGTATTGCTTACGAGATTAAAGTACGAGAGAGAGAGAGAGAGAGAGAGAGAGAGAGAGAGAGAGTGGTGGGGGGGGGGGGCCGGGTGAATGATATGCTGAAAGGAATAAGGTGCTGAGTACGAAGGTGAGTGTTGGAGGGAGTGCCAAGTGACAAAGCCCTTGCTAGATATAGCCCTTGAAGTGACTCCCCAAGACGAGGAGGTTAGGTAAGGTGGAGGGTGGGGGCTGCGAACCCACCTTCCAAGAGGTGCCTTCAAGGTCAAATATACAACAGCAGGTGGATAGGTAAGATTGGCAACAGGCAGAGATACAGGTAGTTTGGTATAAGGCAAAGGGACAAACAGGCATGAAGGCATGCAGGGACAAGAGAGACAAAAGGCAGGCAGGGAAGGTGGTGCTCAGACAGGTAGCATAGTGATCAACTAAACCACAGGTACACAGTAAGATGAAGAGACGGAGGGAAGCTGGGGCTCAGGAAGGAACAGAGACAGATAGAGAGGGAGGGAACATGCAGGTAAGCAGGCAGGTATTGGGCTGGCTAGGAGACAAGCAGGGAAGGTGATGGAAAAATGAAGGTAGCCTAGGTAGCAGGAAAAAGACAGAAAAAAGAGGCAAGCAGGCAGAAAGACAGAAGACAGAAAAACAGACAAAAAAGTACGAAGGCAAAAGATATATAGGAAAAAAAAAACAGCCAGAGAGATAGGCAGAAGACAAGCAGGCACGCAAGCATAAGGTGTGTGTGTGTGTGTGTGTGTGTGTGTGTGTGTGTGTGTGTGTGTGAAGCGAGGAGCAGGATGAGAGTGGCAGATACAGGATCTTGAGAGAGCGGTTGAGAGGGAGGCATAAGGAGAGGCTGGGAGGAGGGAGGAGGTAGGGGACAAGGAGCAAGTGAAATAGTTGGCTGAGAGAGAGAGAGAGAGAGAGAGAGAGAGAGAGAGATGCATAAACAGTAAAGTTAGTTCATATCTTCATCTGTGAAGGAGGTGTGTATGGTGAGGAATAAAATTGTTTACACAGGTGGGGGGGATAAGGTGTGTGTGGTGAGGAATAAAATTGTTTACACAGGTGGGGGGATAAGGTGTGTGTTGTTGGGGGAGAGGGTGCGTGGCCAAAGGTGGATCTGAGTGGATGTAGGCTTTGTTTTATTTTACTTATTTTATTTTGTTCCTCTCTTCTACAGGATCTAAGGCTGGGAGTCATCCACGAGGGGAGGGTAGAGAATGCTGGAGGTCTATTGGTGGAGGGACTGGATGATAAAGGGGGTTTGTGGTAGTGGAGGCTTGGCAGAGTGGCCACAGTGGGAGGGGGCTAAGTGGAGGGGTAACAGTGGGAAAGGGGGGGCGGGGATGGAGAGGGAAACCGAGGGAGGGGGCGGAGTGAAGGCAGCGCCTACTCTATGGCGCTGAGTGGAGGAGGTGATCATGGTGGAGGTGGGAGGGATGGGGTAGCTGAGGGAGAAGACACTTATGGAAGGGGGGACAGTGGAAGGAGGCAGATGGGAGAGGGAGGAGGGGTGCAGAGGGTGATGGATGGAGGGCAGGGTTGGCTTTGGTGCAACCGAGGAACTAGAGGAGGGGAGGTGGTGGAGGGGGGGGAGGTAGGAGGAGGAAGAAGTGACCGGGTGGAGGCCGTTCTGGAGAGGGAGGGTGATCGTTGCGTGTAGCATGTCAATGCAGTGGTCGTGGCAGCGCACTGATTGAAACTTAATCTGATTCTGGCATAAGGATCGATGAGGCAGTGGAAGGAGGATGGGGCTAGGATTACCGCCAGATAATTTGAAGTCCTTCAGTCCGGTGCAATATTTTTATATAATTATTGCTATTTACAGAATATTTATTCTGTAGAGGAGAGACTTTGCTCACTGAATGGTTAGATATAGTCTTCGTTAACCCGTTCATTACGATCCATCCTTCATAATTAGAATGAAACTCACATAATGGTATCAAAATTTTGAAGAAAAGCGTCACTAAATTGAAGAGGCTAATCAGCTTAGGAGAAAACTTGTATTGAAGGGATTAACCCATATGGAACTGAATAAAACTGCATGACGGAAGGAAGGATAAAAGATCTGAACGAAGCCCTTCTGTGAAGGTGTGTGATTTCTGATGCTGTCACCTTGCCGGTATCAAATTTATATGCAGACAAATTTCATAGTTTTATATTCTTTTAAGCTTTGTGGATTGTGTTTTTACTATCATGGGGGAAAAATTCCTATAATATTCTCCAGAACCCACCGCAGCTTACAAATGCATACACATATAGGTGATCCACTGTGACAAGCGGAAGTGTTGGGTGGAAGAAAAACACAGGCTAGAGCTTGATTTTTTAATTTTCTCTAACGTTTCGAGCTTCACATAATCCATCATCGGAGATGCTGAACTTGAAGTGATGGAGTCGAGACATTTATTCTCCTGGAAATTACCTCCCTCTTCTCGTGTCGTAACCTGCTTCTAGGAAAATTCCATCGTCCTACCCAGCCCATGATTGCAACATTAGTGCTATCCTTGTTGTGTATATACATAGGCTGAAAAAATTCCCCCCCCCCCTCCATGTATACTTACATTTTTTTTACACAGATATAAGCTGCTTCCAACTTTTTTTTTATTTGTTTATTTAAATCTTTCTTAATGACTGAAACCTCTTCCCATTTAGGCAAATGAATGTGCTGATCAATGTGCAACACTAGGGAATTAGATACTCAGTGACACCGTACAGTAAATCTGCTTCGTGTTCTGCCATCTTTGTATCCATTTTTCGTCCTTTTACTCCCATGTACGTTTTCGTGCATCCACTGTACGGTATGCTGTACGAGTATACTGTACTGTTCTCATTTTTACTTTCTTTCACTTTCTTTCAGACTGTTTTTCCTATTTTACGCCCTGAGGATGCCATGATGCTAAGGCCTGCTTTATGTACTCGTAAACACTTGATAAATACCGAAGCTTTGGCTGAGTTAGGAACATACATATCTTGTACTGTTATCGTTTGATCGAACATTAGCATTATCTTTTTTCATGTCAGTCATATAATTTGCCTTCCGTTTTAGTTTTAGCAACATGCCTACCGGATAGCATAACTTCCTAAAGGCTTCTGTTATGAATCTTATCCCATTCTCTATGAACTCATCACTGTAAATTCTGTATGCTCTTGGGAAAATCCTACAACAACTCCAGACTTGGTCCTTTGGTTGTGGGCAGAAAGGTAGTGGATAGTCATCTTTTTTGGTTGGTTTATGGTACAGTACATAGGGTATTTAGCTCCCCTGTTTGTTCTCCGTTTTATGTATCTAAGAATATGATTTTTTTCTTTCTCTTCTTCTACTGTGAACAGTATGTCATCATTCACCCGGATTCATTTTGTCGTCAGTCATTGAGGGTCAGTTGAGCTGGGAGCATCACCAAGTGGCCTAAGTACATCGTGTTGGTGAGCCCCTGCTGTTTGTGATCCTAGTGATAACAGGCATCGAAGATCGTTAGAATTTCCATATTTACTCGGTCACAACTACCGTCAAATTTACATACGCAGGATTATGTAGTACAATCATACATTGCAATCAGACCAGTATAAGTGTGTCTTGTGAGCGTGCGACGAGCGAGCGAGCGAGTGAGCGTTTGTACATACACCTATCATCATAATGTCATCTTGTGTAAACTTTCAACATTCTGGTGAGGTAGCTGAACAATAACAGAGGAATAATTGAACTAAAATATTTATACTTTCTCACTTTTTCTCTCTGGATTTCATATAGCTAGGCGCTGTAGCATTTATCACACGCACAATGTTAAGTTCTCTGCTCCTGACTTGCCGTGTCAACGAACTGTGTCGGTAAACACTTGGCTATTGATCGAATGATAAAAACCCAGATAAGGGGCGATTACCCTTGCTGATTTCATCCCCTAAACGTGGAAAAAACGTTCATTATGAGCGTAGTGTTCGATATTTAATTGTTGGAATTCATGCAAGAAAACATAGTGTTACAACAGGAAATCTTTTTAAATTCGCCTTCATAGTGGAGCATGTCAGTTGAAGCCCTCGATACTTTCCCATGGAAAACTGGGATTCCATGGGGTTTCTTTGTCTTATGGGTAAATATATAGCTAAAACCAATATTTACTGAATCTATCTACTGTCTGCTGAAAAAAAATCATCTCCATCTCACATAACGGAAAAGATATTAGCCTCTGAAAGCCATCGCGGTCGGGCCTTGTCGTGTTGGGCCGCCAATTTCTCAGCTGAACCAAATCTTCACTTCGCTCGCTGCTCTCACTTGTTCGTAATACTTACCTAGAGGTGAATGCTTGAAGTCTGGTGAGATACTGATAAACTTGACTAATCTTGACTCTTCGTGTGAAGGGGATTAATTCTTTCTGGCTGATGTCAAGTGTTGCTAGTGGTCCGACTAGACTGTTCTGGTTCGTACTCAGACAGTTTCAGTGTCTGTCTAAGTGCACAATATGACCTGCACAGTCTGGCAATGTGCCTCATTCTAGCAGGATGAAATTCTTAAGTGTTAGTCTGACCAAGTGGCTAGATGACGTCTCCTCTTTCTTATGAGCAGCTCAGCTTCGGTGTGATGTCTGCTCGAACCTTAAGGATAACAAAAAACAAGAAATGCATCTGTAAGAGTTGAAGCAAATTGTTGTTGTGCATTACCATGTCTCTTGGTGCAAACAACTCACTCCAGCCGTGCACACCATGAAGCCCAGCATCTATACACAACAGCAGGCGTGCTAGTCAGCTTACGCGGGTGATGATGCTAGAGAGGGACACGTTCACGCGATGAAACTGATATAACCAAGCGGTTTCACTGGCCTGTTAAACAAACGTCCCTCAGCTTCCTCCCTCTCCTTCGATGGGAGGATGGTGGACTGCAGAAGGGCAACTTTAGTCTGCATTCCACTGGGTTCATGTTTCAAATAAACCTGGGGTCGCACCAATAACAATGTGGGTGGATGGACAGCTAAATTTATGCAAGGGTAAAAATCCATAATCTAAAATTCTGACTCCAGCCATTACTGTCATCATCACCACCACTTAACCCTTTCACCTCGATTATTTTTTTGCTGCAACCAGGAGATTGTATTCAGCTAACTAGACACTTTTCGTTATGGAACATTCGTGGACATAACTTTCATTATCCCGTTGACTGCTGGAGATCCTAAGTTTATAATATCTTTGGGTGGAATTTTTGTTACAAAATGAAAGATACACCATGGTTTTGAAGGGAATAATGCTCCCAGTTCCCTTCTCATTTTCATACGACCGTTCACTCCCCAAACTGCGACACCGGTACTTCACCTTTCTCACCCCCTCACCTGCCTTCCACCCTCACCTGCTTCACGCCTCACCTACTTCAACCCCTAACCTTTCTCAGCCCCTCACCTGCCTCATCCCTCACCTTTCTCAGCCTCTCAGCTGCCTCGCCCTTCGTTTGCCTCACTCCTCACATGCTTCCCCCCCCTCACCTGCCTTTCACCCTCACCTGCCTCCGCTCTCTCCTGCCTCACCTCCTTCACCTGTCTCACCCCCTCACCCCTCGCCTACCTCACCCCTCAACCTGCCTTACTCCTCACCTGCCTGACTCCTCAACCAGACTCACCCCTCGACCTGTCTCAGTCTTCACCTGCCCCACTCCTCACCTGCCTCGCTCCTCACCTGCCTCACCCCTCATGTATCATATTGCACTAAACTCATACCATCATTTTTATCGTGATTTTTTGCAGTAATTCCTTGTTTTTTCCGAAAGTTACGACCTCATAAATATTTAGAAATCATCGCCGCCTAAAAAAAAAAAAAAAAAAAAAAAGGTGTGCTGTAAGACTTTTATGGAATTTTTGACTTTTTAAGCGAAGTTAAAACGAAAAAAAAAAAAATGATACCGGTAGTTGTATTTTGACACTGTGAAAGAATATGCGTGAAGATTTTTTAATTACTTTGATAAAACTTTAGTCCAGTATGAACATCACTTTTATGTTTGCATTAGATGTACAAAATATGCTTTAAGATAATACGTGGTTTTGTTATTTAATATTTTGAAGGTACAGACTACCAAGAACTACATTATACTATTATGACTCAAGTTCTGCTTGAAGTGAAGTGAGAAAACTATTGACAAATTTAGTACTTTAATTCATTTTTTCCCAGGGAATCATCTGATAAAAATTGAGTAGGGCGTAAAATAATATCAGTCAAGAACAGCTTTTCCTAATTCCACTCTAACCCCAGCATCACCCTCACCCTAATTCCTCTTTCTCTTATATTTCATTCATTCCAACACCCCACTCATCCCAACACGCACTGAGCATCCACACACGATCAGCTGAGCACAGTTGATTGGATGAGCTCTTTATTGTTACTGCTGAGCTGCTCCACGCCGTATTTTCTACGCAAAGGAGGATCTTAAAAGCTCATCGAAGAAAAAACCAGTGTGAGGCAGTAACATGTTTGACTCCTGACGGAGCTCCACCATTACTTCCACTTTCCACAAAATATTCTTGCACATTCTCTCGACGTACTCATTCCAAAATTCCACCGAGTTAAGAAGCTATATAAAGGCATCGTGTAAAATAGCGTTATACATCATGTATTTTCTTGGCTGATTCCCTCTCCCCATCCATTTTGCTACTATAAGCTCACCCTTTATTCCTTAACGCTAAAACTGCGCGCGTCTGCACGCATGTGTGTGTGTGTGTGTGTGTGTGTGTGTGTGTGTGTGTGTGTGTGTGTGTGTGTGTGTGTGTGTGTGTGTGTGTGTGTGTGTGTGTGTGTGTGTGTGTGTGTGTGTGTGTGTGTGTGTGTGTGTGTGTGTGTGTGTGTGTGTGTGTGTGTGTGTGTGTGTGTGAGAGAGAGAGAGAGAGCGAGAGCGAGAGAATATTCAAGGTGGTGCTGGTGATAAAGGTATTGAGCGAGCACAGTGACATGTGACTGCTGATGGTGTAATTAATTCCTTATTGCTATTGTGGTCATGACGCTGGTGGTAGTGTAGTGGTGGTGGACAGTGAAATATTGTGCCACTAAGGGTAACAGCAGTAGCAGTGGAATAATTGTAGTGGTAGTGGGTGATGGTAGTACTAGTGGGCTTGGTAGTGGCTGTTTACAGTAAATAAATGTAGCGGTGAGAGTGGTGGTAGGACTTGTGTTAATTGTGGGTGTAGTTGTAGTTGTTGTAGTGGTAAGGGGTGTGTCTTAAAGTAGTGGCAGTAATGTAGTCGTGATCGTCTTATTATTACTATTATTATTATTATTATTATTATCCGTAATAGTAGTAGTAGTAGTAATAGTAGTAGTAGTAAGAGGAGGAGGAGATGGAGGAGCAGTAATAGTAGTAATAGTTGTAGTAGTAGTAGTAGTATGTGATAACAGTAGTAATGATCATAACTCTGGTAACGATTTTAGTGATGTCTGAAAGGTTGGTAAGTGAATATGAGATGGCATTATTGATTATTGTAGGGGAACATGAAAGAGTGTAATTGTAAATGTGTACAAAGGGAAGGGTGATGCCCCGGAAAGTGGAAATTACAGAGGTATAAAGCTTTTAGATCAGATAATGAAGGTAATGGAGAGAATTCTGGAAGGTATGATTAGAGAAAGCGTGAATATTGTTGAGATTCAGTTTGGGTTATGCCAGGCAGGGGAACCACTGATACCACATTCATTGTTCGACAACTTCAGGAAAAATATATTGAGAAGAAAAGGATCTGTAAGTTGTTTTTGTTGATTTGGAAAAGGCCTTTGACAGAGTGCCTAGAGAGGTGGTGAAGTGGGCAATGAGATAGCTTGGGTAGAAGGAGTGGCTGGTTAGGGTGGTTATGGCCATGTATGTGGGTGCTCGCACCCAGGTAAGAGTGAATGGAGATTTGAATCATGAGTTTTCCGTGAATGTTGGTATGCATCAGGGGTCAGGTTGAGTCCCATGTTGTTTATCATGGTACTTGAAGCCCTCTCACGTGACTTCAGAAACGGACTCCCGTGGGAGATGTATGCTGATGATTTGGTGTCGACTGCAGAGAATGAAAAGGAGGCTGAGGAAATGTTTAGGAAGTGGAGAGATGGTATGGGACACAAGGGCTTAAGGGTAAATGCAAATAAAACATAAGTGATGATATCCAGGGTTGGTGGCAGAACAGTCAAAGAAGAGGGAGAGTGGCCATGTGCAGTTTGCCACAAGGGCGTGGGAAGTAATTCGATCTTGTGCAGTGTTTGTGATAAATGGGTGCACAAGAGATGTTGTGGTATTGGACGTAAGACTGCGAGATAATGCTGATTTTATATGTGCGGTGTGTCGGGGAGAGCAGGTGGAGATTGTCAGGCGTGAAAGGATTGAACTTACTGGTGAGTGTCTTGGGTGTGCGGAAGAGTTTTGTTATTTGGGAGACATGTTATGTGCTGGAGGTGGGGCTGGAGCTAGCTCTGTGGCCAGGGTGAGAAGTGGTTGGAAGAAATTCAGAGAGCTGTTGCCTCTTTTGACACTGAGAGGACTCTCCCTACGTGCTAAAGGGTCTTTGTATCAGCTTGTGTTAGGAGTGTGATGCTGTATGGTAGTGAGACCTGGGCAGTAAAGGAAGAGGATATTCGCAGGCTCAAACGTACAGAAATGACAATGATTAGGTGGATGTGCATTGCGTCCCTGCGTGCAAGGCCTGGGGGCGCTTGGTTTACCATGGAAGAGTTGAGAGGTAGGATGGGACTGGAGTGTGTTGGTGTTGTGATGAGGAGAGGTAGATTGAGATGGTTTGGGCATGTGGAGAGGATGGGGGATGAGAATTGGGTGCAGGAGGTGAGAAGTGTTAATATTGGGGGTGGGGTTGCGAGGGGTAGACCGAGAAAGACGTGGGGTGAGGTCATTAAGTGTGACCTCAGGGTTAAGGGACTGAACAGGGAGGCTGCCATGGATCGTGCAGCATGGAGAGCCGCCATTAGGTGACCAAGGCCGGTACATGCAAGCATGTTGGAGCCTTCAAAAACGAAACGAAACGAAACGAAACGAACATGAAAGAGGCCTGTGAAGAAAGGGGGATGTGTCGTGGGAAAAGGGATCATTACTGTGTAGGCCAACCCTCACAG
>NC_137033.1:55663384-55665884 GCF_032717465.1 Coenobita brevimanus | reverse complement strand
CTAAGCAATATTAATAGTTTTACACACACACACACACACACACACACACACACACACACACACACACACACACACACACACACACACACATTACTGGGAAGCTTAAATAGGCGACACTCATACAGACATTCAAAGAGAGAGAGAGAGAGAGTTTCATAACACCAAGGTATGACGTACGGCAGCCAAATTGAAGCATTAACCTGCTCGGATCTCTCATGTCCAAACCTTCACTTTTTTAGAAGAAGGAACAAGTGTTTTACGACTGCATACTGCAATTATTAAATCAAGTACACGTAAGCAAAGCAGGCCTGAGTCTGAAAGAAAGCGTTACTTAATCTTACTTAAACAAACCAAACCTGACTGAAAATCTTTGATAGTCACACCATCTTGGAGGAGTGTGCGGCATGGTGGACTAAGGAAGATGCAAAATCCTCACGCCACTCAGTATTTAGTAAATTCTATAATAAACATTTGCGACGGAAAAGCCCTAGACAACCCCCTCCCCTTCCATATCACCACCACACATTCGCTTTGATATGCTTAGACATAAGAAAAAAAAAAACTTACCTGATTATGGACGAAACTTGACGTTATCTCCCTTTCACTCCTTTCCTCTTTTCCTTTCTATTCCCCCCTGCCTTTACTCTCCATGTTTATGCAACTCTTCATTTCCCAGTCTGCTCATTGTGTTCCTTATTGGGCCTTTCCTCCTCTCTTAATTCCCATCTTTCCCTTTTTTCTTTCGTATCCTGCTCCCCCCCCCGCCTCGTACCTTTTTACCGTGTCTCTTTAGTTGTTATCTATCATTGTCTCTTCTGTCTTCCTTCTTTGTTTTTGGTTCCGTCAGTCACTCTTCCTTGTTTTGTTACTTCCCCCAACGAAGTTGAACGGAGTTTATGTATACAGCCATGTATGTTTGTTTGTAAACAGAATAACTAAAAAAGTTGTTACCGGATTATAATGACATCTGGTGCGTAAGTGGACAGTGGGTCACGGAAGAGTTCAGTAGGTTCTGAGGTGGATCAGCATCCAGAAGCAGGAATAAATCTTTAATGTTAATGACGTTGGCGGAGGTATGTGCTCTTTGACACCGTGTAACAAGGCAGACGAAGACAGCACAGTTAAATGACTACATGAGTCTGGAAGTGTATCCGTCTGGAAGAAAAGTGGATTTGCAGCAGTGAATAGTAAATTTTATTTGTGTTGACGGAGGTATGCGCTCTCTAACAGCTTCCTTGTATATTTCTTGTCACCCTAACCATAATTTCCTTCTTTCATAACCTTCATCCCTTTCCTCCCTTTTTCCTTCCCTTTGACTATTTTCTTCCTCTTTTTTCCTTCTTTTCCCCCGTCTCTCTCTCTCTCTCTCTCTCTCTCTCTCTCTCTCTCTCTCTCTCTCTCTCTCTCTCTCTCTCTCTCTCTCTCATAATTTTGTCGTACTTCTCTCCTCAATCTCCTTTCCCTTTGCAGTTTCCTTGTCTTTTCTTCCTTTCGTCCTTGTGTCTTGTCTTTCTTTCCTACCTTCTTCTCCCTTGCTCTTTACCCTTTCCCCACCAGCCACGCTCACCTCGTCTGATCTCAGGTTTCCTTATCATATTTCTGCTTCCCCTCCCATCTCTCCTCCACTCCTCTCTGTTTCTCCCCTCTTTACATCCAACCCTCTCTTCTCTCCTCCTACCTCCCTCCATCTTCTTTTATTTCTCGTATAGTTTTCACATTCATGCACTACATCACTCTTTCCTCAAATTCCGGGTTCCTCTCCTCCTTCCCTTCTTCGCTTCCTTCTCCTTCTTCCTGCTTCTTCCTTCCTCCTCCTCCTCCTCCTCTAATGCATCTGTAATCTTAGTCTTCCTCACCCCATTTCGTGCTTGTTCTCTCTCATCTCCTTTCCTCCATTCTTGTCTTCCCGTGCTCCCTCCCTCCCTTTCTTCCTTCTCTTATTTTTATCCCTTCTTCGTTCCTCTTCTTTTTCTCTCTTGACCACCCTCGCTTCCCTCCTCTTTTTCTCTCTCTTGCCCTCCCTCTCTTCCACTTCATTCCTTCTCTTGCCCTTCCTCACTTCCTCTTCCGTTTCCCTTGCCCTCCCTCCCTTCTTCTTCATTTTCCCTCTTGCCCTCCATACCTTTCTCCTTTTTCTCTCTCTTGCCTTCCTTCCCTTCTTCCTCCTTCCACAAATGCATCCCCCTTCACCTTCTTCCTGCTGCCAGCTCCCCATATAACTCGCACTGGGATCAAGATGCGGATGATCACTTTCTGATGGCCGAACAGTAAGTTATTGGTGATGTGAAGGTAAGTTAAACAATAATAATAACCATAACTGTAGCTGGTGGGTGTTAATGAAGATAGGCAGTCGTGTTTCTGGATAAATAAAAACTGTATGGCGACAGCAAGACCGGTATCTATCTAAGAAGCAGGCAACTTTGATATGACCTGTGTTTTTTACTCCATTACTTGCTTTGTTCCAGTATATCTCCCTTTAGCAGAGTGTGATTGTCAGATA
>NC_137033.1:55640884-55658384 GCF_032717465.1 Coenobita brevimanus | reverse complement strand
GTGTGAAGAGGTCAAGACAGCAAAACATCAAGTCCATATTCACAACTCGTCTTACTCACCCGTCTTCACTCAAGTTACTCATAAGCTACTCATTCACTCACCACAGCTACCAGTGTGGGAAGTTGAGGTCATCATGCGTGCTTGCTGAACAGACGCCACGTCAGTCAACACACCACCTGCACCACCACTCACACCATTTCCCACCACGGTAAAAATTAGTAAGTTACATAGTTACTTCATTTATACAATACACAGTGATAGACAATAAGCTTCTGCACAAACATATAAAACGTGCTGTATAGTTACAGTTTAAATACACATACTTACTTCAGTTATCTGCATAACTCAAACACTAAATAATCACCAACAATAAATATTCTACACTGTATATATTCATGCATTTATTATAACATTTATTTACTACCAACGAGTGTTACCATTTATACCTACGTAAAATACGTGTTTCATACATACAACTATACATTAATTATATCTACAAAGTAATAAAGAAAATATACCATCACAGTTACTCAGTGAGCAATTAAAAGAACTGTATTTAACATTTATTAATTAAAGCTACCTAGTGGAAACATACAAATTAAGTTACAAGGTAAACTAGAGAAAAAAAAATGGCCAACACAAATGCCGTTAGCAAGAGTGAACATCTTCAACACAATCGTGAAGACAATGATTTCCACACAGTGCTGACACACATATTACTCACGATGGGTACAGGTGAACAACAAATCAGTGTGTATAGTTAATACTGTATATAGTGTATATATATATATATTTTTTTATATAAAATAACAAAATATGGGACTATATAATATCATTTTATAGTATCTGTGCAATATAAACTAAACTTTGAAAAAGTATCTCAAGGAAATTAGTCAGCAATTATGCAACCATGAACAACATGGAAAAAAGCGTACACAAGCAAAGAGAAACAAACTATGGAAAATCAATAAAAAAAAAAAAAAAAAAAAAAAGGAAAGGAAAGAAAGAAAGAAAAGTAAGAAGGAAAAAAGAGAAATAAAGTAAGATCACATGACAAACAAATGAAAATAAGTGTAAATGTTACTATATATGCCAAAATACCACATAAACTACAAACAAAAAGCAAATTGTGTCTCCACAAACAAGTGGCATGACACATCATCACTATCATCGACCGCAGCATATGTTAGGACTGCAGTTATTACAATTATGTTACTCCATATTATAATTATGTAACTACAAACAATATGTACCAATTTATGTGACAGTTGCATTAACAAGATGTAACTTTTATGTAACTTTAACTACAATTATGTAACTACAAACGATAGGTAACAATTATGTAATGACAAACGATTGCATTATGTTACACTAACTACAATTATGTACCTACAAACGATATGTAACAATTATGTAACGACAAACGATTGCATTATGTTACACTTTGCCAATTATGTAACAGTTGCATTAACAAGATGTAACTTTTATGTAACTTTAACTACAATTATGTACCTACAAACGATATGTAACAATTATGTAACGACAAACGATTGCATTATGTTACACTTTGCCAATTATGTAACAGTTGCATTAACAAGATGTAACTTTTATGTAACTTTAACAACAATTATGTACCTACAAACGATATGTAACAATTATGTAACGACAAAACAGTTGCATTAACAAGATGTAACTTTTATGTAACTACAATTATAAGGCCAACACAATTATGCATTAACACAATATTTGGTAACAATTCATAAAATGTTACAATTATGTAGTACCACAATGTTAGTACAATATTATAAGTCATACAATTATAGCACAATTCTATATTACCAGTATCATCATACAAGTTAGGTGAAATATTAGACATTACTAAAGTGATAACTCAAATATGTAATGTATAACCTAGCAGTATTACCATTGCACAATTATATGCGTACGTCTGTTGTACATGCACGTCTTACAAGTGTTATACAACAACCATTGCATTTATTCAAATATGTATACAACTTGTTTAAATGTAATATTACTGAATAATCACTATTTACTATGAATAATATATGTATACAATATTCATACAATTATGTTACTTTACAATATTATGTATTTCACTTAATTAGCTTATAAGTTCATTATAATGTGTATGTAGTATGTATTAATATATTATAACTATTAAATGTCGATGGTACGCCATTTTCGCGCGGCCGAGCAATGTGGTAGGTCTCCATATTATAATTGCAAATCATACTAGATAGATAGATAAATAGATAGATAGAGAGACAGATAGAAGCAGGAAGTCAAATGATGAGAAGGTGTTGTGTCTGCGAGAATCGAGCAGTGCTAAGCATGCTTACACACTCTTAACACTGAGGAAAGCTGACGACAGCGGCCAGTAAGGAGATGATGCAGTTAGCTGTCAGCAGTCCTCTCGTGAACAAAGATCTAGTCCACCCCTGCTATACCAGAATTTAGGAAAGAGAGCTCAGACGGAGATTAGCCACCGAACAGGCTAGACAGAAGGAGACAAGCGACCCTAGAGAGAGGTCGAGACGGAGATTAGCCACCGAACAGGCTAGACAGAAGGAGACAAGCGACCCTAGAGAGAGGTCGAGACGGAGATTAGCCTTAGAACAGAGAGAGAGAGAGAGATAGCGAGACAGGGAGGTAGCTACCCAGGACTTATACTATTATACCTGTTTAATATTTCCAAGACAAATAAAAATAGTCCCATACTATTCTTTACCTCTCCCGTCACTACATGACATCTGGTGGGGAAACTACTACAAGATATAAAAGCCGCTCGACCACAAGTCTAAAATATACTTCTCTACAAGTAACTACAAAGTCTTTATGACATAAAAATTTTCATTTGCAGGTAGCCAGATTGTATCACCGTACCTAAGTGAAACCTTACTTATTAATTCCCAGGAGTACGGTTAAAACAACGACGACGACGACGACGACGATGATGATGATGACACTAGCTGTTAAGAAATAAATCGAGATTTATTTTTTTTTAGCTCCTAGAGTGCTAGAGATTTCCTCAGCTAAATATAGTCGTTTGGCGATGGCTATGATGTGTTACCTAAGTACGTCCATAGCAAGCAGTGTTAAAATTCGTCTCATTCATGAAGGGTTACTTCTCTGTCCGTGCTGGAGAAGGTAAACTTGGTCAAGAGTTTAATGTATCCGAGGCCGGTCGTTTTAAGTTCTTCCAAGGACTACTGTTTACGTTTTACCCGTCTGTTTGTCTGGCTGGGATCAACCGGGTTGGGGGACCATCTCTACTCCATACTTTTAACCACTTAGCTTCGGTGAACTATAGTTTTACTTTTGCTGTTACCAGACGATTTTAATATGGATTTTAAGAGTGCTCTGGAAGCGAAGAGGTTAATGTAGGGTGTATCTATCCCCTGCCAATCGGAAGTCTAACTAAAAGTGAATAAATTTCTTTTCTATTCGGAAGAGTAGGCCTAATATTTAAAAATGTCGCTGGATCAAAGGAACCAGCCAGTGTCATCCGCCGTTTGTCCAAGCTGTTTCCCACTGCTGTCACTTTCATTTTGTATTTTGTTCACCCCGTTATACCCTTAATAATCATACTTTTTACTTTTTAGTCCCTCCTTTACTTCCATTTAACAGTCACTGGGGGCATGCACGCCTTCCTGTTTCTTTCCCCACCCTGTAACCATAATATGTTGCTGTGACTTCTGTATTATTGTAACCATACTATATAACTCTAACCATACTATATAACCGTACATTCATAATGTCATATACCCGTGTACATAAGGAAGAGTGCATATATCAGCTGATATTATAAATTGCAAGCGCAAGCAGCAGCCGGCTCTGCCCTCGCTCTGCCCTTTGGAAGTTGGGGGATTGACACCGAGCTGGCTACACCTGTGTAGTTCTCCTCTAAATAAACCTCTGTTATTCACATTCAAGCTCTCTGGATTTAACCTAACTGGGGAACGAGATAAGGGTGGCACAACCCCCTCCATTTTTTTTTAAATCTTGTTTCAACCCCTTCTATTCCCACTTTGTTGCCACCCGTTGCCCTCCCTCTTCCCCGCCATATCCCGTGTCTTGCATTTTGGTTTCTCCCTTTGTTAGTTTATTGTCACTCTCACCTGCTGTCTCCCAGTAATATTTTTCTCTTTTCCCTCACGCCGATGCTGCCTACCCTTCTCTTCTTATTATCTTTCCCTTCTCTCTGTTTCTACCATTCGTTTCCCTATTTTTTCTTCCCGTATTATTTTCCACGTTTCTTCTAAGATTAATTTCCTTTCCCGTGATTTTTCCTCTTCCTTATTATTTTTTTCCTCTGCAGCTGCTCTTTCCTCTGTCACCTCTTCCTCTTCCTTATCACCCTACTAGTTCATTTTTTTTCATCTCTTTCCCGAGTTTCTCTTCCTCTCTCGTCTTCCTAGTCTTTCTTTTTCCCTCATTTCGTCCCTTTCCTTCGTCGTGACTGTCCCTCCCCAGTTCATCTCCATCCTCTCCTCCCCAGGGTGTCATTCTTCCTCCTTCTCACCTTCTCCCCCTCCCCTTGCGTTCATCCATTCCCCATTCTTCCGCGTTCATGAAGTGCGGAAAATATTTTAGTGGAGTGGAGGGTTAGTGTGTTGCCGCTGGGGTTTCTGAGAGCTGGAGGGAGACGTGGGCCAGTTATGTCTGTCCCTGATTCCTGTTGCCTGGAATGTATGGACCAAGGTGTTGTTACCCATTCAGTCCGATGTTCTGGTTCTTTTCATATTCTTAACACTTGCTGACGATTTTGCCCAACACTCTTGTAGTGAAGGGGTTCGTGAAGCCCATATTTAACCCCTGCTGTTTCAAAGGTCTGCAAAATTAAGTAGAATTGTCAGTAACAAGCGAGAATAAAATGAAATATGCATCATCGGAATCAAGGAGTTAACAGATTGACGATAATGCTATCAAAACACAGTAATGAACCCGGGTATATAAACGCCTACCAGCCACCATCACCCTCGATGTAGTGTGCAGTTGATTTTGTGTACCTTAGTTTCTTATTGAGATATTTTTGTTTTACTCTTCCATTGCAAAAATCGTCTGGATTTAGCATAATTCGTAGGTGTACCAATAACAGAGAAAATGTTACCCGAGGTCATTTTTGAAGCCTGTGTCTGCAAGGATTTCTCTCAGTTCACGTAAACCTCGCTAACCTATTCTGAATAAAATACCCATAATGTTACCTATTAGTAGCTGCGTTGTCCGTAAGAATGCCGAAAAACGACTACCTGTATATCTGAACCTGAAAACAAACTGCCATGACGGTGTTTGATTTGTGAATGTTTTTTTGGCTTTTTTTCCTCGTGACACAACAAAAACAACCTGCGCACATAACAAAAATGCACTGTAAGGGAAGGATATCATATACTGAAGATAGTGGGTGTGTGAAGCTGAGAGAGAGAGAGAGAGAGAGAGAGAGGAAGTTGTTTGGAACAGGAAGGGGGAGGGAGCAGGAGGAAGAAGACAAGAAAGAAGATTGGAAGGGGGAAGGTTCCTGTGTCTTTTTTGCGAAAACTCACTTCTTGTCGTTGTCTCCTCCTCCTCCTCCTCCTCCTCCTCCTCCTCCTCCTCCTCCTCCTCCTAATCATCATCGTCTTCGTCGTCGTACATGTCGTCGTTGTCCCAGTTTTTCCTTCCTACTACCGTCTCCGGTTCCCCAGTCCTTTCTCTTACTTCTCTGTCCCTCTGTTCCCCCCTTTTTTCTTCCCTTCTCTCATCTTTTATTTTTCCTACATCTCTCCTCTCTCTTCTCTCTTCCTTCTTCCATTCTTCCCTATTTTCTGTACTTCCTCCTGGTTTCCTTTCCCCACCCCAATTTCAAGCCACCGTCCATCTCTCTCACTCTCTCTCTCTTTCTGTGTATGAACAAAAAAATCAGTATTAATCTATTTATCTAAAGCTAGTTTCCAACGTCCTTCATCTTCTCATTCCTATATTTTCTAACTCCTCTATCCCTAACTCTTCCATCTTCTATCTTCTCCATCTCGAATCTCTTCAGTGTTCTAACTCATCCATCTAGTAATTAACTTAATTACATTTCCTGACTCCATCTAATTCCTTCATCTCTTAATTCCTTCCCCTCGTAATTCATTCATCTCACAACTCCTTAAATTTACTAATTCCTCCATTTACTTACTCCATTACATCCAAATTCCCTTTTCTTCTGACTCTACCGTCATCTTACCTTCCATCCCCTCCTTCCTTGATCTTCTAACTTCATCTACTGACTCATACACCGTTAAATTTCCATCTAACTCTGCCACCTAACTCCTTCACTTCCTAGGTCTTTTATTTTCTAACTTTTCCGTCTTCAGTGTTCTCGTAAGGCCTTGGCCTCTCAACTCCTGTGTGTCATAACTGCTTCATTTTCTGTTTTTTCACTCTTCTAATCCCTTCCTCGCTTACTCCTTTTATAACACCACCTCATCTCCCAACTATTTGTTCAGGTTGCTTTTCCATATCCTAACTTCACCACCTCCTAACTACTTCGTACCCAGCTTTGCTCACCTGATGCCTGGTTGATCCGTTAAGTCCAGCTGCCATAATTCCTTCACGCCGTAACTCCTTTAATCTCTTACAACTCATCAACTGAAGCTCCTTCCGCCTCTCCTCCTTAACCCTAAGTTTTTCAGTCTTTGAACCTTTCTTCCAAGTACCCTCTAGCTCACTTCATCTCTCACTTTCGCTGCTCTCTTTTATCTCACTCACTTTCCACACACCTCCCTGCCTCTTCCTTCCCTCATACATTTCATTCACGCTTCCTTCACTGTCTCTTCATTAATTTCCATTCTTTTTCTCACTCTCTTCACTCTCCACCCTCTCTTCCCATTTATTCAGTACCTTTTCACTTATCTGTTACTCATTCCATCTGCTTTTTATTCGTTTCCATCTCATTTTTAATCACTGTCCCCTTCTGCTTCCTTTTCACTATCTTACGTTCACTCGTTGATTTTGCTTACTCCTCTCACACTCATTTCCCTTCTCCCTCACACCCTTTTTATGCACGTCTGTCTGACAGTCCCCCCTCTGTCACTCCCCTTTCAGTCACTTCCCTCTCAGTCACTGCCTACCTTAGTCACTCCTCTCACACACTTCCCTCTCATACTCTTCCTGTCTCATTCACTGCCTTTTTTAGTCGCTCCACTCTGTTTCCACATCTCCCCCCACTTTTTTTTTTTTTTTTTGGCAAGGAGATCAGATGCTCTCTCACTAAATGATCCATCTTTCACCGTTGCGTTTCACATCGTTTCCCTCCCTTTCCCTCTCACTATCTACGTTTCCCTCCTACTTTCTCTCCTTTCAGCCATTTTCCTCACCCTTCCCTCCCTCTCGCCCGTCTCTCACACTCCCCTAACCCCTCGCGCGTTCACCTCCATCCTCATGATCCTTAAGTCCTCCTCCCACTCACTTCTCCGTTCATAATTCCATTAGCGCACAGCCTCCCGTCACCCAGAGTGTGGCCCACAGTGCAGTTTGGCTGGAAGACTGTGCGTTATGTCACCTGCTGGAAGGTTGTGAGGTTAGCTGGTGGAAGTGGATGTTCTCACTTAGTGTATTTTCAGGTGGTAGTTTAACTTTTCTTCTAATTGCAAGCTCTCCTTTCAAGAGATTAAGTGTGATAAGCTGACTCCTGGCTTTCTTTACCACTGCAACTGTTGATGCTATACAGGAACCTTATTCATCCCAATGTGGAGCAGAGCTTGCATGTGTGAAGGGTTCACCAATACAGCTCATCTAAACAGAGTGGAGTCGAAGGCTTCTCGTCTCAACTCCTCTCTTTTTAATAATTTCCTTCAGCCATTACAGAAGGCGCGTAGTACGGTACCATTCTGGTAGCGCACTGTTACCCTTTTCTGTCCACCTCCCTAATGCAAGAGTTAACCAGTACTATGTTATTCATGTATGCAGCAGGTCGTCTGTGGAGCTGTCACCCTCAATCTGTATTTCCCTCTGCCTATGACCCCCTGTATTATAAAGGTAGTGTGTCCACATATCTAGAAATACACGAAATAAACGTTTCTGTTTTTCTTTGAAGGGACGATTTTGTTGGCTGATCAGTTTTTGCATACATAAATGAATAAATAAACACAGACACAAATAAATAAATAAAAAATAAATAAATAAATAAATATATATATATATATATATATATATATATATATATATATATATATATATATATATATATATATATATATATATATATTCAGTAAGTCCTCTTATTTCGACGCATTTTACTTCGGCGCCTCGTTTTTCGCGCAACAAAAAAGTTTCCGAGCTGTCTCACAATTCGCGAGTTTCCCTATATTTAGATGCTCCCAGCCGGCAGCTGACGACGCATACCGATGCTCATTTGTTGGCGGCCATCTTGCAACCACCCTGCCCTCTGGCGATACAGCGGCGGTCCTACAGACAGTGTTGCCAACTTAGCGGAAAATCCGCTAGATTTGGCGAATTTTCCATCTATCTAGCGGATTTTTTGGACATGTAGCTAATAGCGGATTTTTTAGCGAAATTTCGGCACATCTGGCGGAAATTCTAGCGGATATTATTTTTTCCATTAATATATGTTTAGGTTGCTTGTTTACAAAAGATTTTTTCATTGTTACAAAGTACTACTTAGCATCAGTAATTGTGGAACAAAATTAGTGTATGAACAGTTATGTGGCACGATTGCACACGTCCCATTCACGTGCGTTCAGTTCAGGTTCATCCCCGTCCTGTACAAAGGTGGGAGCGCCTGGGGCCTTCGGCCCTTCAGTCAGTCCACATTCATCCTTTACTTGGAGAGTAAGTGTTATACTTAAATTTCAAGAATGGCCCCAGTTTTCCCTCAGTTATACAGAAAGACCTGGGAAACGTATGCAGATTTAAAGGATTGGTTAAAGCCAGTTGAAAATGATAAGACCAAGGCATATTGTTTATACTGCAAGTGCCAGTTAATTGCGAAACTCAGTGATTTACGCAAGCATATGAAGGCAGTGAAACACACGAAAGCAGCAGAACCATTTTCCAGTGAAAGACAGTCTAAGATAAATTTCAGCACACTGTCAATATCCTGTTATAATAGTTTTAGAGGCTTTCTTATGCAAAGCTGTCCTAAGAAATTTCTAGCGGATTATCACCGAATCTAGCGGATTTTGAGGGTGCCACTGGCGGATTCTTACTAGTCACAGTTGGCAACACTGCCTACAGACCCACACGCCATTGCTTGTTTTTGAGCTGTGCTCGCCTCGTGGCTCGTGGCTTCCCGACTCACACCTGAACGACCGCGCTTCGACGTTTGTGATGGAGTGCGCCAGTGAAGTACAGCGCACTGAGCAACGAGGTGAGGGGGATGTTGCATTACCCTTATTATACCCTTAAGGGTGTACTGTTTAAATGTTGCCTCATAAAACAATTAAACATCATATTATTTCTTCTGTGTACAATTGATTTTCGGGTGCTGTTATGCATGTGTGTTTGGTTACTGTACTTATAAAACTTACAAAGTTACTGTACATTATACCCTTAAGGGTGTACTGTTGAAGTGTTGCCTTATAAAAAAAAATAAACGTCAAATTATTTCTGTGTACAGTTGACTTTTGGGTGCTGTTATGCATGTGTGTTTATGCCAATAATTGTCCAAAGGTTATGATCCGGACCAAGTTCTTTCTGTCCAACAAGACAGTCGTCTGTGGTAAGACGTGTCATGGCCATAACAGAAGGATACCTTGTCCGCTGGCTCGACAGCCAGAGCCGGGCGGGTGTGAGCATCTCTGTCAGGGCCATCAAGGATGAGGCACTAAGGATATGCGGCGCAATTTGCAGGAAGAATATAAACCGCCACCCACATTCAGAGCTTCATCATGGTGGCTCTTCAGGTTTAAGAAAAGGTGCGAGGTGAGGTGCGTTGCTTATCATGGTGAGGCGGCCTCTGCTGATGTAGATGCGGCTGCTAGCTTTCCAGAGGAGGCACGCAAGATTGTTGAGGAGGGCGGGTATTCATGGCACCAGGTCTATAATTGCGATGAAACCAGCATCTTCTGGAAGCGGTTGGCAAGATACACATACCTGACAAATGGACAGAGGCAGGCAGTCGGCACGAAGATGAATAAAGAGCAGCTGAGCATCTTACTTGCAACGCTTCTGGCTCACACAAGATGAAGCCACTAATTATCCACAAGTTCCATAAACCTCAGCCCTACAGACACTGCAACATGAAAAAAACTCAATGTTTACTGGGAGGTCACACCGCGTGGGTACATGGTCGAGAGTCTGTCGCACGAGTGGTTCGACCGGTATTTCGTCCCAGACCCACAGAAGCACTGCAGGGAAATGAATCTGGCATTTAAGGTTGTCCTTTTTATGGATAATGCAAGCGCACTTGCCAAATATCTTGTCGACCATCACCCTGTTGTCCATGTTGTATTCTTACCACCCAACACAACTTCAAAACTCCAACCTCTAGACCAAGAGATCATCACCAACCTTAAGAACATGTTCTACTGTAAGTTGCATGACAGACTCAGGAAAGAGACAAGTGACAACACAATTCTGTGGCAGATTCAGGAAGAAGAGGAAGATTCTGACTGCAGCGATGACCAACACCACACACCCGCAGCCGTGCCAGAGTCTCAGGACCTTCCCAGCAGTCCACAGACTACACCAGCAGCAATGTCTCCCAGGCCAGAACAGTCACAAACTAGTCCAGAGGAGTCCAGACTGGGCCCGTCCTCAAGGCCAAACCAGTCTCCTAGCGCACCCACACCCCCGTCACCACCTGCCGATTCTCGACCTGTCAAGGCAACATGTTAGTTCTGGAAGGAATTCAGCATAAAAAATGCAGTGGATACCATGGTCGAAAGCTGGAACAAAAGTACCCCAGCCACTATAGCACATGGGTGGAAGAAACTTTCCTTTCACCTAACTGTGGAAGGTGAGCGGCAGAGGGAAGAAGACACTCTTGCGGCTGCTGTGGAAGCTATCAGAATCACAAGCCAAGACACAGCAGAAGTGGACGAACCGGCTGTAAGACAACACTTGACACACTGTGACCTAGACTCAGGTGTGGTAGACAAAACAGAAGAAGAGATGATCTCTAGTGAAGAGGAGAATGAAAGGCCAGAGCACACTGCAGAGGGCAAGATGAGCATGCAGAAATTGTCCCACACCCTGTCCACCATAACCGATATGGCAACCACCTTCAATGCATACACCAGGACTATGCCTGAAGCTACCAACATCCTATCGACCTTGAGTGATCTGAAGTCTCAAGTGATGGCCGTCTACAACAGAAACATACAGGAGCAGAGACAAGCCCGGATCACACGATGTTTTCATGAGAGACAGAATATGGCTCCTGTTCTGCAAGACTTGGACGTGCAAGCAGGGGTGGATGAAGGAGGAGAAGTGGACAGAGAGGAAGTGGAGGTGCTGGAGCCTGAGTTCAACTTCGAGGGCTTCGGCATAGGTGATGGGGCTTCCCCAGAGAGGCCTATGTCACCTAGTAACTAGCCCATCTACCCTCAACACACCTTCACCTGTCACTCAAGCCAGTCTTCACTTTATTTCCGGCAAGGATTTTTGGTGTTGCAGCTCTTTATAACAGCTTTAATGTCTTTTCAGGTACATATTTATTGTATTCTGCTGTTTTAGCACTAATAAACACTGCATTAAATATTGGGTAGGGCCTGTTTGGTGTTAGAGTACTTTATGATAGGGTAGGTACATGTCCCACCAGAACGCTCCTGTATTTTTCCCATTCACTTTTAACTTCACATTTCGATGTTTCGCGTTTCGCGCGGTTTTGGCGGAACATCCGCGGCGCGAAAAACGAAGATTTACTATATATATATATATATATATATATATATATATATATACAGTATATATATATATATATATATATATATATATATATATATATATATATATATATATATATATATATATATATATATATATATATATATATATATATATATATATATATATATATATATCCCCCCGTGCTGTAATCATTATTAGTGTCCTTCATACCAAATTTCCCATCGACTTTGCCTCTTTCCCTCCCATTCTATTTTTCCCTCTTCCCTTTTCCTCCTGTCATTTGTTTCCCCTCCGTCTCTCCTTTCCCTTCTCTCTCCCTTGCTTTTCCTCCTCCCCATGCTTCTGCGTCCATATTTCTTTCCACGCCCTTTTCCTACCCCCTTGTTCTGTGTGCTGTCTTTCCCCCCTTTTCTCATTCTTCCTTTGCTGTTATCTCTGCCCACCCCTATTATTTCCCTCTCACCCTTTCCCCGATCCCTTCATTTCCCCTCCTTCTCCTTCCTTTTCCCCACTTTACCCCCTTCTATTTTTGCCCAGCTTTCCTTTTTTTCTCCTGCTTCCCCTTCTCTCCTCGACTTTTCCATCTTCACCCCTCTATCGATTTCCAGTCTCAAAAGACGCTTGGGAAGGTTGGGGTAAGACTAGGGGGTGGGAAGGGTTGATTGGTTGGATGACTGGAGGAAGGAAAGTATTACTAATAAGGAAGAAGTGGTGAGGAGGTGGTGAGGATTAGAGGAAGGGAAGGAAGAGAAGTAGAGAGAAGAAACTGGAGAAGAGGGGAAGAAGAGGGAAGAGGTTGGAATGGAGAGGATGATGAGAGAGAATTCTGGGGAAGGGGGGGAAGGAGAAAAAGGTAGGGGGGAAGTCTGAGAGGGAAATAGGAGTTTGAGAAAGGAAGTAGTGAAGAGAGGGAAGTTATGTAAGGGAGGAGTAAGGGGGGGTGGAAAGAAAGAGGAGGGAGGACACTGGGAAGGGAGGGATGAAGGAAAATGGAGGGAGGAGACTAGGGAGGGAGGGAGGAAGGAAAAAGAAGGGAGGGAAAGAGGAAGGGGAATTAAGGAAGAAGGTTGGGAAGGAAGGAAGGAAGGTGAAAATGGAATGGGTGCGAGAGAGGAAGAGGGAAGGAAAGAAAAAAGATAGAAGGGTGAGAAGAGGAGTGGAAGAGAAAGAAAAGGGAGGATGGGAAGAGGGGAAGAGTATAGATAAGGAGGTAGGGAGGAGGAGGTGGAAAGAGACTCATGAGGCAAGGAATGAGAGACACGAGTCTTTTGTGGGAACGAAGGGGAGGAAGAGAAAATGGAGAGGAAGTTTGGGGAGGATTTGAGAGGGAGGGAGGAGATTGAGCAGGATGTGCAGTTTATGGAGAGAGAGAGAGAGAGCGAGAGAGAGAGAGAGAGAGAGAGAGAGAGAGAGAGAGAGAGAGAGAGAGAGAGAGAGAGAGATTTTTTACTTTTTGGATTCTTACTCTCCCCCCCCTTTTTTTTTTCTGACTAAGTAAATTATCCACACATTTCCACCCATCCTGAAAAAAAAAAAAAAAACTTTATCATTCATGCCTAACCTTTCCAGTCACTGTTCCTCCATATAGCTTACCTACATCACTCAACAGTAGAAGTCCATGAAAACCTTTGCAGACCTCTAGATTTCTTTTACGTTTATGTGAGGGCGAAATCACAGAGAGATATATGAGAGAGGGGGTGTCCGAGCTGGGAGCAGGGCAGTGAAATGGCGGGGGACAGGGCGACATGGAGGCGATTTGCGTGTGGCCACCCCTTATGGGATTAAGACGTCTGGCAAAAGATAGACAGACAGATAATCACAGAATTCTTCTACTCCACTGATTAACTTTTTCAACTATCAATTGGTAGTTTTAGTTAGCTTTGGTAGGCCTGTATTTGTGATGATACAAATAATCACCAATAACCTTCCTTTACGACAGCGTCATTTTTCTTGCTCATCACAGTTTTATTTTGCTTATGGAAGACATGACGAAATGAAGGTAGAAGTCATGTCCATTACCCCTTCAGGACAACTATTATTTTGCTTTTGTACTGATAGACTATTATATTTCGCTCAGGAAACACGGCTCGTGGTACTCGTAAATGGGTTAATATTCCCTCGCACTGATGTTTAATTATGTCCTTAACAACGACACAGTTTACATTAATAACAAACACAGGAATATCACCGAGCCTCATATATAAATAAACAGGTAAGCCAGAATTCCCAGGGACCTTACTAACCAACCTTCCAACCCCTTCATTATTTCACCAGTTGTCAGTCATAATATTGCATTTTTCGTTCGATTTTTATTCACTGTCTGTTCTTTTATCCACTTCTGATAGTTAATCTCTCTGTCTTTGTCTCTGTCTGTCTGTCTCTGTCTCTGTCTGTCTGTCTGTCTGTCTGTCTCTCTCTCTCTCTCTCTCTCTCTCTCTCTCTCTCTCTCTCTCTCTCTCTCTCTCTCTCTCTCTCTCTCTCTCTCTCTCTCTCACTCTCTCCCTCCCTCTCTCTCCCTCCCTCCCTCTCTCTCTCTCTCTCTCTCTCTCTCTCTCTCTCAGTACAAATGCAATACTGGTTAGATTTATGAAAACATCAAATTATTGCTATAATTCGAGAACCAGAAGTGTTTTGCATGAAATTGTTTTAAGAGGGGTGGGAAGGAAGGTGAAGTCCGACTGAAAATGTAAGGGGGTTAAATTTAGGAGGATTCAGAGAGAGAGAGAGAGAGAGAGAGAGAGAGAGAGAGAGAGAGAGATTTTACGAGTATTCTCTTTTCTTGGAGTTCGTACGGTATATGTGCTGTGATTAAAAAAAATAAATAAATAAATAACTAAAAATAGAACAAAACAGAAGCCAGCAGCAAACTCGTCTCCTGTCTCACTCACTCTAACCCACGTGCCTTGGATTTCACACTGGCTTATTCTTCAGGCCAAAGATTTGTTTTGGCTCCTGTACTTAATCGGGGACTGGCGCTGGATTTACTCTGGGATTATATTATTTTTGTGGTGGTGTGGTGGGTGCGGTGCGGTGTGTGGGTGGGATATTGTTGTTGTGGTGGTGGTGTGGTGGATGTGGTGCGGGGGGGTGGGTGTTGTTGCTTTGGATGACAGTGACATGATTCTGGATGAGACAGAATTTCTAGGAACGGCTCTGTCCCTCAGTCTCTCACTAATGATTTTTGGACGTGAGATGCTTCAATCCCGTTAACTTTAGCGAAGCCTCACCACAACACTACACCACAGAAAAACACCCTCCCACCACACCACACCACACCCATTACACCACAATATACCTCACAAGATCACCCTCCCATGCCACACCACACCCATTACACCACAATATACCTTACAACATCACACTCCCACACCACACCACATCACACCGCAACACCACACCTCACAAAAACACCCTCCCACACCACACCATAACACTACACAAAACACAATCCCACTTCACACAACACTCACAAAAACACGTGCCCACAGCACACCACACCAGAACACCACACCTCACACAAACACCTCACCCACACCACACTACACCACACCACACCACAGCACATCACACCACACCACATCACATCACATCACATCACATCACCCCACCCCACATCACACCACAACACACCACACTTCACAAAAATACCCTCCTACACCATACCACTCCACATCACCCCACCCCACACCACACAAAACCAGAACACCACACCTCACAAAAACACCCACACCACACCACACCACACCACATCACCCCACACAACACCACACCACAACACCACACCTCACAAAAACATCCTCCCACACCACATCACCTCACACCATACCACACCAGAACACCACACCTCACAAAAACACCCTCTCACACATCACACCATATCACCCCACACCACACAACACCACAACAACACACCTCACAAAAACTCCCTCCCACACCACACCACACCACATCACCCCCACCATACAACACCACTTTTCAAAAAACACCCTCCCACATCACACCACACCACACTGCATCTCACAGAAACACCCTCCCACTCTACACCAAAGGCCCTGAAGCTCCCGCATCGAGTGTGTGTGTGTGTGTGTGTGTGTGTGTGTGTGTGTGTGTGTGTGTGTGTATGTGTGTGTTCCCACAGTACCTTTTTGCTTCTGGTGACATTTTGTGTTTCTACTCAAGGACGATTTTATTTCACCTGGATGAGCCCTGTCCTATTTCAGGATTACAGAAAGCCATCCCCAAACACTCACGTTCGGAAAGTCTCTCCTGGGCTAAAGAAAATCGTTTAGAGATAACAGGGAAAAAATACAGGTAACTTTATCTTCATCGTTGATGTGGTTCCTTTAGGGCTTAAACTTGCTGTAGTGTTATACTTCCTCCACCGCTGATTTCGTTTTTCACCATTTTTCACTTCCTTCGCTTCTTATTGTATTTTTCCTTTCCTCGTTTATTTTCTTCAGTGCTGATGCAATTTTCTTCCCACTGGTATATATTTTTTTCGCTGTTTTTTCCATTTTCACCCCAGATAACTTCTTTCACAGCTGATAATATATATATATCTTCCTGATAGATATATTTCTTTTAAGATTTTGCACACTGATATTAGGCTGACTAGCTGTCACAAACACTAAGGTTACATCTGATTGTCGAATTATTTACAGCTTCCTGTAAGACCTGTCAACTTGGGCCTTATATTCATGTCGAGAAATGATTATTTATGAGAGTCAGAAAATTTGACTAGTTCACATTAACCCTTTTGTTCCTGTTTTAAAAGTTAGGTATTTACATTGAATTAACGCCAGATGGTTTTGTTCCCTTTAGAGAAATTCTAGACAAAGGCTGGAAGAGTATTTAGATTTACGTTACGTGTGGTTGGAGAAGAAAAGTTGGAACTACTGAATTCATTCCCCAAGTTTCACCATCAGCATTTTAATCACCACCACCACCACCACCACAAGATGTAATACAACCAGAGAAGCCGCAACTCTACCTCCGGGAAAGCTCCAACGTCCTGGACCTTCATCACCACCACAGCCACACCCACACCTTCATTCACTTCCGCAACCACAGTACCCACCACTGCCACCACCACTGTCATCAGCCACAACTCCCATCACCATCAGCACTCTTCCAGTCCAGCACCACTACATCAACACCCACCACCAGCACGACATTCACAATTATCCTCATCACCACTACAGCCCAGAGTCCGGGCACAGAAGAGAAGCTTGTCTCAGAGTGTCAGGTACCGCCTTAACATCTACCACCACAGTAGCCTTACCTCCTGACCACCGCCACCGCCACCGCCACCACCATCACTACCACCACCACCACCACCACAGGAACCCCACCACCACCACAACCTCACAGAATAACCACATGCGAGTACTATAACCACCAACATACCACCACCAACACCGCCACCATTAACACTACCACAACCGGCACAGCACCAATAATAACACACAACAACCTTCACCATACCACAAACCACACCACAAACCACAAACAACACACCACTACCACCACAAACACACCACTACAATCACCACGAACAGCAAACCACCACCAGTATCGCCACCACTACTAGCACACCGCCACCACTGCCACACCACCACCAATAGCATTCCACCACCAGAAACGCGCC
>NC_137033.1:55620884-55635884 GCF_032717465.1 Coenobita brevimanus | reverse complement strand
AGTATTTAAGATTCCTCGGGATGGGAGCTGATGACAGAATATCATTGATCATAATACTAAATAAAGTAGGACTAAGCACACTTCCCTGTGGCACCCCGTTTTCCAGGATAAATATATCCGATGTTACGTTACGGGGCAATTTGACAGAGAAAGTTCTGTCCCTTAAGAAATTTGAAATAAAAACAGGCAAATTTCCTCTTAAACCATAAGCATAGAGCTTCATTAATATACCGTGTCGCCAGGTCATGTCATAGGCTTTATGGATGTCCAGGAACACCCCTATCATGAATTCTTTATTGGCAAATGCCTCTACAATACAATGCTCCAAATTCATTAAATGATCTAGTGAACTTCTGTATTTACGGAAGCCACATTGTTGATCATTTAACAAATTCTTCGACTCTAAAACAAAAGAAGCCTATTGTTAACCATACGTTCCATGACCTTACATAGACAAGAAGTCAACACAATAGGACGAAATGAAGTGGGATTCATAAGACGACCAGCCTCTTTGGGTATCGGTATGACGTGCGCAAAGTGCCATGAGTTTGGGAACGTTCGAGACGCCCAAATCTCATTGTACAATGCTAACATCTTAATCAGGTTGTCCTGATTAAGATGCTGGATCATACCGTACGTGGTGGTGTCTGGTCCAGGGCTGGTGTCTTTACAGGATTTAAGGGCAAGGAGCAGTTCATCTAGCGTAAACTCTTGGTTGTACGGGGAGTTTACGTCTTCTGTGGCAAAGACTAATATCTGTAGCTCAACCGTGCGTTTATGATGTTGGAAACGCGGGTCATAATTGGCTGAGCTACTTACATGAGAAAAACTCCTGGCGAGGATGTTAGCAACGTCCATGGGCTCGTCATAGATGTTATTATTTACTTGCAAGGTAGTAATGGGGAAATATGGGCCTTTATTATTTAATATTCTTATGGTGGACCAGACTTTACGTAATGGTGTTGTACGAGTCACCGTGGACACAAAGGACCGCCAGGAGTCACGTTTGGCCCTTATTATTCTCCTTGCCTCAGCCCGTGCCTGTTTGTATGCAATAAAATTTTTCTCAGTGGGCTGACTATCAAAAATCCTGTATCTCCTATTGCGTTTTCTTAATGCTTGTCGGCAACCCGGCGTCCACCAATGTGCTCTATGCTTCGCATGAACTGTAGAAGTCTTGGGAATAGCAGCCTCAGCTGCGTGTAATATGGATTGGGTTATATTTTCGACCTTAACATCTATGGTCTCCCCAGATATATCTAAATTGGCGATCCTTGAGAAGGATCCCCAATCTGCTTTCTTATAGTTAAATTTTGGAGGTGGAGGGTCCGAAATGATGTCGCGTGTATAAGAAAGACAGATGGGTAAATGATCACTTCCCAAGGAGTCGTCGTAAGGGTCCCATGAGAGATCTTGATGTATACCAGGGGAGGCCAAAGATAAGTCAATGGCCGAAAAGTTACCAGTACGATCATCTACACGAGTCGCTCTACCATCGTTCAGAAGACAGAGGTTGGACTATAGTATTAGGTCGGCTACTTGCTCCCCACGACCATCAATCCTCAAGCTACCCCATTGATAGTGATGGGCGTTAAAATCGCCCAACACTAACTTATTTCCAGGCAGATGTTCCACTAGTGAATTTAAAGCATCACTATCAATGGGGCCATGTGGAGGACAGTACAGAGAGCAAATAGACAGATACGTGTTATTAAATTTTACTCTGCACGCGACCACTTCCAGAGTAGAATTTAGAATCACTTCCGTTTGTAGGTGTGATTTGTGTGTGTAAATGGCAACTCCGTGACCTTCATATCTTCTGTACGAGTGGTAGTGTTTGAACTGTGGAGGATCAGGATGATCCTCCAGGCGCGTCTCCTGTAAACAAATAACGTCTGGCCTGTGTATAGAAAGCAAGATTGCTATATCTTGTAACTTATTCCCAATACCTCTACAATTCCACTGTAATACAGTGAAAGCGACGGTTTAAGATTTTCGTTGGGGGCCAGTGTGCTTTGTCTTTTTCTGTCGCCCGCCGGCAGGCGAGCGACTACCGGGGGACCTATCCCGGTGCTTGTTGATGGAAACCTCCATATTGTCATCAATAACTAGGTTCCCAGCCTCCCCCGAGGAAGAGCTAACCTTTCTCTCCCTCGCTGGAGTAGGAACCGGAAGGACATGAGGACGTGACTGTTTCGTGAGGGTGGTCATGTTACTTTTACTAGACTTGTCAGACTTCGTTTTAGGCCGTACTGATGGTGAGGCAGCAGCAGCCTGAGAGTAAGTTGATGCCTTAGGGATGTCAGTGAGAGAGTTGGAACGGACAGGAGGTCGAGATGGAGATGTAGGCTACTGTGAGTGGCAGGAGGGAGAAAGACAAGGTCAGTCTGTGTCTCAACGGTGCGCATCACGGGACGGGACGCAACCGCCGATGCATAGGAGACATTAGGCTTGGGAGTAGCATGCAACTCCTTCACCTTCTTCCTAGCATCGTAAAAGGATATGCCCTCAGTCGCTTTCACTGTGCAGACCTCTTTCTCCTCCTTCCACTTGGGACAAGCCCTAGAGGAAGTGGAGTGAGCATCTTTACAGTGAAAGCAGCACTCAGTCTCGGATGTACAGTTGTCAGCAGAGTGACCTACAGCCGCACACTTGCCACACACGATGTTGGAAGCCCGACAAGCCTTTTCATGATGTCCATAGAGCTGACATTTTAAACAACGAAGGGGATTCGGGATGTACGGTCTTACATTTACAATTTCATATCCTACTTTGACATTTGTAGGTAGCAAAACTTTGCCAAAAGTGAGGATAACAGTGACTGTCTTCGTCCTTACGCCTTCCTGATAACGAGTGATGAATCTGGCATCAATTACATCCTGATGAGCAAGTTCCTGTATGATTTCTTCCTCACTCATCACCATGAGATCCCTGCAAGTGATAACACCCTTGCAGGAATTCATGGATGTTGGGATCTTGGCCTCGATATCATGACAGTGAAACTTACGCAGCTTTAGCAAGTCTTTAACCTGAGCTGAGTTGAATGTCTTTACTAGGAGGTCTCTATTTCCAAGTTTTTTTACTTGTTCCACCTCTCCCGCACAGTGGTCAGTCACCTTCTTGACAATGAAGGGATTGAGTCTGGACAGGGGAGTAGAACCTAGAGCATGAAGAGTTACAAAGGTCGCGTTATTTACAGGGATGTCAAGCGGGGAACGAGTCTGGCGTCCGTCAGTCTGGGGCCGGTCAGTCACGGTAGTGATGTCGTCAGGACTACCTCCCCCCCTGAAGGGGGGGGAGGCAGTAGGGGGGTCCATCATAGCTACCACTTCCCCCGTGAAGGGGAAGTGGGAAGAAAGAGAAAAACGACCAAGGGGCAAAGTACCTGGGGAAGACCCACCTAGGCTGAGATTACCCTCTCAAACCACTCTCGGGAGGACGCGCCTGTGTGTGACTCACACCCCAGAGCGATCAGTGGGGGGTACACTCCAGAGGTGAGTAAGCAAAGGCAATCTCAGAAATTAGATATAGACACCTACTATATCTACTAAGGCCAGGGAGGAAAATGAGGTCTAGCTAACCTAACTTTATTGAAAAACGCCCTAATGGCGGAGAAAACAAAGCTAAAGCCGGTGAGGCAACCCTGCAGCTAGACGAGAGCTCAGAAACACGTCTTCACTCTTCGCAACCATCCATCAAGTCCAAGACTGACGAAGAGAGTGTATGTGAGTGAGGTGGAGGGGGGAAGAGGGAGGGGGAGGCCGAGGATGAGATGGAGGGATGGGGTGGAGAGGTATATGAGAGAGGGGGGTGTGAGTTGGGAGCAGGGCAGTGAAATGGCGGGGAACAGGGCGACTTGGAGGCGATTTGTTTGTGGCCACCCCAAACGGGATTGAGGCGTCTGGCAATAGATAGATAGATAGACTAAGCAAATTGTCTGTTGCTAAATATGAAACATTGATGGTGGTGGTGGTATTGTTATAATTGTTGTTATGGTGGTGGTGTGGTGGATGTAGTATTATAATTGCTGTGGTCGTGATGGTGGTGCTGGTGTTGGTATTATTACTGTTGTTCTGGTGGTTATGGTGGTGTGAGTAAAGAAACTCGCACTCCCACACAAGCAATCTGGCAGCAACTCCTCTCACGTAATGAGCTTTCTTGTTTTCTTTCCTGGATATTTCTCTCTCTCTCTCTCTCTCTCTCTCTCTCTCTCTCTCTCTCTCTCAACATAACCTCATCCTTTGACCAAAACTTTCTGGAATGACTCGAAATTACTACCATGGCTATCTAATTTCAGGGACTTAAAATGTTGTCACCTCTCCAGAAGTTTTCATAGAACAAGATTGGCGCAAAAATTGTCTCACTGAGTTTAATCTCTTTACCGCAACTTCTCCCTGAATCCCTGGACTGTGAAGAAGAGATTTTATAAGGTGAAGAAATTGTCTGGGGGTAGAATAGTAGAAGTAAAATAAGGAAAGACCCCATCCTATTGAATGAATTAAACTGAATAAAATTATGTAGTACTGAAAGTTAGATACAAAACACATCCACGGAGAGACTGAAATCGTCTGACCTTAATGAGAAGAAAATTGAGAGAGAGAAAAAAAAAGCTTTGGTAGTAAAATATGAAAGTAAAAAGATCTGGGGTGACTTTTAGAACAACTGTACTTACTGGAAAAATAATGATCATATAAAGAAAGCAACCAGAGAAAAGAGAGGAAGAAAGGAAAATAAAAGAGAGGAATAATGATAAAAAGAGTGCACGAAACATACTGATAACCGTTGTTCCCCCCCAAAAAAAAATCAGAAAGAAAAAATATTGACAAAAATTCAGATAGCTTCGTGAAAATGGAGCAATAAAGAGGGCAGAGGGAATACGAGAGAAAGCGAGGGAGGAAGGAGCGGAGAGGAGAGAAGTGGAAAGGAGGGTAAGAAATGTGTTTAAACTTGTTGCCAAAGAGAGAGAGAGAGAGAGAGAGAATTTTAAAGTAACTGGAGTTGCAGTAGGAAAAACATATAAATGGAAAACCGTAATCTTGTTGAAGTCGTGAAGATAGATAGGTAGATAGACAGATAGATAGATTGAGAGAGAGAGAGAGAGAGAGAGAGAGAGAGAGGACGTCATGGGGGAGGGTGGAGTCGGTCGTCCTACCGATATTTCAAGAATGGACCCAAATCATTTATGCCAGGAAGTGAAACGCAAGAACACTGAATAACCATAACGAATTGGACTACCCGGAACAGGACAAAAATAAGAGTTGAAATAGGAAAAAGCGCTTTGATATCTGAAACATATTTCAGAAGGCAACTGGCTAGCCGTCTGGTGGAAGCATCCAGCCTCAACTTCATAAAAGTGATCGTATATATAGAGAAATATCTGATCAGATAACAGATGCTGTAATTATAACTGACAAGAATGAATGAAAAAGAGGATAATTTTAGGAAGTCATTATTTTTTCGACATTTTTAATATATTGTCGGGTTGAAACTTCTCTATAAAGCGGTGTTCCCATAGCGGGAGTGTAGTGAAGGACAGGTGGACGACAGGGAATGAAGTGCATGGTCAGTAGCTGGACTCGGATGCATTAATGAAACATAATGTACATAATCACTAATCGTATATTTTCACCACTAAACTATCATTTCCAAACAGCCGCACATTACAACTCCAAGGAACTATTGACGACAACGATATAATTATCATCTTTCAGTACAGTGCAAACAAAACGCATTATAAACAGACACAGCAAACATACACTCCGGTCTAAGTTATATTGCAGAGTTCCCTGTAATTCTGCGTTCTGTAACAGCCCTTGCAATCCGGAGCAATTAAAAGAGTGTAGTCCTCTCTCACAGTGCCCACTACTTCACATGCTTATGCAACATTCAGGTCGGCTGAAGGACATTGCTGGGCACTGTGGGGGCTTGTAAGGACTAGAGAGAGAGAGAGAGAGAGAGAGAGAGAGAAAGAGAGAGAGAGAGAGATTTCTGGAAAGTGTGTGTGTGTGTGTGTGTGTGTGTGTGTGTGTGTGTGTGTGTGTGTGTGTGTGTGTGTGTGTGTGTGTGTGTGTGTGCACTGAGGCCATTGTGGGACACTGTTGGGACTTACAACGACTAGAGAGACAGAGTTTCTGAAAAATATGTGTGTGTGTGTGTGTGTGTGTGTGTGTGTGTGTGTGTGTGTGTGTAAAGACATGAAAGATAATAATTTCGTAGAGACTGAGACCAGTGCATGAAAATTATTTTAATCAAGTGTAATACCGGAAAGGAAAATGAAAAACTAAAAGACATTTATGTGATTAGAAATGAACAGGTTTGTATTATAGTATTAGGGAGTCAGGGAGGGATTCATTATGAGGGAGGAGGGAGGAGAGGACACGGATCAGTGTGAGAAAAGGAAGTACTGAGTGTCTGTGTGAGGGAGGGAGGAAGTGGGTCAGTATGATGGAGGAAAGGATTAAAGATATCGGTGTGAGGTAAGGAGAGGGTAGTGTGGAGGCGTAAGGGAGATAAGCAGGGACTCAGTGTGAGAGAGTAAAGGAAAGTTCATCTTGATGAAGTAAGGGAAAGGTTAGTATAAGGCAATGAGAGGTTAGGATAAGAGAGACAAGGAAAGTTGAGTATGAGCCAGGGAGAGTGTGAATAGTTAATATGATGGAATAGGGAAACGTCAGTGTAAGGTAGGGTGAAAGGGAGTTCAGTATAGGGCAGAAAGAAATAGGGCCAGTATAAGGCAGGGAGAGAGGGAATTCAGTATAAGACAGGGAGACGTGGAGGTCGTTTTGTAAAGGGGTGAGAAGGGTCAGTATAAAGCAAGGGGTCCACTAAGCACCATTTAAGACATAGTTCAAGCAGACTTAGGTTACCGTGAACTCAACCCATCTCACAATTTTTATGTTACAGCTCTAAAGGGATATTATGACCCCTAGCAAAACTCAGCATTTGTTGCGCTATAATGTGACATTCAAGCACGCAGCCCTTGTTCTTTTGTTTAATAAATTGTCTCCATAGTCACTGATACGCGCATAATAAATGAAGCATAAGTATTCAGGGACCGAATGCTACTCACATGTTGTACAAGCTACCTGCAAACCAAATTTGAAGACGAGATATTTTGGCAACACACACACACACACACACACACACACACACACACACACACACACACACACACACACACACACACACACACACACACACACACACACACACACACACTGACAAAAACTATATCGCCTTGCCCTGCTAAAGGCGGGCTATAATTAATGACGAATCAGTTTCACAAACCATCATTTCGCGTTGATAGAAGGGACGCGGTACAGCCTATTTTATCACCATCAGTATCACGGTGTACAATTTTCCTCACAGAGAACGCTGTTGTGATTAGTTATTTTCCATCCGTCTGTGAACTGGTTATGAAGGGTGTTCCCAAAGTCCAATTGTCCATCTTCAGCTTATCAACAGAAGACTGACCCCAACTTCCTTCACACATCACCTGCCGATAGTGCTTTATTACCCAGCATCTCTCCTGTGATACGCTTGGGATATCACAGTCAGACCTGATGGTATGGCAGTGGTGGGGGTGTTTTGATGACGTGTCGCTGAGGCCATATGGAAGAACACTGAAAAGGGTGGTATGCAGTGCTAATTCTCACACTGTTCCCTACAGCCTTGATCTATCCCGTGACCAAACTGTCCCCAGCCCACAACTCACTAATTCCTAAGATGACTGATAAATGTAGTCATATTAAAGAAAGAATACTGAAAAATGACTGATCATTTCGTTAGTGTTAGGTTAAAGGGAAATAATGGCCTCTAAACCGAAGCCATTCTCGGTGTTCTGTGTTGCAGTATCAGCCATGGGAAGATATATATTTTGGTCATGTAAGTCCCGGAGCTGGAAAAGAATGGGAGAGATTTAGACCTTAATTTTGCAGTTGAGTTAAGCACCGAACTAAATAATCCTTTTTTGTTTTTCTTTTTCCTCGAGTCTTGTCTGAATACTAGTTTTATTGGCGACCGTTATACACAGTTGGGAAATTCGCCCGGCACCTAAAAGGGAATTTTTAGCCCCGGTGTTTACTGCATATTAACACTTTATCAAACCAATTAAGTAATTCGCTGGAGCCTCCCCTGTCCAGGTGGGTAGGTTGTGTATCTACCAAAGCCCACAGACAGGGTTCCATCCCACTTACGGGGGGACAGTAGGTGAATTAGTAAGTTGTTCGCTTTATTCCCACATGTCCACAGCCTTTCAAGGTTCCGTGAAGGTTATATAGACAGCCACTCCAGCAACACGAATTTCGACTTGCGATTCTCGCCCTTCACTCTACAGTCTCTCCTCTGGTGTACTGGATGGGGGCGGGTCACTTCTCCCGTGACACAGCAGTATTCCTCGGCCTACTGAGCACGGCTTGAACATGGATGGTACAGCTGCCCACCCATGTCAGGCCTGTGCAAACTCCACGTTATAAAACGTATTTAAGTAGTCCACTCTCTTACCTTATATTTAATGTACCTCTTTAATCTTTTGGCTGTAGCTAGTTTTCTTTAGCTAAAACAAGAGGATTGCCTAACGTTACCTGCATTACAAAAAAAAAAAAAAAATTGGTACAACGTTATTTTTTTTTTATTATTATTATGCTCTATTGGGATTCCCTGAGATGAATAAAATCGTCTGAATTTAGTCCGAACAGAATGGGAACTTCATACCCAGCCAATCACCATTTTCCAACCCCCCCCACATCAAACTTTAAAGAAAAATCTTTTTTAACAACGAACAAACAGCCTCAGGAGTTGTGCTGTGCTAAATTCACCCAGTCCCATCAACCACTACCTTCATAACTTTATCAACTTGTCTATCTGTCTATCTATCTGTCTATCTATCTACCTATCTATCTATGTAATATACAAAGAGAGAGAGAGAGAGAGAGAGAGAGAGAGAGAGAGAGAGAGAGAGAGAGAGAGAGAATGTGTTCTAGGACATGATACACTAACTGAACGAGGTGATTCTGGGACTGGTTATTATTGCTAATGATCACTAATGGCTTGACCACCATAATCCAGATCATTAATTCCTGTGATACGACTGGTAGTCAAGGCGTTCCTTATGATAATTACATCGGAGCACATATGAGTCGGGTGGGTGGACGTGGCTGAGTTGGACTGGCTGCAGTGGTGGTGGGTAGTGGAGTATGCTGGGGAAAGTGTATACTGTGAACATGAGTGTTGTAGGCAGGGTTGTAAAGTGCAAGTCAAAGATGAGGAGTAAAAAATGGGTGAGGTTAGCTGAGAAGAGTGGGCGAGTGGCTGGGGTAGGCCAGGACACGTACACTCTGTAAAGATGGGTGTAGTATGAGATGCAGCAGTGATGGCGGGGGCATATTTCTCTTTAAAATTCTTTGGGAGAGGTAGGAAATGAGCAGGATGGATGGAGATGGGTGGATCAGATGGGTGAGGATGGTGGCTGTCTGGTGCGGCAGGGTGGGGGAGTACACCTTGTGAACACTGGAACTCTGAGATAACCAGTACAGTCATGACGATGATTTATTTGATTTTCAAAAAGTACCATCGTAAAAAAAGCATTAATTTTGTAACCTTATCCCAAGATAGTAATAATGAGAGCCGACTGTGCGTTGGCGGGTCGTCAGGGATAAATCAGGGTAACCAGCATGAGCGACAGTATCTCATCTGGTGGTCATTAACTCACCCTGACGGCACGATCTATCATCAGGCTTGTCCCCCTCACTGCCTGTGTTGTCTGGCCTATATATGCACCGGAAAATTGAGGTCAGGTGCGTATGGTATTGTAGCTGGGTCACAACATGCAGTTAATTACACTTGTTACTGATGCTTTTTCTTCTCCTCTCACCCTCATGCTTTTTCCTTTTGTCTCTCCGTAACAACATAATTTTATCCTTCCCAACATCTCCCCTCCTCTCTTCTCTCTCTTTCAACTGCTCTCATTCCCCTCCAATCAACATCATCCACCCCCTCTCCCAGTGATCTTCCTCTCCCCTCAAAACCGGTTGTATTTTGGAAATGTAGTGCTTTCCTTTCACTCAGGGAATGCATCTGGGAAATTGGATGGAAAAGATTGGGTGAATATGTATTACAAATTAAATTTTATTAAGCAATGTCATGTGACCTTCATTGGATTATGCTTCAGCGAATATGCTAGTATCTTTCTGACTGATAAATGTAAACTGCTAGGGCATGGTGTGTTTGCGCTTGATTTTGGTTCGGTCATGATAACAGTGCCAATGTTTTGGTCACAGCTTCTAAGTTTGTTTGAGCACTGAACATTGATTCCGTGCTTAGTCCAGGTTCAGTTTATGTTCTACTCTTAATGGTAACGTTACGTGTAATTCTGCTGATATCTAACTACTACAACTACTACTATTGCTGCTGCTGCGACTACTACTACTACTACAACTGCTACCACTGCAAGTACTACTACTTCTGTATTATTATTGTGACTTTTATTATTATTATTAAAAATTTCCCACACCGTGTTTTTTTTTTTTCTACTATTCTCAATTGTATTATTCTTACTTATTTCGATATTGCGATATTTCAAAGTCTATTTGGCCTAGAGCCTTCAAACTTTGTCAACTTAATCGGACAACTGTCCGCTTCTTTTGGTCAAATTTGGTGGCAATCCGTCAACCGGATCTCAGAATATTATCTGGAACACAGAGAAGTGAGCCAGCCAAGCTGTCTCAAGAGCCGCTCAAGCTAGGGTGCTGAAATTTTGCTGCAGTATAGGCTTAAGGAGAACGCAGTGCGGAAAGGAGTATGATTCTAATTGGTTGATTATTCTCTGAGTTCGCGTGGGGTAAAAAACTGGGGCTTTTCCGGATATTCTGGATGTCACCTAATTTTACGTGAAGGATTAAATCTGGAGCCACCAAACTTGGTGGAAAGTTATTATTATTATTATTATTATTTTTTAACCAAAATTGTCCTTAGGGCAATTTTGCAGTATTCAAGTTAACTTCGTCATTAAAATGGCGAAGCCTCTTGTTTTCGTCAGTATTATTTTTCTTTGCACTATTTTTTCCTCATTCTTGATGATATTACAAATGAAGACACCCTATGGTAACCCAAGTCCTTGTGCCTAATATATATGACCTTGACCTATTTTTGAAGGTGATATACCCTTTTTTGTTCTAAAAACTGAATATTTGATATTGAAATATCTCGGAAACTAATTGAGATGCAGCTACTTGGTTGAAAATCCTGTGATAAAAATGTTCGCTGAATAAATTTGGCTTAATATTTTGTCACGTAGTGTAGTGGAAAATACCGAATTCACATCTGCTCAGTTCTTTCTTTGCAGCAAGTTTTCACAGCTTTAAAGCTGTAACTTTCCAGATATATAGCTGTGCTCCCTCTTATGACGTGAAAGGAATATGGTTACAGTTAAGTATCCAGTTGTCCAGTTATTAACACAAACGTAAAATTTACACATGCGTTCTTCGACACCTTTGTCTTCAGATCTTGTTGATGTTAAGCAAAAAGTTACTATAGGTTCTTCTGATCTTACATACCATAAATACTGGGCTATATGGCAAAGCTTCCTTGTGGCTACACAGAAAGAACAGGTACTAATTATTATTATTGTATTTCACTATTACAGTAGTAGTATTAATATGTTATCATTATTACTACGATTCCTATCCTCCTGCTCCTCTTCTTCTTCTTCCTCCTCCTCCTCCTCCTCCTCATCATCATCATCATCATCATCATCATCATCATCATCATCATTATTATTATTATTATTATTATTATTATTATTATTATTATTATTATTATTATTATTATTATTATTATTATCATAATTATTATTATTAATATTGAATCACCAGAGTCAGGTATCCATCAATATCATTTTCACTACGATGTCAATATTTCTCATTGATTATATACTGTATATACATTACCAACTTCAATATGCAGTTAAATTTAAGTGCCTCTGTACTGTGACGCCTTTGTACTGCATTCTTGTTGTCACTAGACGAACTTATAAAGACAAGAGGTTCGAATCATATCCAGCAATTCCTCGATTATTACCTTCTCGGTGCAGAATAAACTTGTCAGGCGACAGCAAGAAGACTTTAGCTAACCCCTTCACTAGCATGACGTATTATTGTATGATATTCCTTTTGCCAACTGACGATTTTATTCAGCTTAGGGAGGAATTCTCTCAGTGAAGTTATTAACAAATGCCATAGCTAACCCTTACAGCTCGAACAGCGTCTCCCAAACTGAATTAATCTGCCGGGCAGAGCTTGAATATAATGAAAAAGACGTCGCCGGATTGGAGGGGATAAGTGCTGTACCGTCGACAGTGTGTGTGGAGACTCTTTTATCCCTCACACGACAGACCAATCCTTAGCTGCTTCAAATTGTGGGACTGTAGTAGTAGACCGATAAGATTACTGTTTTTACCATAGGGTTAATTGTGCTGCCTCGTGGAAAACAAAGCATCTTCATCATCATCATCATCACCCAACTTCCCACAAAAAAGCAGCAGTAAAATAAACCAGTCCGCTGCAACAGCATAAGTTGTAATTAGTGTTTTTTTTTTTTCTTTTGCTGCTGTGACATGGAGCCGGTAATTTGGAATGAGAAAAAAGACAGAAAAACTTACTCAAACGAGCGGAGATCCGTATTATTACATGTTATCAGGTGTGTGTGTGTGTGTGTGTGTGTGTGTGTGTGTGTGTGTGTGAGAGAGAGAGAGAGAGAGAGAGAGAGAGAGAGAGAGAGAAATATATGAGTATACCTATAATTGTAATAATTTTTGAGTTTTTTGGAAAATGCCAGGAATTTTTAACTTCTTCAGTACGGCGATACGCGAGTGTATTAGCTTAGGAGATAACTTATAATGAAGGGGTTAATGAAAGCTGTTATTATATAACCGCCACCACCTCCAGCAGTCTCTCTGAAACAAAATAATAGTTTGTACAGCACGAACAGAGTGAAGGAACACATCCTGTACAAAAGACGGACATTTCAGAAATTGTATTTGTATTAACAGAACAGCAGTGGGTGGAGTTGGCCGTCAGGAGTAAGAGGGATGGGCTTGGGTTTTGGTGGTGGTGGGGCATGACAGGATATTGTGGTGGGTGGTGGGGCAAAAAGGGTATTGTGGTGGGTGGTGGGGCAAAACAGGGTATTGTGGTGGGTGGTGGGGCGTAACAGGGTATTGTTGTGGGTGATGGGGCATGACAGGGTATTGTGGTGGGTGGTGGGGCATTACAGGTTACTGTGGTGGGTTGTGGGGCATGACAGGGTATTGTGGTGGGTGGTGGGGCATAACAGAGTATTGTGGTGGATGGTGGGGCATGGCAGAGAACTGTGGTGGGTGGTGGGGCATGGCAGAGAACTGTGGTGGGTTGTGGGGCATGACAGGGTATTATGGTGGGTGGTGGGACATGACAGCGTATTGTTGTGGGTAGTTAGGCTTGACAGGGAATTGAGGTGGGTGATGGGGCATGGTAGGGAATTGTGGTGGATGGTGAGGTGCAGTGGCTGTAGGTTATGACAAGAGAAGTATATCCTGTGATGATACGCGTGGTAGGGATGGGATGGGATGGATGGGGTCTGGGAGAAATGAGGTGTGTGGGGTGGGTAGGTAGGCGGGTGGATGGGTGTGTGGGGTGGGTAGGCAGGTGGGTGGATGGGTGTGTGGAGTAGGTAGGAGGGTGGATGGGTGTGTAGGGTGGGTAGGTAGATGAGTGAATGGGTATGTGTGGTGGGTAGGTAGGTGGATGGATGGGTATGTGGGGTGGGTAGGCAGTTGGGTGAATGGGTGTGTCGGGTGGGTAGGTAGGTAGTTGGATGGGTGTGTGGATGGCTACTGGGAATACAGGTCCATGGGGAGAATAGGTCCATCGTAGGAAAAGGTACCTGGTAGGAATAGGTATATTTGGGCAACCAGGTCCATGGGAAATGTCTCTGGGAAAATGAGCCCCGTTCAGGAACATGAGTTCAATGGTGGAGACAGGTTCATGATGAAATAGGTCCAGGTGAGAACATAGGTCCATGTGCGGATTCGGTGTTTGCTCTGAGACAATAGACCTATGAGTGAAAATAGGTCCAATGGCGAAAGGAGGTTTATGGTGAACATAAATCTACAGTATGTGGAAGGAAGGTCCATGGAAGGAAAATAAGCCCTTGTTTTCCGGCAGTCTGATAAGGGTACTGTGCATTCGCGTTCGCATAAAATATGTGTACAGTTTCTTGACCTTTGGACCCTAGTTAAAAATATTAAGGAGGGTGTCGCCCTGACAGATTTGAGCATTTTTCATCAAACCCATTGATATACAAATTAGCTGTCGCCATTATTGGAAATTTTGATTTTGCTCTTATCTCTTTAAGTTCTGGTCCTATCTTACAGATAAAGGTGGTCAAGGATTATGAAGAATAGTTTAAAATCGCTGTTTCATAAATTTTTTGAGGATTTGTTTGTAAATTAATTGGAAATACAAGCAAAATACATAAGACACTTCCATCGTATGCAAATGAATAATGATGTGAGGAAAGACACATCACAGAATGTGGTTTTTCTCACCGCGGGCATATCAACAAATAAATGGCATATGACAATTCCAACATGTCCTCCACTGAATCATGTTTATGCAAATTAACTGACATTTTATCAGACATAGGGAACTTCACTGCCTTATAATATATCAATTGTAGTCCAGTGGTGTACTTAGGGTTCAAACGGTGATAGTTTACACAGTACCCACTCCTACAGCATCTGCTTCCAAGGTTGTGACTGTTTTTTCGTTTCTACACTTCGACTTTCCGTGGCACAAGCAAAATACTGTGCATGACAGTTTGGATGTGGTGCAACGGAATTGAGCTGTTAAGCATGGTTTCTCTGAGGAACAACGAATGTGGATCATCTCGAGTAACTTTTGAGGTGCTAATGGTGTATTTGCAGGCAGTAGCACAGGGACTAGCGACTTTGATAGGTCTTCGGAC
>NC_137033.1:55598384-55615884 GCF_032717465.1 Coenobita brevimanus | reverse complement strand
GACTATCCCTGTTTCACCCAAGCGATAATAGTCAGATTAGGGGAGATTTCTTAAACAGAAGTGAGTAGGCTATATACTGCTTATTATATTCTCTTTAATACGAATCCTTTCCCCAAAGATGACGAATTGTGTGTCTAAATCAACATAAAATACACGACGTAATCATAATTAAAAAGCAAGTAGTGGTGGAGAGAATTTACTGTTGGTGAGATTATCTAGTCTGGATTAAAAGACATACCACAAAATCAGTAATGTCTGTGATCAGGGTCATCTCTGACCTTCATGATATATACAGTCAGTGCTGAGTATTTTGCCATAGTGTAGTGTTGCCTACTTCTTCCTTAGCCTTTATCATTCTTTTTTTTCTGTGCCTGCCCTCCTCTCTTCCTATTTCTCCCATCTTTCATGTCACTTCTTATTGCTTTTCTTTCATTTATAGGTGCCTTTACATTGAGTGACAAGCCAAATGGTTTACTGTAAGCCAAGAAACCATTTATAACGCTGGGTGGTAACAATATAACCAAATCCTACGTGTCAACAAGTGGGTTGGTGGAGAGTTAGTGCCCCTCTCTGTAAAACAAATAACTCAAAGTCAATGGCCACCCCTTACGGGATTATGGCGTCTGGCAATAGATGGATGGATAGAACAGTGTATACTGGGAGTCGATATGAAACGTATCCCCGTGTACTTCATAACTGCAAACACACACACACACACACACACACACACACACACACACACACACACACACGTCCATGAGCATCCTGTTATATGTATTTATCATTTATTTATGGGTGTGCACAGTTGCGGTGATCGCCCCAAGCTCGTGTGTCAAATTCCCCAGCACGATGAGGGATTTAGTAATACAGTGCTGCTGGTGGCGGACTGTTCTACTTAGCTCTGGGGAGTCAACTGGTAGTGTAAACCTCAGTGAAGGCTTTATCCTCTCTCTCAGTTCGAAATGTCACTATCAAGCTGAAATGAAAATGCCAGGAGGCAGCATGAATGCAATCGGTGGTAGTATATTTTTGATCTAGTAAGCTCTTATGGTATACTATATGATCATCAAATTACATGTATTTCCTGCAATAAAACTACCGAGTGCCTCCGCCTGCCAATGCATCATTCCTGGGCGGCTCCATATTTGTTCTGTGCCGCGTCCAGGCCACTCTTTTTCCTGTCACCGCCTCGCCTGTGTTGGCTCCAGTGCGGCTTACTTTATTGGTCTGCCTGGTTCATCATCCTGTCTGCCTGTATGAGAGAGAGAGAGAGAGAGAGAGAGAGAGAGAGAGAGAGAGAGAGAGAGAGAGAGAATGGTGTGAGAAGACCAGAAATAGACTAGAAGTAGACATAATTCATTGGGAAGATGGAGAGAAGAGGAAAAAAGGAATAAAAAAGTAAGGAAAGAGGAAGGGGTGGAAGAATATAAAAAAGGGTGTACGGAAAAGCTGAAAAAAGGGGAAATGGAAAGAGATTAATAAGGAAAAATTGCGAAGACGATAAAAGAAAGAAAAATAAATAGAGAAAGGAACAAGAGTGAGGAAAAATGAATGAACAGATTGAAGGCTGTTGGGATGAATGAAGAAGATGAAAGAGGAAGGTAGGAGGAACAGGGAAGGGGGAGAAGCGTCTACAGCGGGTGATTATTTCCTTAACTACGAAGACATCTTGAAATTAATACTTGCTTTCTGCAGTCAGTAATATTTATCTTCAGAGAGACTTTCCGAATTGGAGGGCTTAGATAAAACTCTCATCAGTACCCCCAGAACGAGACAGTTTTTAAGTTGAAATAATTAAGTCAACAGGAATAAAGAACAAAAGACGTCCTCGGGCTGATGGGGTTAAGGAGAGGAAAGAGAGAGAGAATGAGAAAATAGATCCAGATTGTAAAATGTGGAGGCGGTAGAGAGAGGGATCAGCAGTAAGGGAAAAAGAATATTGCATAAAGAAAGACAATAATAGGAAGGAGAGGAAATGAAAAAAAGTTAGAGAAGGATAGGAATTAAACAGTAAGTAAAGTATGATAAATGTGAAGGAAGGAGAATAAGTGAAAAAGGAAATGCAATTTGAGATTTGGTAACAGCATCGAAAACAGAGGAACAATGAGAACAGAAAGAAAAGAAAAATAGGATGAAAATAAGGGAATAGGGGAAGGAAGGAAGGAAGGAAGGAAGGAAGGAAGGAAGGAGAAAAAAAGAGTTAAGATAAAGTAAAAGGAAGGAGGAGAGAAGAAAGGAAGGACGGATGAGATGAAGGATGGAAGAAAAGAGAAAGGATAATCAAGTCCAAAGATAGAATAACCAAGATTACAGCATGACAGAAAAAATAGTGGAAGAAATGTGGTAGTAATGAGGAAGGGAAGGAAAGAAGGTTGGTAGGAGGGCTGAGGAATGAAGGAAGGAGAGATTGCAAACAAAACGAGGGAAGGAAAGGAGAGCCTGAGAGAATATAAAGATGGACAGTTGCTGAATCTTGTCCTTCAAGTTGACCTGTCCATTTCCTTCCATCTTCCCCTCCAGATTTCTCCCATCTCTCTCTCTCTCTCTCTCTCTCTCTCTACCATCGTCATCATCATCATCATCATCCGTTTTCCACGTAAAGATGAAGTGAGGCATGATCCAGAAACATGAAATATACAAATGTGGGATAAACTTTTACAGCATGGCCAGTGGAAAGTATTACACAGTCTTTCTATTAACATTCAAGCCCTCGGAATTCTGGCAGTCTTTCACGCCAAATGAGCAAATTCCTAAGAAGCTTACGACAGTTTTAATCCTTTGGCCGCGGTAGGATTTTGTGAGCCGCATAAAGCCGCCCGTTTTAGGCTGCAGTAAATTAGGGAGTTGTTTTATTGTTGGATATAATGTTAATATTCATACATTTTTACTGTTTTGGTCTTCTAGGTTTCTGACGAGCAGACATAAGCCGTTTTCCGATAGCTATAGCCGAAATAAAATACAATGTAGGTAATTGGCAGGTGTGTGTAGGTGTGTATCTGTCCTAATCAAACGAGTCCTCTACACGGTTAGCACTGATCCAAATCAAGATGATCATTTCGATTGATTATTTGTTACTCTGCAAGCTGCCCAATCTAATGTCAGGAAAAAGAGACCAATGCGTACTAATAGCGGTGTGGAAAGTAGTTTTGCAGCCTAAGCATAATTAACCTATTGCATTTTTAATCATGAGATCATACATCTAGGCCACATGTCAAGGTCAACTTCAAGGTTTTATCTTATTTAGACCAAACATTGTGGAATGATTAAGGGCTAGACAGGGATGAAGTACAGTAGTTATGTTCTGAGAACAACTGGTGTAAAAATAAGCCAAGGTCATAGGGCAAAGTCAGGTCAGTTGCTGGGTGCGGGTGTTGCACTCTGAGTGGTCCTGTTTACATCAGTCTGAGAAACACCATCAGCTGTATGTGATAAACTGCTTCGAACATGGCGTTAATATAAAGTATGTGCTAAGTTGCAAGTGATCTACAGCTTGGCCTTTTTTTTTTTTTCAACCTTTTCCGCCTTTATGCAGAAAACAGGAAGTTAATGGTTTTATGGACAGGTATGATGCGATTTTTTGTCTGCTGATACCTTGAAGTTTGTTGATGTGGAATTTGTTGCGTGCAAACTATATTTTTCAAACATGCCTATCACGTATGACCATGGATGAAGTATAATGTGTGGAATGAACAATTGCGTGGTAAGTTGCTGACTTTTATTAAACATTCTTGACTTTCTATGGACAAGGTAAACTCATGGTTAAATATTTGAAGGACAGCAGTAGGCTATACATTCAGTTATAGTTATACTGTATGTTGGTTGCTAATGCATAGGTAATAGAGTAAACTGAAAAAATATTGTGTTGATTAGTTTTTCGTTAAACCGTTTAATAAAAAAAAAACTTTGTATCAGTAAACTGCGGGAAAAATGTGGATGCGTGATCAAGGGGAATCAATGCCGGTATGTAGTTTTTAACTGATTTTTAAACTATGCAAAACAGGACGTTTTCTTTTTCTTATTTTTCTTTCTCTTTGCCAATTCATTCTGATATCCGATGAGATGGCTTCCACATCTCAGAGGCTAAGCTACAAAATATGCTTGAGAAAACAGTGAGATAGGGAGGGATAGGTGAGCAGTGCAGGGTTGATGGTAGTGGTGTGGCGGTTGAGGTGTGATTGTGGTGTGTATTATTATTGTTGTGGTGTGAATTATTGTTTATAGTTACGGGTTGTTAAGACGTGCATTATTGTGTCTATTTACTGGTGTTGAGGCCGATACCAGGATATTTAACCTTCCCTTACCATTTATCATGGATTCAAACTCCACTCCGGGTGACACTAAGCCAAGGAAATGTTGGATTACGTGCCACGAGCTCTAAGATCCTCTCATCCGGCGACTTATCCACCAAACTTATTCCAACACATACCCTTCTTCTGAACCCAATAATCCACGTTATTACACGAAATAGATTAAGCCTTGCCTGGGTAGGGTTTCTGCCAGATGAAGAAAATCGCGTGTTGCGTGTAGACACGACAAGTTGTAATAGCATCGAACCGTGAAAGCACCCTCACTTGCATGGGACTCGAACCCGTCTCGCCACTGCAGGCAACAACTTGTTTCCATATACAGCCTTTTGGCCATCGTGTCTGGGCTAGCTTAAGCTCACTACCCTCCACACATAACAGTAGGTCAGGGTGAGTGGATCCGAAAAGAAGGAAAAACGTCATCACCTGTTAGACTTACAGTGGAGCGATGGGTTCCAGCCTCAAGCAAATGATGGTGCTTTCACGGCTCAGTGTTATCACAAAATAGCTTGCCCTAAGCAGGAATAAAGCACAGTAGTCTGTATTCTTTGGGAGGAAGTTGCATTGTGATGCATATATATATATATATATATATATATATATATATATATATATATATATATATATATATATATATATATATATATTTTGCGTCCTAATTTTAACTTAGTAAAATCGCCTGACGTTAGACGAAATAAGATGAAAAGTAAGTAATTCTCAAAGGGTTAAAACTGAGCTTGCGAAGAGGAAGTCAATCCACATACTGTATATTCTCTTTTAATGTCATTTGTGAACAGCCTGATGTGGGTGAAACAAGACATGCAGCTAACCAACCACATCTGACGGACACAGATGTTGAGCATCAGAAACAGGGGATTTGCCTTCCGCTTAGCGCTTTAAGCAATAAGTATACGGCCAATGCACCCACACGTTGCCAGGTCCTGTATTATATAATATGTGGTTTTATGCGGATTTAAAAGTGTATCACAGAATTGTAGGCATGTGCATTTCACCAACTATTTAGAGTGAGTAACATATCGGGACTTCTAGCACAAGCTATTTTAAGACATTCATAATAATGACACTTAAACTTTAGTACTGGATGGATCTGCACTGTACTCTTCAACTCAAGAAGTACTTCTTTGTCTGAGGAGATAATCAGTAACCTCCAATAATTTCGTCACAACATTAACGATCTATTCTATTTTTGTCGCTGTTAGTCGGGTTTAGTCTTCAATAATCCCTTCACAGTCAAGTGACATTCCTTCAGCTGAGTAAAATAGTCTTTAGTGGAAGAGTAAAGTACAAATGGCGTCATAATACTGAAGGAGTTAACCTAGTCGCGCATGAAGTTTATTATACGAGTCACTGAAATTCAGTGTAAGTATATACCGGGTAAAATTAATATAAAAAACAATGGATCCAAACGTAAGATGTTTAACGACAATACCTGAGGCAGAATATGAAGGTGGTACAGATTTAGTAAGCCCTAATTACACGGCTTGATTGACGAAGGTGGTGTGTGTGTGTGTGTGTGTGTGTGTGTGTGTGTGTGGTAGGATGAGGTGTGAGGTGGTGTGGTGTGGTGTGTTGGTGTGGTGTAATGTGGTAAGATGAGGTGTGAGGTGGTATGCTGAGGCGTTGAGTTGCGCTGTGTGGTAATGTGTGTGTGGTAGTGTGCTGAGGTGTTGTGTGATGTGGCGTGATAGTATGAGATGTGAGGTGGTGGGCTGAGGTGTTGTGTTTGGTGGTGTGTGATGTGTGCTTGCGTGTGGTGTGCTTGCGTGTGGTGTGGTGTGGTGTGGTATGGTGTGGTGTGGTGTGGTATGGTGTGTGTGGTGTGGTATGGTGTGGTGTGGTGTGGGGGGGGCAGAGGTGTTGTGTTGCATGGTGTGGTGTGGTATGGTGTGGTGTGTGGGTGGTGTAGGGGGGGCAGAGGTGTTGTTTTGCATGGTGTGGTGTGGTGCTAGACTTGTTTGCTGTTGGTACAGTCGGAGAAATAAGTATTTAACCTAAACTTGGTGAACACAATGCGGAAGAGTTGGAACATCTGAGATGTATTAATCCAGTTATAACTTTGGTTAGGTTTCGCTAGGTTTCATTATCCTCAGACGGAACTGAAAGATATTTGATTCCCTGACTGTACCACTAATCTGGGTTGTTGTTTGGTGATTAGCGTTGTGTTGTAGAGATTCTGTGTTAAAGCTATGGCTGTCTGCACAACAGAAGGCTAAAATGGAGTCAGGGTCAAGTCATGTCTCTACCTATATATGCCTCGCCATGCTACAGCTCGTTAAATTGTTGTTATTTAACAGAACCTTTTCGAATCGGGTGAGTTGACTCGATCCAGATCACGTTCAGTCCAGCCGCATGCGACCAGACTCATTTTCTTTTCAATCATAGGGTTACTTTCGCTGGGAGAGTCACCATGTAACTTGTGGAACGGGTAAATTGTGCTCGTGAGCGCCCTGGTTTCCATGGCCTTATCGATGAAGAACGAAATCGTTTAGTAATCACACGATTGTGGAGAGGCATTAATACTAAACTGAGTTCTGAAGGTATGTTTAGAAGACAATTGTTTACGAGTTCATTAATTAATAAGAGCCAAATTTTTCACGTCTATTAAGTATTGTCACATTACCTGCACGTGATTCTGCATAGTTCAAGTAGGTATCACAGCTGGTAGATAAACCTGACTCCTCGACTTTTTTGTATGAGGGGGAATATTCTTTTGTACGTGAACCAAATGAATCGACCCGAATCGACTCTCGGTATGCAGGCAGCCTCACACTGCGTAACTCCCCAACCTTACTGTTCCTTTTTCATGTATTCACTCACCGCACCTAATTCTTCATTCCCCATCCTAATCCATTCCTCTCTCTCTCTCTCTCTCTCTCTCTCTCTCTCTCTCTCTCTCTCTCTCTCTATCTATCTATCTATCTATCTATATATCTATCTCTTCTCACTTATTCAGCCTTTGCCTTACACATCCTGTCCCTCACACACTCACCCAGTGTTTGTCTCACTCATAAGGTTACGTGATCTGCTGTTTACTCAGCCAGTCTTTCTCAGTCATCCTCTCCTCATATTGTTTTGTTCGTTGTACGAGTATCCCTTGCGTTCTCAATGTCCGTCACCTGCTCAGTCACTCACCTAACCTATGAATTCCTGTCACTCACCTAACCTATCACTTCCTTAACCACTCTCTCTCTCTCTTATTCATTCACTCCACCACATTCACTTTTATTTTTTTTCTTTGGTTGGGTTGGGTGGGGGTAGGATAGACTTACTTCGTGTCATTGTATCTAAATTCATCACTTATTCCCTACTTTACTCATACACTTCACCTGCCTTTTATTCTTCCTAATTTCCACCCGCTCACTCGCTTTAACCCTCTCATTCTCACACTTACCCTTTTTTCACTGGCGCTGTAACCCTCTCCTACAGACACTAACCATTTTTCATTGGCTCACTCACCCTCTCAGTGACTCATTCACTCTTGCCCTCTGTGACTCACTCATTTTCACCTCCCCATCCTCACTCTCTTTGTCTTTCACACTACCAAGGTTTAAATAAATGCTGTATATAAATGGAGACGAGTGACTCCTATGTGCTCATTTAAAATGCTAATTAATCAGAGAGAGAATTCACACTTAGCATGTAGATCTGAAGCCCGAGTTTAATTCTCGATACTGGTAGACGGTTATAATCTTGTTACTTCCAGACGGTTTTATTCTTGTTTCCTCCAGACGGTTTTATTGATACCACTGGATGGTTTTATTCTTGCTACCTCCAAAATGATTTTTTTTCCTGCTTCCAGACGGTTTTATTGCTACCACTGGACCGTTTTATTCTCCTTACTACTCGACTTTTATTTTTGCTGCATTCATTCTTTTTTCCACGGGGCGGTTTTTATTCTTGCTAATGCCAGACAATTTTACTCTTGATACCACCGGATGATGTTAGTCTCGCCACCGCCAGACCTGATTTATTGATCCTTACCCAAGACGATGTTTGTCGATATACCGACGATTTCATTCAGCTTTAGGGATATTAGCTGAACTAGAGGTATTACTGATGGTATCGCCTTCATTAAACTCCCCTCACTGTACCCAGTCTATCTGGGAGGTAACAGGAATAACCCAAACGAGGAGTCGTAGAGATGGACAGGTTAAATTACAAGCGGGTGTCAGCTTATTTCATTGTGCAGGAGAGAGAGACAGAGAGAGAGAGAGAGAGGTGATACGTACGGTAGATGTTTTCTGTAGCCTCTCTCTCTCTCTCTCTCTCTCTCTCTCAAATCCTTTTCAGTAGGCATTTAGATTGGAGCTCCCTTATTTAGAAATACGTGTGTGTATGGGATTATGCAGACGAGCACATTAACCTTGGAAAAATAGATATAGACATATAGACAGGTAAAGAGAGCGTTCACGCTTGTGTGTGTATGTGTGACCTTGATATTTTTGCGCTGTTTCTTCCATTCCTCTTTCTTTCCTTCACTCTTGTCCCTGCATCCCCTTAACAGATTATTCCTCTACTACTTTGCATACAGCCTTTCCCTCACTTGCACACACCTTTCCCTTCTCTTCGCCTCTCCTCCCCATCCCATGTCTCCTTTACTCTCCTTTCTTTTACCTTGCTCTCACTGTTCACCCCTCCCCTTTTATCCTTTCCGCTCTTTCCACCTCTACACGCATTCTCTTCTTCGCTTTCTCTTCTCAGCATTTCCTTTCCTGCTCGCTGTTTCTTCTTCCCCCTCCCCTCTTTCCGCCTCATCCTCTCCTCTCAGCTCACCTTGCACTTGATGTTCTCCCTCTCTCTACACCCCCCCTCCCACATACACACACTCTTGCTTACTTACATAAAGCTGTCCTTCACTCATTCCCGCAACAGAAGACGACGCGTGTTGTACTGTCATTGTCTTTGGTGCCAACGCGCGTGTCTGTGCAGACCAATCCTGGATCTGCATACTTTGCCACACAGTTGGCATGCCAAGTCTGGGTTTGCTGAGAGAACTCTGTTTTGGTTGTGCCTCGTCTGTCTATGTTCTTCTCTGCCCAGGTTACAAGCTTCTTCGAGATGAATATTTCCTTCGCTGAAGAGGGCTCTCCATTGTTTCCTGTCAGAGGCATTAGCTTAAAGATCTTCTGGTATGATATTGCATCTCTTCAGAGTTGTCCTTATATGAACTTTATATCTTTTCTGATGTCTCCCTGGGTTGCAACGAGCTGCAGAGAATTGGCCATACAGAACTTGGTTGGGAAGGCTGTGCTCAGCATGTGGAACATGTGTCCAACCAATCTCAGCTGCATTTTAGCCAGTGTGGTTTCTGTGCTGGCTGACTTTGCCCACTGGAGAAGTTGTGAGTGAAGAACTTTATCCTCCCATGTGAGTCCTACGATGTGCTGTAAGCATCAGGTGTGAAAAGACTCAAGCTGTTTGATGTGACGCTGGTAAGTAGTCCAGGATTCATCACCGTATAAGTGGGTGGAGAGGCATAGCCGTATATATTGATACCTTTGTCTACTGTACATTCTCACTTTGGTGTTTTCAGAGACTCCGGATCTGACACGTCCAAAACAAGCTGAGACGTGGTTGATTCGTGGAAGGACTTCCGCACCAGTGTTATGTTTATCTGTGAGCACATTTCCAAAGTAGGTGAAATTCTTCACCCATTTTGCATTTTAACCATTTACCTGAAATGCAAGAGACTCTGCTGGGTTGTTTCTCTGAGACATTATTTCAGTTTTACTGACATTTTTCGGAGCTCCATTTAACGGTATATGCTGGAAACGAGGGTGAGACTGTTGTAGGGCTTCTGGGGTGTGTGCTAGGTCAGCACAGTCATCAGTGTATTGTGGTTCATTCAAACGAGCCATTTCAGTCTCTGATTGTGCTTGAAGACGTCTGATATTAAATAAGTTACCGTCTAGACAGAACTGGCATTTTATTCTATTATCAGGGTTCATTTGTTGGTGAAAAGGATAAGGGCAGTGAGACAGATGTTGAAAATAGGAGCCGGGACACATCCTTGCTTTACACCCACGTCCACTTTGAAGGGTTTGGATTTGCTCCCACCTAAGGACACACGAGCACTCATGTTGCCATGCAGGCTTCTCGGGATGGTAAGAAATTAGTTTGTAACTCCAGATGTTGAAAAAGTATTCCATAAAAGTTCCCTGTTGAGAGTTTCCAATGCTTCTGCAAAACTGATGCATGCAGTATATGTCATGGTTCTGCTCGTGGCATTTCTCACGTATCTGTCGGGCTACAAAGATCATACGAGGTCTGTTCAGAAAGAATCCGACCTTAAGTTCAAAAAAAAAAAAAAAAAAATGGTTAACCTGTTGAGCTGGGACACTAAACCCCTTGGGAGTAGGCCTCTTTTGACTTGACATGCGTGGGCCAGCGTTCATTTCGCATCCTGAAACATTTTTCAAAGTCAATTTTTGGTATTTCATGCTGGTGCTTTGTCGCATTCGTATGATCTCTTCTCTCGCCTCAAATATGGAGCCTCTCAGCAGAGTTTTGAGCTTAAGTAGTAACCAAAAGTCGCTGGGAGCCAAGTCTGGTGGGCAAGGAGCCTGCCAGACCTGCAGGATGTTGTGCTTGGCCAAAAATTCTTGTATTAGTTGAGAAGAATGGGCAGGGATGTTGTTATGGTGCAGCTTCCGACTTGCCGCTTTCGAAAGGTCTGTTTTTTTCTGCCGACTGCGTCACGAAGACGACAGATAATATCGAGGTAGTAACGTTTGTTGACAGTCTGACCCTCTGCTGCATATTCGTGATACACAGCACCACGGCATTAATAAAATCCTCAATATGCGAGTCCGTTTCACCTTGTTGCAGATCTGTTGTGCTTTTTTAGGCTGAGGCGACCCTGCATGCTTCCGCTGTTACACCTGTGCTTTGGTTTCCTACTGGAACTTGTACACCTAAGTCGCATTTCCAGTGATAAGTCTTCAGAAAGTCTGGATCGCGATTTGCATACTTCAATATGTCTTGAGAAAAGTTCATCCGAGAGAAGAGATCATGACGAATGCGAGGAAGCACCTGCAGGAGATACCGAAAATCGACTTCGAAAAGTATTTCAGGCAGTGCAAAGAATGCTGGGCTGTGTGTGTCAAGTCAGAAGGGGTCTGTTTTGAGGGGGATCAGTGCCCTTGCTCAGCAGGTTAGCTGTTTATTTTTTCTAGAGCCTAATACTTTCTGTACAGACCTCGTGTCACAGGCACTACGTTCCTTTCAAAATCCACAGTGTTTCAGGAAGTACTGACTGTCAGCTGTTTTATCAGTCTAGATAACATTATCTCGGCTAGCACTTTGTTATTATTCACAAGGAGGGCGATGTCTCTGCTGTTGTCACAATCTTAGCAGTTCCCCTAATTCCTGCAGATGGTTACAGTACAATGTCAAAAGTAAGGATGGAATTAGTTCTTGGTTCCAGATATTCAGCATGAGATTGTGGAAGTGCTGGTGGAGTAACTGGCCAACCCCTTTGGTTAGTTCAGATGGTATGTCATCAGGACCAGAACTTTTGATATTTTTTAGAAACTGGATGGCCTGAACAGTTTCTGCCAGTGTAGGTGGGATTTTGAGATCTACAGCATAAGGAGCACTTGTATTGTAATCAAGAATATTGTGCTTCACTGGGTTTCTTCGATTCAGAAACTTATTGCAGTGTTGTGCCCATCTCTCTAGGATTGCTTGCTTGTCTTTCAGGAGCTCTCCTTCGGTTGATCGAATAGGGGTTGCATGTGTTTGGTTGGCCCACAGATGGTTTTTATGGACCTGTATAACCCATGTTGGCAATTGATAATAGCCAGTCTTTGGGGCTCTTTTACTTGCTCAGTCCACCATTTGTTCTCCATGTCACAAAGTTTTCTCTGAATTTCACTTTTGAGAATCTAGAATTCAGTTTTTAAGGTTAAGGAGCTAGGATGAGCCAACCAGATGTTATATGCTCTATTCTTTATTGCAGGAAGGTCATGTGTGCCCTCAGCATTTTCATCAAACCAGTCTTTATGGCTGCAAATGGAGAAGCCTAGGGTTTCTTCTGCAATGCTTTGAAACAGTGCCCTAATGTTCAGCTACTCTGCTTCTAGGTTTGTTGCATTGTTGCTTGGGTCAAGTGGTGGGCATTGAGATCTCAGAGCTAGTCTCCAGTGCTGTGGAAGGTGTTACAAGTTGCAACATCCTTTAAAATACTATAATTTAGTTCTGGAAGGATGGTCTACGGTGCATTTTTGGGCATATGACTAGTTGCAGTTTGGTGGCTGTAAGGTTATGGTCTGTTGAGTACTCAGCCCTGCTCATAGGTCGGGTTATACGAATAGTTCTTTGATCTCGCTGTCATACAATGACATAGTCAATTAGATGGGTGCATCCATGTGGTTTTGTGTTAATTCTCAAGTTAAAGAATGGTGTTGGTGATGACCAGACTGTTCCGAGCATAAGGAATGCAGTCTAAGGCCATTGTTCATGTTACCAACACCATGATAACCTATAATGCCATGTCAGGGGTGATTATCTTTTCCTGTTCTGGCATTAAAACCTCCAAGCAGGATGAGTTTGTCATTGTGGTATAGAGCCATTGGTAGCATCCAGAAATGCATAAAAGGAATCTTTGACGGTGTCCTCAGTCAAGCGCTCGCACCCACTCGCGCAAGCATGCACACACACACACACACACACACACACACACACACACACACAATTTTTACCATTTAATACCCAATTTGTTGCCGTCCTCAGTTTGGACTGAGTTAGCACTTCATTATGATTGCATTTTATATCCTTAACTGTTACTAAGCAATTAATTAATTCATACTAGGGAAGGTTGCTTTGTACCTCGAATGCAGCGATTTCTTTATACTTTAATTCTTTATACCGCCACACGCCTTTATTCACTTTAGAAGAACCCCTTGTGAATGGATTAGTAAACGCTGTATAACCCTTTCGATTCTATGTATGTCTCTTAAGCTGAATAGGATTTTTTGGGTAACAAGAGTAAAGTGAAGTAGATATCATCGTGTTGAAGAAATTTACTGCGAATGGTTCCCCTTAACTTAGTAAACTCTTTTTGGCGGCAGCTGCAGGGAATTAAATAATAACGTTATGGCGGTGAAAGGGGATCAAGTTAAATCGTTTAGTCTGTCTGTGTGGGGTTGGAGCCTGGGTCAGAATATTAGTTTAGTTCTCGCTTCTCCACGTCTATTACTGAGTTGAGGGGCTGGGTCCGAGCGCCGGGCCATGCTGGACGTGGGGTCTGATGAACTCAGGTGCTGATCCTGTATGCTGCTGTTGGTGATTTAGATTACTTTAAAGAAATAAATGAGCCCCACCCCATTATTAGATGAGAGAAAAGGTCATGCTGCTACTGGTGATGATGATGATGATGAGGAGGAGAAGGAGAATAAGAAGTGGGGAGGGGTGAACTAGAGGCAAGGAGTCGGAATTTGTCCTTCCGAAGAAAGTTGAGCATACAAAGAAACAAGGACAATAGGCAAGTCAGCATAGATGTCATAAATCATAAAACAGATAAGGTGTTGCAAGGATATTAAGGCCCTTCTTGTGAATGCGCGTAGTTTGAGAAATAATTATTTTGATTTAGAGGTTTATGCTTATCCTGAAAATTCAGATGTAATAGACGTAACAGAATCGTAGCTAAACACGGAACAACGAGATTTTTTTTTTTTTTTTTTTTTAAGCAGAGTACAGTACTTCGCATGCCAGGTCACAATACTTTCAGCAATGAGAGAAATAACAGAGCAGGGGGAGGTATACCATTACACATTAGTAGGACTTCATCCAGTCATATTTCCTAAACCCTCAGTTTATAATGTTGATGATATTTATATCCATCTGAGAAACACATCCCGTAGCAGAACAGTACTTGAATTAATTTAGCATCTATCAGCACAGTCCAGTAACACATATAGTGAAATTTTCAACCAAACTGCTGAAATATGTAGCACCCATAATACTGTAATCTTTGGTGATTTTAATTTGCCTGTTGCCAAATGAGAAGAGACTCTACTGTCACACACAGGGTTGGACCTCTACACTAACTTGCAGAAAATTTCATTGCATCAACTTGTAGACTGACCAACAGGAGCAGGTAGCATATTTGATCTGGTTTTGGCCACATCAAGAAACATAGTAAATAATGTACTAGTAGGTTAAGAGTTTGGTACTACCAACCATCGTATGGGCACATTCAACATCAATTTCAGTAACGACAGTGTCAAGGCTATTTATGAGGAGGTGCCTGAATGCATGTGAGCAAATTTTAAAAAACTGAAGGAAGTATATGGTTCTAGTGACTGAAATCTCATTGTTCAAACTATAAATTTTATTAAAGCATGGAAATTATTCACAAATATTCTTAGTTAAGCAGTTACATTAGGTATTTCAATGAACAACAGACGGCCTGCTAAAAATATTAAACCCAAATGGTGAAATATGAAAATGAAGCATTGCCCATCAGCTAAAAAAAAAAAAAACTTGCACACAAAATATATATTGTTATAATCAAAGTGATAAAAATAAATATGCCGTTTGTCAAAAAGCAAAAAAATAAAAAAATAAATAAAGCAAAATAAGAAAAATGTTGAAGCTTACGTTGTGTATCAGTAAATCCACCACTAAACAAATTTTCAGCTATATCAGAAACATGAAGGTAAAATCACCAACAACTGGTCTACAACCCACATATAATGGAGAGCATACTGATGATGAAACAGAGATGATAAAAATTCCCAGGAATCAGACTGAAAGGATGTTACTATAGTCGGTTTCACGGAGTTTGATGCACTGATTTTGCCAGCCGAGGACAGATGGAATTGGTAACACTGCGCGAAGCTCTCGGGCGGAGTGGTCAATTTCTGTTGTGTTTGAACGTGCTCCAAATTGACTTTGTATTCCAACCAAGGCCCTCATTTATTTGTAAGATAAAGGTTTATACAGATACAAATTAAACTAATGGTATCTTTCATGATAAATATGTGCCTTTAAAATTATTAAAGATAAACCTGAATAACATTGATAACAAAACTAAGTAAAGTCGCAACTGGACACATACAGTACAGACAACAGTCAGTGACTGATTTATTTAAATTCATTTCATTGTGTTTGATTTCGTTCACACTGTACGCGGTTTTGTTATAGCAGAAGAGTTCAACAACAGTTTTCTCATGGGGTTTGGTTTTATCATACTTTCCTCTTTTCCACCATTAACAAAATTTCGGTTCATTGTACACTGATGTAATCCATTACTTTCCCGGTTCTTCTCGGTCGAGGGGACAGAAATACCTCATGCTTGAGGAGAGGGTGTATGGTGGCCAGGGATAGGGTGTCCGTCTGTCTGTCTGTATGTGTCTCTTATGATATGAAAATGTTCAGGAAAATTAAACACCAAAATTAACAATGTAAGAAATAATTTTACTGACTGACTGTGAATACAAACAAATGCAGATTTTTAAAGCTACTGTTACCTATGAAGGTAATGAAAATGTGTATGTACATTAGAGATAGATAGATAGATAGATATTGAGAATAGCATTTATTGGCCCCAGTGAGGTGTGTGTGTGTGTGTGTGTGTGTGTGTGTGTGTGTGTGTGTGTGTGTGCTCACACAAATAATTATTAGAAGATAAGCTAAGCGTAACCAGGGTAAGGTAATATTAGTAGACGAGGTAATGAAGGGCCTGGTGTAGTCCGTGACACTGCGTAATAGTAGTGGGAAAAACATTCGACCTCGGAACCACTTTGATATGAACGTCTTAATTCCCGTCACAGTCGTTGATTGTTTCCGTATGCGTCCAGTCGCGTCTTTATTTAGTTTTGCTATCACTGTCATTCAGGTTTATCTCTAATAATTTAAAAGCATATATTTATCATTAAAGGTATCATTGCTTTAATTTGTATCCGTATGATCCGGTATCTTACAAATAAATGAGGGCCTTGGAATACAAAGTCAATTTGGTGCACGTTCAAACACAACAGAAATTGACCACTCATCGCCCGAGAGCTTCGCGCAGTGTTACCAATTCCAACTTCCTCAGCTGGCAAAATCAGTGCGTCAAACTCCGGGAAACCAACTATAGTGCAAATAGAAATGAAGGTATTTAACTAGATAATGTAAGTCATGAAAAAGACTTAGGAATCATAATTACAAATGATTTTAAACCAAACGAACATTGTATGGAGGCTGCTAAGAAAGCGAACAAATTAAATCAAATTCATTGGTAAAATAGAATATAAATACAGTATGAAAATATCATTTTCATCTTTTGTAATTCTCTTGTTTGCCTACACTTAGAGTATTGTGTCCAGTTCTGGTACTCTTATTACAAAAATACATAGAGAAACTTGAGAAAGTGCAACGAAGGGTGACCAAAATGATGCCTAAACTGAGAAATAAGCCACATGAGGAGCCGCCTCTTCCATAAGCATAACTTCACCGAAGCCAGGCTTCATCACGGATGATTTTTATTCCTAGCACAGGGCTTCATCAGCCATGTGTGTGTGTGTGTGTGTGTGTGTGTGTGTGTGTGTGTGTGTGTGTGAGAGAGAGAGAGAGAGAGAGAGAGAGAGAGAGAGAGAGAGAGAGAGAGAGAGAGAGAGAAGAGGAAGGGAATTCGATATACGATGTGGGGTGAATTACATGTTTTCATCCCACTCCATTCCTTTTTGTACAGTTTTTCTGTTTTTAAAAATTCTGTCCACACTCCGTTTCTTTCATCCCATCCGCTTATCTTCTCTTTCACTCCTGCCTGCAAGCCCTCCCCCCTCCTCTCTCTCTCTCTTCTTACCACGTATCAGTCAGTTACTCTATCTAACCATATGTTTGTGTCTACTATTTATGTATTTATATCTGTCTATTTATCACTGTCTGTAAATTGATCAGTGTCTGTGTTTATCTGTCTATCTGTCTATCAATATATATATCTACCTACGTATCTACTGTATATGCCTATTTATTTATCACTGCTTGTGTTTATCTTTCAGTCTGTTTCTATCTATCAGTCTATCTGTCTGTCTATCTATCTCTCAATCTTTCCGCGTCCCTCAACAAAAATAAATTCCCTTGACTATAACCAGAAAAAAGCATGAAAAAGAGATTCTGACAATTTTTCTTTCCTTCCACAGTTCCCACTTTCTGTTTATTTTCCACTTTATTTAGATTTTCCTTTT
>NC_137033.1:55533140-55598284 GCF_032717465.1 Coenobita brevimanus | reverse complement strand
ATATACTCTCATACTACATATACATTTGTACCAAGTAAATAAATAAATACCGTTTATGAGTGGATAAAATAGTTACCCTCCCATAGAACTCGTTTTTTTTTGGTGCCAGCATGTTAGAAAACCCAGTCAGGTAAGGAGGAACTCCTACCTGGATTGAGTATTTTAAACCTCAGGTGAGCGATTTATCTATGAATTTTCGATGTTTCTCACCAAAAGCGGAGATTTTAGCCAAAAAAAAATTTTTTGAAAATACCTCGGGACTGGGGGATGTCGGAGGTGTGGAAAACCTCGGGACGTGACGGGTTAAAGCTGATTAAAATCGTATGGTAGAAAGAACAATAGAAATAAAAGTACGTTATCGCACTGAAGGGGTTAAGATAGACAAAGCCGGAAGTCCGAAGTCCATGAAATATTATCCTTCAGGGTCGGCATGATTTAAAAAATGTCATGTCATAAAGAAAAAAGATTTAATTTCGCATGCGGTTTTATTTATTCATTTATTTGACAAAAAGTAAAACCATGAAAAAACATATAGTGATTTACTTATTTTCATATAACCAGAAAACATGACCAAGGAAGCAGTTGATGTTGCGTGGGGTGTACAGTATGTGATGTAACTGAAAACATAAACCAAGGAAAATCTGCTATGTACACCAGGACTAGCGAATGAGATGGTAATATCATGTTTTAGAAAGTGTATCAAGAACTAAGGAGATTTTAGCAGCAATTAATAGATTTTGTGTTGTATTCTTGCCTTTATAAAGTTCTTCACGAATGTCAATGTATTTTTACATGCTCTCAATTGTGTTATAAGTTAATGTAATGGGCATGACTCTAAATTAAGACAAGTTTGGCGGTATTATATATTACAAATTTGGCGGTGCTATATATTACAAATTTGGCGATATTATATATTAATTTACAGTACTTTGATTTCTGCTCCATCAAACCAGGAAGAGTATATGATTTCATTCTTATATATGTGAGCAATCCTTGAAACTTAAGCAATATGAGTAATTCTCTTTAATTTCTTCCTGTCAGCTTAGAAAAGAATTCTTGGTCTTCACTGGAAGCAGTCAGTATATTTAACCTACGGTATATTGTGTCTTATCTGACATTCATACTTTGGGTATTATTACGGAACATACCGTGGAAGCACAACCATAAATACTGGCAAATTTTCAATGTTTCTCAAATGTACACTATCTTATTTTCACTGTCGAACAACTGTGACTTACACGCAATGTGTAGCATTTATGATAATTTGAATCACTGTTTCGTCATGTAAATAATTAATGCATACGCTTCTTTCCAACCCTATTACCCTTACCCTTCATGGAGAAAAATGCCTGTCTTGACTACGAGAGAGAATTGCTGAAAGTGTGTGGCGACAGAGACATGAAAGTGAAGAGTGATTTCACAGCATCTGAAAGTTAGATGTGCAGACGAGGGGGTTAATGAGGAGGTGGAGCTGGCAAGTTTAGAGAGAGAATACGTGAGCCAAAATGTCAAGTTTGGAGAAGTTAACGGTTGGAAAAGGGCTGTTAACAACTCAGAGGGTCCTGTTACTCACTCACAAGAGAAATGAACAAAAAGCTTCATCCTACATTAGTTGGAATAGAATACTAGAGTTGGCCGGACCATTAAAGGGTTAACGGTACCAGTATTAACACTTTGAATTTTGATTATATTCATTTTATTCATGCTTATCTCCAGACGAGTTTACACACTCTCTGGGAAGACAGGGGGAGGGAGGGGGGAAGGTTAAATGATGAGATGGAGCTGGCAAGTTTAAGTGAGAATTCGTGAGTGAACTGTCAAAGGTAAGGGTAATGGCTGGAAAGTACAAAGTTGGGATGAAGTGAAAAATGAAGAATGTATGACTTTGAAAAATGTAAGTTGTTTAAAGGTCGCGCAGAAAGACCATACTCTAAAACCTTACAGAGTTGTGAAGGTAGGTAATTTGAACATTCTCCTTTCTTTTTTTTTTTTTTTCCGGATTCTTTTGAATTACTCTGAGCCAGATACAATTGTCTGACAGTAACGAGAATAAAAAAGAAGTGTTCATATTTAAGTAGCATCATATATAAATGCAATATGGACGGCAGGATGAATGAAAGTTGTCATTTATAAGGAGATGAGATGACTGTGAATGGAGGCGCTGATGAGCATGGAGGCATTAAAAATGCAAGAGAGGCTGTGTTGATTAGATGTTCGCGTGGTGGATATTAGAGATGGAACATGTGCTCCCACGATATTCCCAGAAGGATCTGGGATATTAATTTTGTGCATTTGTGAAGGAGGGGTGGTAATGTCATGAGAGTAAGCAGGGAGGTGATACCTGAAAGTGATGTGGGTAAATGAATATGTCCCCTGGTATTCTCTGTGTCTTTTAACAGGCCTCCAAACGAAGTTGTAGATCCCCCTCTTTGTGCTGCGACTAAAGCATCGTACACGATATTCATGTGGGAATTGTGGAATGGAGTTGAAAGGAAGTGAAAATGGAATGAATTAACTACGGGAGAGAAATGTGTCAAAACATTGATATTTCATACATACTGCAATGGGATAAGCAGGGAAGAAAGTAATATGTTGAAATGAATACGAAGAGAGAGTACGAATAGGTTATGAAAACCCAGATATTTGTGGAAATCATGGTATAAGAAGGGACTCAGTAAAGGATAGGGAGTTAAGATTCAGTGGGCAACACAATGTGCTGTTAAAAACTTTAACTGTAACAGTCCATGTGGGGTCCACTGGAAGAACTCAAAATTCTAGCAGGGAGGAGTGGAGAGCAAACATTAATCCCTCAGTATGAGTGGCGAAGCCTGATTGGTGATGGGATGTCTGCTATTAGGAGTGATAAGTTTATGAAAATTGAAGCATTGTAATGGCTGGCATTCATGGGTTATCATTATGCATATGTCATCGGTATGAACTGTAAGGGTGCAAACATATGTTAGCATATGAAAGGAAATACTGCCAGCACTCGCTTCTTTGTCCACCACAGCTTGGATCTCGAGCCCCAGACTCAGGACATGAGAGCATCATAAGTACAAGCTTGTTTCCGCCAAACGAACGTGGTAGAGCTGACGATGTAATGTATGATAATGCAATGTTCCTTGAAACTTATGAGAAGCTGTTGAATACGTTGTATACACACGAACCACTTTTGGTGTGAAAGTCTCTCCACCTAAATGAAATTGAGTATCTCCCGGCGGTAGCAAATCGCACTAAAAGACACCATGATACTGACTGAGTTACTGAAGACAGTTTATATCCCTTTCGCTAAGAGAGATGACACTTTACAGCTGAATGAAATATTACGGAGTGTAGTATGGACACATATAACAATGAAGCTCATTGTATGGATGGAATAACTCCTGTCAATACAATTACGTCTATTTATATAATTCCTGATAATATTTCCGACGATTTTATTCAACTTTTAGGACACATCAATGGAAGGGAATGAGTAAAAATCTCTTGATCATTTCAGCGGGAAGGGTTTTGGCTTAGACGAACGAAGATCGTCTGTCGTTAGCCAAAAATATATAATGGCCAATATGCAGTTATCTGTCGTTTTCTTATGGAAAATCTTCGTAAGCTGAAGCTAAAACCTTCTGAAGTTAGCAAGAACAGAATAAGAGCGGCGTGATGGTTGTGGGTGTAAAAGGAGAAGAAATACACCAGGACTGGAGGTAGAAGTGTTGAGCCCCAGTTCACGGACATAAAATACTAAGCTAATAGTTGACGTAGGGAGTGGGTGGATCCTGACACTCACACATCTGCCTGTGGGATTGAGGCTTAGTGGGGTGAATGCGACTAATACTGGATGCAGAGGAATGTAGAGGATGTAATACGGTAGAAGAGAGGGATGCGGTGAGTTACCAAACCACGACTGAAAGTTAGAGAATGTCCAGAAAAGTTTTAGTGATGGATGTGAGGCCGTGGGCATTGTGGTAAGACCAGTGAATGGGCTGCTAGACGTCCTTAACAGCATCACTGTATTTATGGGAATTTGCACGTTGAAGGCACCCGTCATCCACTTACTCGATGTAGTACTAACTTCCGGTGACTCGACGTTAAATTAGAAGCCATATTATTTCATTTGGTCGGTTACCAGATGCTCAACAAGTGGGTGCCTGGTGGTGCAGTGGGTTAAGGCACTTCAGCCAGATGAGGAGCTATATATGGGTTCACGTCCAAGCTAAAGGATGGAGTTTGATTGGTGACATAATGGCCTTCAGGGGCATGTGATGGTCCCCTTGCCATATACTAGTATGTGTGGACTGATTAGCCCTAGCCCCCGGGATCCTACGCTTCTGATGGGGCTGTGCTATAATGATTGTTGGATAGTGTAAATATTATCTTCTTTATAATTACCCGAAGTGTCGGTAGTAATCATTTCTAAAAAGCCAGAAAAATATAGTACTTAAGTGGAAGAAACACACACACACACACACACACACACACACACACACACACACACACACACACACAGGCACAAACGGCATTTATGATTTAACCCATGAACACGCCGGGTTTTATGTTCTTTGCTGTCGCTCAAAAAGATTTTTATTCAGTTCAATATAGATCCGCCATAGTGAAAAAGTTAAGGAGCTCCAGAGGGAACGAGACGACAAGTGCATCGATTAGGTGTGTGTGTGTGTGTGTGTGTGTGTGAGAGAGAGAGAGAGAGAGAGAGAGAGAGAGAGAGAGAGAGAGATGGGACAGGTTAATGGACCATTTTTCTCCTCTTTCCAAAATTCTTGCGTTAATTTACCTTTTGCCTCCTCCTGTCTATAACTTTCTTTTCTCTCCTTCTTTTTTCCTTCTTTTTTTTTTTCTTCTTTTTTTCTTTTTTTTTTGTTCGTCCTCTTCCCTGATTCTTCTCTTCTCTTCCCCTCATGTAATTCTAAACTCATTCTCAGTCCTCTGTCTCTGCTCTACTCACCCTCTTCTCCCATCTTCATCCTCTCTTTGTTGTTTCTTCACTCTCCCTTCATCAATCTCTACTCTTTTCTCATATTCACCTTGTATCACCCATTCCCTTCCCTTCCCCTCCTCCTGATATCCCCTATTCTTAATCTCCTCATCCTCTTCTTCTCATCGTTTCCTCCTCATCTTTTGTTCATCCTCACCTCATTTCTCCTGCTCTCTGTATTTCATATTCTTCTGCTTATTCTCCTGTTCTCTGTATTTCATATTCTTCTGCTTATCTATAGTTATTTTAGTCTTTCTCTTCCTTCTCCTCTTCTATTCCCCTTCTTTTTCTCGTCCTCTCCCATCTCATCACATCCATTCATCTCAGTTTCACAGGCTTCTCATTGCCTTTCTCATTTTTCTCAGACACCTTCCTTTCATTCCCACCTACTGTAGAGTCTCCCAGGTATCTCATGGTAAAGTCTTTATTTTATTTTCTCATTTCTTAAATTTTTTCTCTCATGACGTATCCCAGTTTTATTTTCATCATTCTCTCCGTTCCCCTTTATATGTGCGCCCCTCCTGCAAGAGGCAATTTTCAGAAAGCCATATCAAAATTACCTACAAAAACTTTTCTGGGTTGCTAGCTCTGCGAGACGTAAAGGAGGAATGACACCTGCTCTTGACATATGGCAGTGTTGTGTGCTAATGTTTGCATGATTCCCTTGGGAGATAAGACGGACAGCTCAGTAGGGTTGGCGATTGCCGGTCATACAGTTTGCCACTTTACCAACCAATTAGCTGATACTTGCAGAAGGGTGGGCAGCAGAAGGTGGGAAGTGTCACCTTTAGCACACAAGTTCTCCAGCATCAAAAGCGAGCTTTTCACATTTCATAGCCTACATTTTAATGCTGGCTGTCTAGTATGCATGCACCTCCTCCCACAGGAGGAGGTAAAGAATCGGGTTTGTTGGGAAAAACTGAATTCAGCTCAGAGTGGCGTATAGGGGAGGAGAGCATGGAGAGAGAGGTGTCGTCGAGGTGAAGATTCCTTCCCTCCCTCTCCTGGTCCCCCCGTATTCTAACCCTCTCCCCCCCGCCAATATTTTCCGTATACTTCCCGTCACTCAAAATGGCCCAGTTCACCCTTCCTTCGGGTGCCAGTTGCTGCCTCACAAACTTCTGCTTCACATTATTCTTTTTTTTTTAATATATATTTTTTCCATCGACTGCTTCACTAAGCAGTTTCCCTCTATTTCCTGGCTCTTTCTATCTTTCGCTATCCATACCCCATTCTCTACCATTCTTCGTCTTTCCTTCTTCCATGCTTGTCCCTATTCCATTTTCCTTCTTACCACTTGCGTTCGCTTCCTCGCACAGCTCATTTCTTCCCACTGACATCTTCGTTATTTCCCCTGTACTAATAGAATAGAGAAACAGTAAAATTAGTGATGAAGTTTAGCTAGACAATTAAAGACTGGGTAGCGAAAAATGCATATACTGTATGGGTGTATGGCTTAGTTTGTTGAGCAGGGTTTGGCTCTGACCTGTAGGCTACATAGTTGGAGAGGAATGAAGATTAATTTGAAGTTTTAATCCTGACGTACAAGAAAACACACACACACACACACACACACACACACACACACACACACACCTAACGCTCAGGCCGTTAATACCACCAGATATTTTATTCATCAGGGAAAGCATATCTACACCCATCGCAGGTAGTGACAACTGCTATTTTATAATATCTTGTCTTAGATAATTTTATACAGCTCATAACTTGTCGCACTGAAGAGATTACAGACTATATCCAGTAAAACACTCACTATGAAATGTATCCCTAGAGAAATATAAAATCAAGAAGTTACTGCAAAATATAGCTTATTAGAGGTCCTTGAACAGAAGAGTAACGAGTTCATAACTGATTGCACTTGTTTGTCTACGATGTGAGTGGGAAGAAGTAACATATCATATTTACTGGGAATTGTGGGATACACGTTGAGGCTTACACACAGTACTTTCTTATATATATATATATATATATATATATATATATATATATATATATATATATATATCAGGTGCGGACTCAGGATTTTTTTATGGGATGTTGCCCGAATTTTTGTCGGCAGTATTCAAGAGCCCTTTAGTCTCAATACCAAAAAATTTTGTGTAGGAGACTTGTGGACCCCCTTGGTTTTTGCAAGGCGGTTTTACAAGGTTACTGAGTACATTAGTGAGTCCCCTTGATTTTGTTAAAAGTTTGCCCTTGGATATTGCAAAAAAGAATTAAGTAAAGCTCGAATGAAAATTCAGACACCTGCATTTTGTTCAGTGCAATTCTGTTCATACTTCGCAAAGAAAACAATGAACGTGTAGTTACATATTTTTATCAGCAAGATACAGACTTGCAATAATTCTTGACAGGCCCTAACAAACTAGATTACTAACAAGTCATTTACAATAATCAAAAACTGTCAAATTTTGGCATGTAATTGAGCTCCATGTTACATACTAAACGAAATAACATACAGTTGAGCTCTTAATCACATTCAATTATTTTATGCTCACTCATTAGCATGGTCGGAGAGAAGATGCACAAATTGCATTCGTCGGCTGCATTTCCTTGCAAACACATCAATGACTTTTGGTATATCGATGGGTACACCACAGTGGATATTTATTAAAGCAAGTTTAGGCGTTCATTTAGGCGTTCATCGTGCTCCTCAGCTAGGTCTTCAGCCGACACATGGCACTAAAACTTCGCTCATTCTCACAGCTGGTCACGAGAATAGTACATACAAAGCGTAAGATGATCCTGATGTTTGAGAAAAAATCTTCATCTGCATATGGCAACGCATCTCGTGGACTGCTAGGTACCTCTTTCTCCCATGCATTCCATTTCCTCACCCACATCCTAAGCTCAACTTCTAGTGACTGCTTCTCGGGAGATCATGGTTGTATGATGTTACCAGATGCTGAGTTGACTCTTTGATTCCAATATCAGATTTCAAGAGAACTGCAGGTACGATCAGCATTCCCTGAATAGCATTCTTCTGGACTGAAGAAAACCTCTCATTCAATTGTTGGTCTTAATGATCGAGTAGTGGGATGGTAACATTGCGTTTGTAGTAGTCTGTTGCAGATTCAGCATGAACTTTGTTTCGGAGTGTCTGTCTACCACACCTGTGTGGCTTTGACGTCCAATTCGAGTATTCCAGCAATGTCTTTCGCACGCTTAAAGCATCCATCATGGAAACAATCGACATCTTCCCTCATTGAACTAACCAAGTGTTTGACATCATCGACATGTTCATCATTACGGATGATGTCAATGGCTCTGGCTTGTAGTTTCTTACACAGTCCTTTTGTAGCCGACAGCACTTTACTGGTTACAATCAGTGAGAACACAAATTCAAACTGTGTAATGGACAGGCACAAGCATCGACTGGCACTGATAGTTTCCCTATTCCACACGTTGGGTGAGGTCATCGTATCCTCCAAGCATGTGATGATTCGTAGGTAATAGATCCACGAAAACTTCCTTAGCATCATAACGTTCGATCCAACGTGTTCTGCAAACATCGAGTAGCTTGGTTCGGATGGTTTGGACAAAGTCATCAAACCTTTTTACGAAGCCCTCCAGATGAATCTGGCGTTTTGGAGAGTTATTTAAAAAATCTGCTGGCTTCACTGATATCAGTCAACATATTGGACACTGGTATGACTTTGCAAGCCTTCATTATGCATAAGTTCAGCTGAGGGGAGTTGCAGTGAATGTAAATTGCCTTTGGCTCTACTTCCAGAACTCGAGTAGCTGCACAATGTAATTTTCCTGCCATGTTGCCTGCTCCATCATAAGATTGCCCACGGAGATTGTCCAAATCGAGTCCTAGTTTGTCAGTTATAGTGTAGATTATTTTGTCAGCAATGACACGTCCAGTTGCCCCAGTATCACACTCAACAAACTCCATGAACACACCTTGGATGTTGTCGAGGGAATCCACATACGGCACAACCAAGCAGAGCTGTTCATGGTTGGTTATATCTGCTGCCTCATCTGCACAAATCGAGAAAAAACGAGCATTTTTAATGTCAGTGATGAAAGTATCCAGTATTTGCCGACCACGTTTTTTCATTTGTTATATTTGGCATAAGATTATGTGGAATTTGGTAGTTTTGCTTCTCAGAAATCTGGCAATCCTCGCTCTATGTTCGCAGCTACCTATGAGTCCACACACACACACACACACACACACACACACACACACACACACACACACACACACACACACACACACACACACACACACACACATGACATGCATTCACACTAGAAGATGAAAAAAAAAAAATGCCTGGGCAACGTTTGAGAGTGAAACAGAAAATTTAGTTAGAATGGAAAAATCACTCCCACTGTGAAGATAGGTAATCGGGGAAGAAGGGTGTTGCCCGGGCAACTAGGGCAACACCCCTGCATCCGCCCCTGATATATATATATATATATATATATATATATATATATATATATATGATAGAATTGATAGGGAGGCTTTGTGGACTGTTTTAAGATTGTATGGACTTGATGGTAGGTTGCTAAAAGGGGTGAAAAGTTTTTATGTAAATAGTAGAGCGTGTGTAAGAGTGGGAAATTCTGTGAGTGATTGGTTTCCCGTGAGAGTGGGGCTGCGACAGGGATGTGTGATGTCGCCTTGGTTGTTTAATATTTACATGGATGGTGTTGTAAGGGAGGTGAATGCAAGAGTTTTAGGTGGTCTGAGTCTGGTAAATGTTGATGGAGGAGAGTGGAATCTGAAGCAGCTGCTGTTTGCAGATGATACTGCACTGGTGACTGATTCAGAGGAGAGATTGAGACAGTTGGTAGAGGAGTTTGGAAGGGTGTGTGAAAGGAGGAAATTGAAAGTAAATGAGAATAAGAGTAAAGTGATGAAGTGTACGAGGTTGATAGATGGTAGGGGGATGAATATAGTTTTGAATGGTGAGTTGCTTGAGGAGTGTTTTAAATATCTAGGGTCACATGTTGCTGTGGATGGAAGAATAGATGCAGAAGTGAAGTTTAGAATAAATGAAGTAGGAAAGGTGCTGGGAGGAATGAAAAGTGTTTAAATGTCGCTCGCTTAGAATGGATGTAAAGAGAAGGCTGTATGAGGGTGTTGTGGTACCGACTGCATTATATGGGGCTGAAACATGGAATATGGGTGTAGCAGAGAGGAAAAGTTTGAATGTAATGGAGATGAGATGTCTGAGGAGTATGTGTGGAGTGACGCGTATGGATCGAGTGCGAAATGATGAAGTGCGAAGGAGAACTGGAGTTGTTCGGGAGATGGCTGGTAGAGTTGAGCAGAGGGTGTTGCAATGGTTTGGGCATATGGAGAGAATGGATAATGAGCGATTGGTGAAAAAGATAACTAGATCTGATGTGAGAGGTGTAAGACTGAGAGGAAGACCACGAATAGATGGATGGACAGTGTTAAGAGAGCGCTGGATGCGAGAGGGATGTCCGTTGAGCAAGGAAGAGTGGCTGTGCGTGACAGAAATAAATGGGGAGAAATTGTGAATGAATAAGTGATGACGCAGCCCTGAGGGGATATTCACCCGCATTTGGTCTGATCAGCTAGTCAGGTCAGGTGCGGGTAATGGGATGGGTCTGTTATGATGTGGCAGGGGTAAACCAGTTCTGCTGTCGGGCCCTGCTGTGGATGTCACTGCTTGCATTGCGCAGTTGACCCTTGTGCGGTGTGATGCGGTGAGGATCTGTCCGTTCTCCCCTTTGGGGCTAAGATGCGAATGAATGTGTTTGAATGGATGAGTAAATGGAGAGTGAGTCGTCCTGTCTCGGCTACCTCCCTTTCCTTGGGAAGCAGCCTAGGTATATAGATATATATATATATATATATATATATATATATATATATATATATATCTAAAAAACAATAAACACACACACACACACACACACCTAGGCTGCTTTCCCCAAAAGAAAGGGGGGGGTAGCCGAGACAGGACTACACACTCCCAGCTTCATTTCCATTCCACACACCTTTATTCATATCTTAGACCTAAGGGGAGAAGGGATAGATCATCACCGCACCAGACCGAACGAGGGTCAACTGCTCAGTGCAATCAGCGACATCTGCAGTAGGGCCCGACAGCAGAGCTGGTTTACCCCAGCCACATCATAATGGACCCATCCCCTTACCCGCACCTGACCTGATCAGCTGATCAAGCCAAGTGGGGGAGAATATCCCCTCAGGGCTGCGTCACTATTTATTTGTTCACAATTTCTCTCCAGTCATTCCTATCACGTACAGCCACTCTTCCTTGCTCAATAGACATCCCTCATGCATCTAACGCTCTCTTCACACTGTCCATCCATCTCTCTCTCTCTCTCTCTCTCTCTCTCTCTCTCTCTCTCTCTCTCTCTCTGTATCTTTATCAGTCTGTGTGAGTTCCACTGAGGAACTGGACTTTATCCTTGGAGGGCGAATGGAAGTCAGTCTCCTTCCTCATACTGGCCAAGTACAAATAAGGAAGGGGCGTCCTTAGTAACAGTGGCGCATGTGTAAGTTGAACTGTTGTATTGCCTATGTTTGCGTGTGTGTAATAGTCTATATATTTCAGAGGTATGAACCAACTGGGTTCATTAGAAGACATACAGTACTATCAGTACACGCTTTTAACTCTTCAGGAAGGAGGGATTTTCCTCAGACGCAGAAAACCATCCGGCTAGGCAGAATATAAGACCCAGAGAACTACCTACTCTTTACAGGGTTAACATTCATGACGAATAAATTGCAGGCCAGATTCATGGCATAAAGTACTGGAAGGTTACTGCAGTAATCACTAAACCATCGTGGCTCCTTGCAGAATGTAGAACACACTTACTTTATCAATCTGATGACGTATTTACATAATGTATTCTTGCTACCAGCAAAAGATTTTGCTCAAATTTGATAAACATTTATTTATGAAATGAATAATGAAGGCTATAAGTGATTCATCCATTTCAGTGTCTCAATAAGACTAAAATACAATTGTCTAGATGTAGCGGCAGTAATGTAAAACGTACTTCATCAGACTAAAAGGGTAGGTAGCAATTCCTACATACCCGATAGCGTTAAAAACGACAGTCTCAGCCTTATCAAATTTCACGACGGAACACTTACCATATTACTGTTACTTTAAAACCTTAAAATGATGGGCAACTTCAGGCCAGTCTGAGTTCCAGTTGTGTACCACACTTCCTCGATGCAGCAGTGCATTCCCTGATACGGGCTCTGGATCAGGATTTCTCCTCCTATGTCTGGACCTTCCGTGCTTACTTTTCCCTTCTAGACTGAGCTGTTGCTGGAGAAAGGAGACTCTTCTTTGGAGGCACGTTTCACTGAGTAAGCATAGTGAGTTGTCAGTGTACACTCTAATAGGAACGATGATAGTAGGCGAGGGCGAGTTGCCGCCATTTCATTTTCACCCTCTTGTTCACTAGACCGTTACTTGACACTGATAACAATAACATAACAATAATCATGTTAAAGTAAAAAGCAGAGTAGTCTAACATTTTAAAGCTCCATATACAAAGAGGGTTTTTCTGTTTTTGAAAGCCTGAATTTGTCGCGTAAGGAGGGGGAATTTACCCCATCCACAACACGGAAAATCACAATAGCCAGTCAGAAGCCGCTTCCGGTTTGGCAGCGTATGCATACTGTGGACGTATGCTAGGTCGGTTTTGACGTGCTCATGCTGCTTCTCATGAAATGTTGCCTCTAGGGCTCCCGTTTTACTGATGTGAAAAATCTACGGCGAGGGCTTGCCACGCTCTCGACTGAGATTTGCTGAGGAAACGCCCGTTTTTGAGGACACGCCCCCTTTACCCGCCCCCCGGTCAGTTTTGACGCACCTATTCTGTTCCTTGTTCAAGTTACCCTCATTGACCAAGTTTCACCCAGATTGTCCCAGTAGTTTCTGAGTCTATAAGACATGTACACACACACACACACACACACACACACACACACAGTCGATTTTACATATTAGATTTAAATCACTGTATGGTCATAAGTAATTAATGACATACTTTGTAACCCTGCTACCCTTGCCCTTCTTGTGGAAAAAAATCCCGTTTTTGCTGCGAGGAGCTGTCAGTTAGTTTGTGAGTCAGAGACATGAAAGCGGAAAGTGATCAAGGTATTTCAAAGTTAGTATGCAGATGAGGGGGTCAAGGAGGAGGTGAAGCTGGCGAGCTTAGAGAGAGAGAGAGAACACGTGAGTCAAATGTCATATTTATTAAAGGTAATGGTCGGACAATAGCTGGTATAACAATGAGGCTCCTATTACTCACTCATACTTTGATAAATAATCATCTAGCGTTGGATCGAGTAGAATACTAGAGTTGCCCTGACCATATGAGAGTTAAGGCTACGAGTATCAACAACTTGAATTTTGATTATTTTTACATTAAATTTATTGTTTGCTGTCTCCAGGTGATTTTACACAGCTCTGAGGAGACTGGGGGGTGGGGTTAAATAAGCAGGTGGAGCTGGCGAGTTTAGAAGAGAATTCGTGAGTGAACCGTCAAGGGTGAACAGGATAATGGTAGGAAAATAATGTGTTAGGTTGGAGGTGATAAATAACTAAAAAGGTATAAAGCAGAGAAAGTAGTCGTTTTAAAGGTCAGGTAGAAAGACCGTAAACTGGAAAATGTGTGAGTTGTGAAGGTAGCTGTTTGTCAGTTTTCACCGTTTTTTTTCTTTTTTGTGCGTGTTTTGCATGCCATCGGTTATCTTGAAAACAAAAGTGGGATAATACTTTCGACTTAAATGTTTGACTTTGATAATTTTGGGCCTGAATAAAAGGGTCTGTCGTTAGCATGAATATAATATAGTTCTTAATTTCTCAGCCTGAACGTTAAGCGAGATAGGTTTTGTTGGGGTGGGTTACTGCGAGCCAGAGAAAATTGTCAGGCGGAAACCCGAATAAAATGTAGTGTTAATGTTAAGATATTGTAAGACAGTAGCGTAATAAGGATAACAGGATGCTTGAAAGTTATGGTAGTTTTATGTAAGGGAGAAGGGGTGACTGTGAATATAGGCGGTGATGAGCATGGAGGCTTTCAGAATGAAGGAGGCTGTATTAATTAGATATTCACGTGGCGGATATTAGAGAGGGAACATGTGCCCCACGATATTCCCAAAAGGACTGGGATGTTAGTTTTATGGATTTGTGGAAGAGATCAGGGGTGGATCCAGGAATTTTCGGTGGGGGGGTCTGATTCGCTGATTCAACCAAAGACTTGACGCGACATACTGATATTTCAATGTTGAAATTGCCTCTTTATTCAATGATGCATGGCCGGTGGGGGGGGGATGCATCCCCCTCATCCCCCCCCCCCTGGATCCATCCCTGGAAGAGATGGAAATATCATGAGGCAGTAGGGAGGACCTGGTGATGTGGGTGAATGAATTCTTCCCTGGTATTCTCTGTGTATCATAAGTCTACTAAAAAAAAAGTTACAGATCCTCCTCCTTGTGCTACAAGCAGCATTGTACCTCGTACGGTACAGGGAGGAGGAAGGCAGGTTGTGTATCCGGCCTTCATTTCTCTCTGATTCATGTGCCAATGAGATTGCCGATCCATGGTTCGGATCATCCCGCACTATATGAATGTAGGACACTTTGTCCATCAGTGATAATGATGACGATCATGTCCTTCAAAATTGTTATAATCAAGATGATGAAGATGGTAAGAATGCGTTTGGGTATGAAAAGAGAATAAAGTCGAGTTTGAGATCTAAAATAGAATATAATAAATATAAAACAATATGTTTGGTAAGATAAGCCGTTGTAACTTTAGTAAGCACTTAGTAAAGATTGTCCCTAGTCGATGCTTAAAATATACTTTCTTTATATGGAGGTAAAGCCTCCACGTACCCCTCACTAGAGGACGTCTCTCATATGTTGAAGAATATCGTCTCCAAATATCAAGAATAATTTAATAGCATACCTCGCCGGACAAATGGGGCGATGAGAGGACGGGAGGTGAAGCATGCGGGTGACACTACCAGAAGATGAATGTATGTGAGGGGCACTGATGTGTTGGTGATCTGTCTGCCGTGTATGATGCTCGGAAATGTGGAAATGAAGAGTGGAAAGAAAGTGGGATAATGATTACGGGAGTGAGAAGAGTGCAGAAAATATGATATTTGTCATTATTTTGGGATTATCACACAGACAGATAGAAAGGAAATGTAACACATGTAAGGAAGGAGAAGAGCTGAAAGGAAGTGGTGTTGGAAGTTATTTAGTAAGGGATGCGAAAAGTTGAGTGGAAGTGGGAAATAATCAGGGAAGTGAATATTATGCAAAGTTCGTCACCTGTTGGTATCATGCGATGAAAAAGAAGCACAGAGAATTAATTCCTGAAAGGAAATGTAAAATACGACTGTAAGATGCCATGTCTGAACAGTATGCTGTAGGGCAGTGACTCATGTAGGAAAGAGAGTTGTTAGGAAGTGGAAAACGAATACGAGAGTGAACAGTGTACAAAAGTTCAGTCTCAGCTTTATTGGGAAGTACAGAGAGAGTTGAAATTTTTTTTAATAATCACTAGGAAATTATATTTATGTAGGAATTGTGGGCTGGAGTTGAAGCGAAAAATGAAATTAATAATTATGGGAGAGAACTTGTGAAAACCTCAATAATTATTTTATATAGCTACTGTATTATGGGATGAACTAGGAGAGGTAGGAACTACGTTGATGGCGGGAAGAAAGTGTGGAAATGAATACGAGAGTAGAAAGTTTATGACAACACCAACATTTGAAGACATAATGGTATAAAGAGAGAGACGAAGCGAATAAGTTAAGATCCAGTAGGTAAAACTCGGCATAAGTAAAAACTATAATTGTATCAGTCCACATTGCGTCCAGTGTAGGACCAAACATTCTAGCAGGGCGAGTGCTAGCTGACATTACACCTCACCGTGGCAGCCAAGTATGAATAGTGATGAAATGTTATCATGGGAGTGATATGTGTGAAAGCGTTACCATTGTAATGTCTGTGTTACTGTATATAAGTCTGTATAATTATAGCGTCGGTATGAACTGGCAGGGTGCGATTATGTTAGCATATGAAGGGACATACTACCAGCACCAGTTTAATGTCCATCACAGCTTCTGTTTTGAACCCAAGACTCAGGACATGCAGATCATGAGACAAGCATGTCACCAACAAACCACCATAGAAGAGATAACGTGTGATATAATAATGCTGGATTCCTTGAAACTAACGAATAACTGTACTGTATAAACAGTAGCCAGTTTGGTGTGAAAACTCTCACCTTAATTAAATAAGATCGTCGGGCGGTAGAAAAACTGGCCTTAAAAAAAAAAAAAATCATGATATTATTTGGGTTACTGGAGATACAGTAGTTATTAAACTTCTTCACTAAAAAAGGTGACCTCTAAAGCTGAATGTCATGTGAAGGTTGCATGAATTAAAAAAATAAATGCAATAAGTAAATAGAGTTATCGTAGGGAAGAATAACTCCTTCAGTACGATGATGCCTATTTTCATTATGCATGAGATTCTCCACGCATTTTATTCAGCTTTGAGGAGAGATTAGTTGAAGGAAAGAAGTAAAAACATCTCTTGGTCCTTTCCAGGAGAAGGATTTCGCTTGCATAAACAAAATCGTCTGTTGTTTGCCAAAATATTATGGCCAATGTATTTCCTGCCCTTTCTTAAGGAAATCGTCTTAAGCTGAATAAGCAGGAATAGAATTCGAGCGACGTGATGGTAGTTGTTGTTTTAAAGGTGAGAGCTACACAAGGACTGGAGGTGAAGTGTTGAGCCCTAGTTCTCGGACATAAAAGACTACCGGGTATGCCAACAGCTGACGAAGGGATTGACGGATTACTGACACTGTCACATCTCCTGCCGGTGTGAATAAGGCTTAATGAGTAAACGTGAATAATACTGGATGCATGATTCTAGAGTGAGTAATATTGCTGATGAGACGGATGTGGGGAAATACCACTGACTGAGAGTAAAGGAATGTTCAGAAAGTTTGGTGATATATGTGGCCGTGGGCATTGTGTGGAGTACACTGACCGTATGTTTTTTTTTTATTCTTATGGGCTGCCAGACTTCATAACAGCGATATATTTAGGGATCTTTGAACGTTAGGCGATCGCACCCATCGTTCACTCACTCAGTGTAGTACTAACTTCAGGTGCGTAATCATTGAATTATGAGTATAGTGATTTACTGCCTCCAGAGAACATTACTTAGACCTGATAACCATAACACCAACAAAGGGATGCCTGATGGTGTAGCTGGTTAAGGCAGTCAACCAGGTGAAGCCTATATGGGTTCACCTTCAAGTAAAGGATGGAGTTTAATGCTGACATAATGGCCTTCAGGGATATGTGAGGGTCCCCTTGCTATATATGTTTACTGATTAGCCTAGCCCCGGGCTCCTGCACTCCTGATGGGGCAATACTGGAGTGAATGTTGATGGTGTGTAAATATTATCATCCATATAATTAAACGATGTATCGAAAGTAACAATTTCTAAAAACTTAAGAGAACATAATACTGAAACGAAAGAATATCACACACACACACACACACACACACACACACACACACACACACACACAGGTGCTTGTCGCAATAAGGAATTTACTCTTGCTACCGTCCCCTCAACAAGACGATTCATCACTCTATTCTTGCCACCGCCAGACGATTTTATTCTGTTTAGGAGAGATCCGCCGTAGTGAAAAGGTTAAAGCGATGCCGGGAGGGAACGAGACTACTGGCGCATTGATTAGGTGCAATTAGATAATGTCACGGAGACTGTGTGTGTGTGTGTGTGTGTGTGTGTGTGTGTGTGTGTGTGTGTGTGTGTGTGTACGAGAGAGAGAGAGAGAGAGAGAGAGAGAGAGATGGGGCAAGTATGTAAACGAGGAAAGCGAGTGACAGGTTAATGGACCATTTTTCTCCTTTCCAATATTTTACGTTAAATTGTGTTTGCCTCTTCCTGTCTCCCTCCTCTTTTCCTCCCTCCTCGTCTTGCTCGTCTTCTCCTGATTCTTCTCGTCTCTTTTCTTAATAGATTTTTATCCTCCTCTCAGTCTCGTCTCTGCCCACTCCTCCTAGTACCTTTTTCATTCTCTCCGTATATTTTTCACCCCACTTCATCACATGGTCATACTTTCCTCATTCTGGTCTTGCACCTCCCATTCCCTTCCCTTCCTTCGTCCTGACATTTTGTTCTGAGTCTCCTTATTTTCTTCTCTTCACCGTTTCCTCCTCATCTATTGTTCATCTTCTCCTCATTTCTTCTCCCCCTGCTCCTCTTTCCCTCTGTATTTCATCTCCTCCTGCATACCTGTAGTAGTTTTAGTCTTTCCCTTCCTTCTCCTCTTTTGTCCCTCTCCTTATTCTAGTCCTTACTCTTCTTCCATCTCACCAAGGCCATTCATCTCAATTTCACAGGCTTCCCATTCCCTTATTTTTCTCAAACACCTTTCTTTCATCCCGTCTCAGTCTCTCCCTGGTTTCTCATACGCTTACTCCTAATTCTCTGTTTTGGTTTGTATCTAATTTCTAACACCATTCCTCTCATCGCACATGCTCTCTCCGTTCCCCTTTACCATGACATTTCTGTTCTTCATTTTCCATATCACGTCTGAGCTGTCTGCCCCTGTTCTTTTGTCTCCATGGTCCTACTGTCTCATTTTCAGTGCATCACGCCCCCCCCCCCTCTGCCACTTAACTAACACACTCTTCAATTCCCCCCCCCCCCTCTCTCCACCCCATATATCTCCATTTCCAAGCTTGTGTATTTTCTCTATCTTCTTTCGCACCTCATTCTGCCCTTTTCTCATATTCTTCTGCTTACCAAATACTTCCTGTACTGCATTCCCTACGCCATTCCAACCTGTACCATTTGCTGTCTCACAGTCCACTGCTTCACATTATTCTTCGACTTTCAAGTATGTCTCTGTACTGCATATTCCTTCTTGCTTCACTTAACTCTTTACCTATATTCTTCTATTTCCTTGTTCTTTCTATGTTTCTTTCCCAGTATCCCTTCCAATACCATCCTTCGCTTATCCTTTTTGCTTCTTCCATGCTTCTCTACATACTCCATTTTCCTTCGTACCACTTGTTTTCGCATCCTTACTCATCTGGTTCATTTCTTCCCACTGACGTTTCTTCATTTTCGTTATTTCCTTTGGAGTAATGAAATAGAGAAACCGCAAAATTATTGATGATGTTTAGCCAGACTAACAAAGGCTGGGTAGCAAAAAAATGATGTGTATACTTTATGGTTTAGTATGCTGAACAGGGTTTGGCTCTGACCTGTACGTAGTTTAATAGGCATGAGGATCAAGTTACAATTTTTATCCTGACGTACGAGAAAACACACACACACACACACACACACACACACACACACACACACACACACACACACACACACACAGCGAGAGAGAGAAAGAGAGACCACATCTATATCCATCGCAAGTAGTTAACGCCTTCACTTCGACAACTTGTCTTTTATATTTTTTTAAAGATGATTTTGTGCGGTTGAAAGCTTCTCGCATTGAAGAGGTTATTGGCCATATCCACTAAACTCCCTTGCTATGCAATGTCTCCTTAAGGAAATATAAAATCAACAGGTTGCTGCAAAATAAAACAAATAAGATGTCCACCGAAGAGCAACTAATCCATCATTGATTATGTCTGTTCGTCGAAGATGTGAGTCAGATGATGCAAACTTCGCATCAGATTTCCTAGGAAGGGTGGTATACACGTTGAGTCAACACACATGACATTATATATATATATATATATATATATATATATATATATATATATATATATATATATATATATATATATATATATATATATATTTGTGGTAGGTGGGGGACCTCACCATCCACTCACTCGATGTAGTGCTGCTGTCGGGTGTCTGCCCTTTCCTCTCATCCATCCTTTTTTCCTTCTATCATCTTCTGTCTTTCTTTCCTTCATTCTTTCCTTGTCCTTCTGCCTACGGGTAACTTTACACTCCTTCTTCTGTCTTTCATTCCTTCATTCTTTCCTCTTCCTTTTGCCTGTGGGTTTCTCTACACTGAGTGACAAGCCAAATGGTTTCCTGTACACTGGGAAACCATTTACTTCGCCGGGTGGTAACCATATAACCAATTTTTGGCACCTGGTGGTTTAGTGGGTAATTACTGCTCTCCAGTCGGATTGAGCCGGTGAAGGTTTATATCCAAGGGATGGTTGAGGTTGATTGCTCATGTAATGCCACTCAGGAATGAGTGAGGCTGGTGACTCTCATCTTAAATGCCGGGACCAACTGCCTAGCCCCGGGCTCCTACGCTCCTCATGGGGCAACGTAGGTTTGAGTGATGAATGAAATATATATATATATATATATATATATATATATATATATATATATATATATATATATAATAGTGTGAATTCCATTGCCGGACTGGGGCGTGAATGGTAGGTGGTGCCCTTCCTTATATTGGCCATGAACGAAACAGGAAGGGGTATCTTTAGTACATGTGCAAGTCGAAGTTTTAAACTGAAGCGTTGTATTGGCAGAGTGTGTGTGTGTGTGTGTGTGTGTGTGTGTGTGTGTGTGTGTGTGTGTGTGTGTGTGTGTGTGTGTGTGTGTGTGTGCATCATAGTTTTGAACCAATGGAGTGAAAACATATGCCAGCATATTAGATGACATAAAGTACTACCAGCACGCAGTTTGAACCCTTCAGAAGGCAGGAACTTCCTCAATCGTTTGCCGATAGCCTGAATATCAGACCCAAGGAGATACCCACTGTCTGCAGGGTTAATATCCACAACGACTAGATTGCAAGTCAGATTCAAGGCTCCGCAGATTGGAAGGCTACAGCAATAATCACTGAGCCACCGTGGCCTCGTCCTTAATCTCTTCAGTTTCATAACGTACATACATAATCTGTTCCTGCCACCTCCAGGCGACTTTGCTCAAATTACGATAAACATTTAGAGATGAAATGGATAATGAAGGCTATAAGTGATTCGTCCAATTCAAAAAGTCTCTTCAAAACTAAATTAAAATAGTCTGGGAGTAACAGCAACAATGTAAAGGGTAAATTATCAGACTAAAAACGGTTCGTACTTAGCTGATAGTGTTAAAAACGACAATCTCAGCCAGATCGAATTTCACGATGGAACTCTCCTCATATTATTGATACTCTAAATATTAAAGTGATGGACAGCTTCAGGCCAGTCTAAGCTCCAGTAGTATACCACATTTCCAGTCTTTAAAGAATTTATTTTTATGTACAAAATTTAGCAAACATCATTTCCGCTCACAGAAATGTTTTGTCCCCAACAGAGGGCAAGAACCCCTGAGGCTGGTATTCGTCTGTATTACCCTCGTATATACCGGTATTTCGTCACTCTAATATCTCTCTCTCCCTCCCTCTGTGTGTGTGTGTGTGTGTGTGTGTGTGTGTGTGTGTGTGTGTGTGTGTGTGTGTGTGTATCCAGGTAGGGAGGATGTGTGTCTGCTAACTTAATGACTTCTGTGTGTTTTATTACCTGGGGGTGGGACAGTAAAAAAAATAAATAAATAAATACGTGAGAAAATCTTAAAGTAAAATTTTTATAGAACTCTGTGGTATGGTATTTTGTATCTTTGTCATCTTGAAGATATATGTGAACATTTAAAGTATATGTGTTGTAGTAAGAGAAAATATGACGTGTACAATATTAGCATCATACACAGTGGTACATCTACATATTTACTTGCACTCTCATTGGTTATATCATGAAATTAGTTCAGCTTGCTTGAATTGACAACTTTACGTGAAGTGCTAAATTTGCCGTAAACACCAGAAAAACACCCATACTAGGCAGGTAATTACATGCTTGTGATCAGTATGATGAATTTAGCCATTTCATTAGGCTAAAAATGGTTTTTGAAACGGTGGAATAATTTCTGTTCTCCAGGATAGATAGACCCTCCTTCCCATGACCCAGAGGTTAGTTAATAAGGATTCTGACGTCATATAAAATTAGTCATATAAAAATCCCTTCCATCTCAGTGCTGTTGGGTTCTTGTTTGAATAACACTGCTTTGTTTTCAGATCCACTTTGTGTGTCGGTAGGTGGTATGGTGTTGAAACCAGCTATCCAGGGAAGGGTGCAGTGGGCTGTTCATTATCCAGTGCTAGCGTATCAGGAGGTTTTGAATGAAGCTGTACATCTCTTTCTGTCTCTACCCTCCTTTGTTTTATCTGAAACAACCCTAGCACCCTCCGCCCCCCAAAAGTAAATCAAAACATTATTCTTCTTCGTCTCATCCTTCTCCATACTAACCCCTTTCTTGCTTCTGCCCACAGAGGCGTCCATACAGATCCTGGATGAACGTGGTGTGGAGGTGAGTGAAAAGTTCTATCGTGCTGGATCAACGATGGAGCTGCAGTGTCGAGTGTCACACGTGCCCACCACCACAGCCCTACACATCGCATGGTACCATCATGACCACAGACTTAATTACGACGACTCCCGCGGTGGTGTCAGGTGAGAGAGAGTTAGAGGAGCGGTACCATCAAGTTAGGTGACGTCAGGTGGCGTGAGCTGAGGTGGCCTAAGGTGAATTGGTGTTAGGTTGGGTATCATAGATTGGGAAGGCATAGGACAAGGTAGCATGTGGTATGAGGTGACTGGTGAAGTGATTAAGGTGAGAGATGGTGTAAGAGGTAGAGGCATCAGGTGAAAGGAGGTGTCAGTAGAGATGTTGCCTAAGGAGAATATTTGCATAATGTGTGTGAATGCATCATGAAAGAATTGGTATTTTGACTGAGGTGTCATAAGATGAGAGATCAAACAAGAGTGCATAAACTGGCAAGTAGCATATTGCAAGAAGTAGTGCAGATGTGAATTGGTGTAAGGTGAGGGGCGTTTTAAGATGGAGAGAAGAGAATACTACATATGAAGCAGTAAGACAATAGGCTTGCTGATATTACTGTTTTTGTTGATGTGGTTCAAGGCTTATCCGCACATCAACCTTGTAGACGGCAGGAAACCAGCCGCATCAGCTGAATGTTCTCAGATCAATTGTTGAAGGTATATTGAAGGTTTGTCTGTGCCAGGGAAATTCGATCACCTAATTTTGATTTTCAGTATACATAGCATACCCCATCCTTGACCTTCACTCTACTCTTGGCTTCCAGTTTTCCCCACTCACACCATCCTATTTCTTCCCTTCCCTATTACCTTCATCCCTCCCTTCCTTCTACCCCAGAGTGACTTGCTAGTAGAAAATCGTATGTTAAGTGACTTACTAGAAGGTCATATATTAGATGACTCACTAGTAGATGGTCGTACGTTAAGTGTCTCTCTAGAAGGTCGTATGTTAAGTGACTCGCTGGTACACGTAGGTTGTATGTCAGACGCCTGACAAAATAGGAGTGTATTATTTATCATTATTATTATTTTTATTATTATTTCTATTATTATTATTATTATTATTATTATTATTATTATTATTATTATGTGGTTGGTGGAGGCGCTCATCATCCACCCACTTGATGTAGTGCTGCTCTCGCGTGCTTGCCCTTTCCTCTCTACTTTCCTTCCTTCCTCTTCTGTCTTTCTTTCCTTCATTCTTTCTTCTTCCTTCTGTCTGCGGGTGGCTCTGCAGTGAGTGACAAGCCAAATGGTTTCCTGTACACCAGGAAACCATTTACTACGCTGGGTTGTGACCATATAACCAAGTTATGGCGCCTGGTGGTTTAGTAGGTAATTAAGGCGCTACAATCGGATTGAACCAGCGCAGGTTTATATCCAAGGGGTGATTGGGATTACTGCTCACGTAATGCCACTCAGGGATGAGCGAGACTGGTCACGCATCTTAAATGTCAGGACCAACTTGCTTAGCCCCGGGCGCCTACGCTCTTCATGGGGCAACAATGGAGTATATTGTGATGATATTATCATTACTCTTATTATTATTATTATTATTATTATTATTATTATTATTGATCGCAGCTGTACAGCTGTTTCAGAAAATATCCAGCTTTACTTTCCCCATAAATTACGAAACAGTCGAAGGAACTATTGAAAATATTCTCCCTCCAAACCTCTCGTGTTCGTATATGCCTGATCGATTTATTAATACGGCGTAAAGAAAGTACTTTAATACAGTCTGTCAAATACATTATCCATTCAGAAATAATATGCCTAAGATGGCGAGGGGGACAGCAACAACACGCATTTTGTGACCATTGATTCCCTATGTAAAGATTTTATTTTTTTTTTTTGTGCCTACGCAAATCGCCATCTGTGGAGCAGTTCGTCAGTCTGCAGTTTAACACTCTGTATCCTTCAGAATCATATTATAGTTAGCACTGGAGGCTTCGTAGCATCCTGTCTTTGTGATATACATAATACATCTTCGTATTGTCTTTTGTTATACATTTATAATATCGATATGATTTGTTTCTGTAAGGTACAAGAGGATTAGAAAGAATTGTTGCTATGGAAAATAAATCGCTTAGGAAGAGTGTCTACGAGATCTTGCTTTGCCACCCAGGATACAACCTTAGTCTTTTAAGCTCAGTGTTTCCACGCATTAAAAAGGAATGTATTTTTGAAGTAAGCATTCCTTCTTTCATTTTTTAATGGAAGCTAACACTGTTGAATATTAAACATGCACCAGAAACGGTCGAAGAACGCAGAATGATGAGAGATGGTGCGAGGTAAATTTGCTCAAAGAAAATTGTAAAAGCACTGAAGCAGGCAGGAAGGAGGGGGTGTGAAGCATAGATGTAATGGAATAAGACAGTGATAGATGCCAGTGCCAGCATTACGACGGCTGGCCAGAAGTTGGCAGAAATAAAATGTTGTGGATGTTATTAAGTTTTGTTGGTTTTATGATGTTAGAAAGTTAGTTAGATGGTGGAAATTACTCTTGGAAAAATAAATTAGAGTTATTGCCGCTAAGTGGCATGGAGGGATATACAGTTTGAGTTAGGAAGAAGAAAATTATGCGGGAATTACTGTACTAAGTCGCTCAGTAAGTCAACCAACTTTATTTTATAGTGTTGCATACCTACAGTAAGTACTTTACATGGAACAGAAACCAATATATTTTACTCTGTCAAATTCCCACAGATTCATTTCTCGAAATGCCACATTCGTTAATTAAAATGTGTTCTCTACCGATTTTGTTGTTATTATTGCAAACCCAGTCTCATCTGGCCTTGAATCAAATTGACTGCACAAAATTGGCCACTTTAATTGGGTGCACCCAGGTTTTTTCTCTTTATTTATTTATTTATTTAATTAATTTTTTTTTAAGGTTTGTTTGTGTTGTCAAAGTGAGGTACGTGAGGTGAGTCATTGTATTGAAATGTAAGCCGCTGCATTATACTGAAGGCAAAGTGCATTGTCTGTGAGTTTGTTTGTGTTGATCCTGAGACAGGGAGGGGTGGTGGCTGCGTTGTGGTCTGGCGAGGCGCACTCATGTCTCTGTGGGAAGCGAGGGATTAATATCTGGTAAGGGTTTATAAAAGATGCTGATTGGTTGGAGGTTTTGGGTGCATATAGTGGCTGTATGTGTATGTATATTATGTTTGAGAAATGTGGTGTTGGGTAGAGGAAGAAGAGACGTTATTGAGCCAGTCATTGTAGTGGTTAGGAATTGGTTTTTCTTATAGTAGGGGATGACCGAGCATTGAGCTTGTGGATGGGAGAGATCTTAAGCTGAAACAATATATTATCGTAACCTTTATTCGTATGAGCTTTGAATGGGAGTATTTTTGTTTCGTGGTACAGATAATTTAATTGTGGTCTTCGTGCATTGTTATTATCCTAAAGTATTTGTTTTGCGCAGTCTTTAAAGCTTTTTGCTAAAGTGGGGTCCTTGTATATCATTGTCAATCTAATAGACTCTTAGTAGGTTATTATCAGTGAGTCCTTCTGATGTAAGGTATTGCGTGTGAGTGTTTTAAAAGGAATCGAGTTTTCGAGTTGCCTCAGAACTGATGTTGCTTGTATGCTAAGAAGAGATCATGTGTGTACCACAGTAAGTCCAAGCATTTTGGGTTCCTCCCCTTTGGAAGAGAATATAGTTAGATATTGAGAGAACTTGATGGTTCTTGTCTGTCCTGAGTAAAGGGAGTAATGGTTGACTTGGTTAGTGAAACAGGCAATATAATTTGTCTAAGCCATTGTTCTAGTGAGTATAGGTTCTGTTGGAGGTGGCTTGCTGCTTATTGAGCTCTGGGGTGTTGCGAGGCTAATGTTAGGTCATCAGTACAGGACAACACTGTTACTGAAGGAGAGGAGTTGCTAGGTCGTTGAGGAATATATGAAATCCTGTACTGTACATATGATACGAGGAAGGGATATTTCATTATAAAAAGGGGAGGGGAATTTTACTGAGGGGCTTCTTTGTTTTGTCCTTTGTTTTTGACGCAGGTAACTTAATAAGCTCCGTCATTTTACATTCAGTTATTATGACAACCATAAGGCTTACCCTCTTCGCCCTTCTTACTCTTAGGATATAATTCCTGTCCTGATCTATATATATCTTTTCTTTGCCCTTTCCACTGTCATTATTTTCCATTGTTCTCTCTTTCTCTCTCTCTCTCTCTCTCTCTCTCTCTCTCTCTCTCTCTCTCTCTCTCTCTCTATGTATGTATGTAATATATATTGTAAATATATATATATATATATATATATATATATATATATATATATATATATATATATATATATATTGTAAATATATATATATATGTATATATATATATATATATATATATATATATATATATATATATATATATATATATATATATCCCATTGGAGCCCATTGTCCTCATTATTGGGCAGAACTGGGAATTTTCAGAAGTTAATAAAGTAGGGAACCCCTGGGTAGGGACCTTTGAGCTTCGCGACTATGAGCCGACAGGTGGAGGGCTGTACGCTTAGTACGGTACCTCCCATCACAATGCCTCGCCCAGCAGCTCTGGGATCCGATGGGTTAAATATATATATATATATATATATATATATATATATATATATATATATATATATATATATATATATATATATATATATATATACATATATATATATATATATATATATATATATATATATATATATATATATATATATATATTTATATATATATATATATTCACGTAGAGAGAGAGAGAGAGCTTTCTATCAGTCTATCTATCCGTCTACCCATGTCAGTCACTTAGTCATTCTATCTGTCTGTTTACCTACCTACCCATCAATCTGTCTGTCTTCATTTCCCCCTCACCATCCGCCCATCTATCCCTCCTTTCCGCGTATCACTCCCACTCTCGGCCTCTCCCGCCATCTGCCTCTCCCCATTACCAGTCCCTCCCTCCTTGTCTTCCTCCGTTATATCATCACTGCCCCAGTATCTTACATTCACCATGTAATATTTTTTTTTTTATTCGATGAGTTCTAACTCCATTATTTTTTTTTCTCTTCGTTCTCACCCCACCTTTCAATTATCATTTTTTTCCTTTCCTATTTTCTCACCATTCATTGTTTTAATGCCTTGTCACCATCGTTTTCGCCTTCCCATATATTCATTTTTCTTTTCATTTTTTTTTTTCTTCTTTCCTCTTCACGTACTGTATATCCTTCATTATTTTTTCGTACAGTTTTGTGTTTCTTCGTTTTCTTCACTGGGATCCTAATTTTTACATGGGATATATAGTATCTTTAGGAGCGGCCCGGTCAGTCAGTCACGCCCTATGGATTCTCACCCGCAAGATGGTTCAATCTAGCCAAGCCTCTTTTAGTGTCATTTCAGCCTCAAAGAATTCAATCATGCCAAGTGGTTAATTAACGAACTCCATATGGCACGTCACTTAGCAAGGCCCATTTGGTTCTATGTATTTATCTAGTACTTCAGTATTTGTTCAGTTTTCCTTCGTGTCTTCCTTCCATCATCCTCTCCCCTGCTTCTTTCGCCTCTTTATTCTTCTTGATTTTCTTCCCTTCCTCCTTCATCGTCTTATTCTTTCACCTCTCTATTCTTCTTGTTTTTCATTTCTTCTTCCTTCATCTTCTTCCTTCTTTCACCTCTCCATTCTTCTTGATTTTCTTTCCTTTTTCCTTCATCGTCCTTCCTCACCTTTTTCCCTCACATACCTATTTTTTTTTTTCTGAATTTTTATCTCTAACCTTCTATCATATTTTTCCATGCCCTTTTTTTTCCCTTCCTTCATTCATGGTCTTTCTTGCCCCTCACCCATTGTCATGTGCTGCTGCCTTATTCGTTTTCTCCTTGTTTTCATGGTTTTCCTTCCTTCATCCTTTTCACTTCCTTCTTCACCTCTCCTTCATTCATTATGCCCTCTTTTTTCCTGTTATCTTTCTCATCCTTAACCTTTTCCATTCTTCTCATCATCTTTCTATTTCTGATGTAATTATTTTTTTTTTTCCTCATTTATCCTTCTCCTTCACCTCTGCCGCAACATCTGTCATTTAACTCCCGCCTCATCCCCTGCCCACATTCAGTATTATCCCTTTATCTTTCTTATCCCGCTCTCGCCAGTCGCTCTGCCTCTCTCATTCTTCTTCCTCTTACACTCAAGGTCCTCGCTGTCTCATCCCCTTCCCTCACACCCTTTCTCACACCGCTCTCCCAAACTCTCTCATTCTTCATGGTCCACTTTTTACTCTCCGCCCTGCCTCTCCCTCACCAACATCCTCCTTCGCACATGTCCACCACCTTCATATCTTTCTCTGCTCATCCACAGCCGAGTCAGACTTCGCTTTGCCCTACCGACGCCCTCACCATCTCCCTCATCCTCACGTCTAAACATCATTAACCTTCTCCTTCACTACTGTCGTCAGCCATCCTCACCATTCCTGTCTCCCATCTGCATTAATCTCCCTCACCAGCCTCCTTGCATCTCTCCCTAACCCTTTCCCATCTTACTGTCCCTGCCTACCACTCACACTCTTACTTACTTCCACATCCATTGTTTGTGTTTCCCTCATCCACACCCACACTGTAACCAACCTGTGTTTTTTCCCCTCCCCCACCCTCATCCGCTCCTTGTCTCTCCAATCCCCACACCACTTTCCCTTTCCATACACCCTGCCCCTCTCACCACTCATTTTACCTCTACTCCATTCTTTGTCCTCTTCACCACTCTCCGCCCCCTCACCACTCTGTCCCCTCGCCATTTTCTGCCCCTTACCGCTCTCAACCTCCTCACCACTCTCAGCCTCCTCACCACTCTTAACTTCCTCACCACTCTCAGCCTCCTCACCACTTTCAACCTCCTCACCACTTTCAACCTCCTCACCACTTTCAACCTCCTCACGACTCTCAGCCTTCTCACCACTCTCAGCCTCCTCACCACTCTCAGCCTCCTCACCGCTCTCAGCCACCTCACCACTCCTCCTGCCCCTTAACCACACTCCCTCTCCCCCTGCAGTCCACTGCTTTTCTCATCTTTTTCTCCACCACCTATCCCCTCCCCTATACCCTTCTGTACCGCGCTCTCTCCCTGCCTCGCACGCCACTCTCTCCGTGTCTCCCTAACCTAATTTCCCTGCCTCCCTCACCACTCTCCCTTTACTCCACAGTCCTTTGACTCCCTGTACCTAAACCGATCCCTCTCCCCTGCGTGGCAGTGTATCAGTCTCTTACCCTACTCCTTCATCCCATACCATCCTGTATGTATCCTTTTCCTCTCCCCCTCCACCATCTCACCCGATCCCGGTACCTTTCCTTTGCATTTACTGTTTTGTGTCCCTTGCCTGCTTTGCGTTTGCCATGTACAGGAGACAGTATAAAGTTTATCCCCATCAGTCAGAGTGGTTTGAGCATGCTGATCTGGTAATACTGTAAGAAGTAGAGTTGATTGGCATGGCCTAAATGGCTTATATTTACGATGTGTGATCATAATTAAGAATGTATGGCCAAGAGGTAATAGTAACGTGCAGTAGGTGGGATGATAATTTTACTGAGAATTTCCTGAGAACGGATTCGGACGCACAAAAATGACGATATTTATTGGTGTTGCCAGGGAATGTTATAACGATAAAACATTTTAGAATATTATCAGCACTGAGGATAAAGTGAGCAGACAGTACTAATTACGATGGCAATTAACCACTGAACTTCCAGAGTTATCCGTCACGGTGTCATTAATTATCGCTCTGAAGTGGGTCATCATTTGTGTCCGGAGCTGTACATTACGTCCAAGCTTTTCTAACCTTGCCTCTGTCCCCTGGTGCACAGCCTGAAGGCTGAGCTGCTAGGGTCTGTGGCACGGTCGTGGCTGCGAGTGAGTAACGCGGCGAAGGCAGACTCGGGCACCTACTACTGTAATGTTACTAACCTGGCCTCTACCAACGTTACCATCCATGTCGTCACAGGTGAGAGAGAGAGAGAGAGAGAGAGAGAGAGAGAGAGAGAGAGAGAGAGAGAGAGAGAGAGAGAGAGAGAGAGAGAGTTATATCAAAATGATTTGTATTTATGTTTTATATAAGTATAGAAATCCATTTTATGAAAGCTATGAAGAGGTGTGGATAACACCATCAATCTAACTATATATCTAGGCTGCTTCCCCCAAAGAAAGGGAGGTAGCCAAGACAGGACGACACACTCCTAATTTACTCATCCAAACACACATGTATTCGTATCTTAACCCCAAGGGGTGAAGGGACAGATCCTGACTGCACCAAACCACACAAGGTTCAACTGCATAGTGCAGTCCGTGTCATCTGCAGTAGGGTCCGACAGCAGAGCTGGTTTACCTCTGTCACATCATAATGGACCGATCCCCTTACCCTCACCTGACCTGATCAGCTGATCAGACCAAATACGGGAGAATATCCCTTTGGCCCCGCGTCACCATTTATTCATTTACAGTGTCACTCCAATCATTCCTATCACGTGCAGCCACTCTTCCTTGCTCAACAGACATCCCTCTCGCATCTAATGCTCTCTTCACACTGTCCATCCATCCTATTTGTGGTTTTCCTCTCAGCCTTACACCTCTCACATGTGATCCATATATCTTTTTCACCAATCGCTCATCATCCATTCTCTCCATATGCCCAAACCCTCGCGACACTCTCTGCTCAATTTCTCCGGCATAACTCCAGTTCTCCTTCGCACTTCATCATTTCTCACTCGATCCATACGCGGGTGTAGCAGAGAGGAAAAGTTTGAATGTAATGGAAATGAGGTGTTTTAGGAGTGGATAACACAATGCCACAGAACCATAGGAACTAGGTCAAGGCAGCAAAAGGACATGTAACCCTATCCTGATAGTGTTCTTCTTTTGTCATGACATATTATAATGCATTGTGTGGAGGAGTAGTAGTTCTATGATAATCATGGCATTATTTTTTTTAATGCACTTATGCTTAAGCAAGAATTATATAATAATGCTGCTTACTTCAGTAAAGATGTGCTTATACCGCCTTAACCTACTCCTATGGCTTTTGACACAGTGTTATCCATATGGCTTCATATATTTCATAATTAAATAAATGGATAGTTATATAAATAGACAGATAAACATATAAACAAGTGAATAGGTAGATAGATGAATAGATATACGTACATTGACAAATATACACGTACATTGATAGATATATTAGATGCACACCTACATAGATATACATGTACTACTTAGATGTAGATGTACATGGGTAGATACACATACATAGATAGATAGATATACACGCACATAGATAGATAGAGAGATAGACAGATAGATATACATGTACATAGACAGATAGATATACATGTACTTAGACAGATAGATATAGAAAATGTTTCATTGATTTATAAGCGTCTGTGCTTGGGAGTTAAGGCTTCTGCATTTTCTTCAATTTTGAAGATCGTCTCAGTAGTGAAGGGGTTATTAAAGGCTCTGATGACCCCTTCCCGTTCACAAAGTCTCTCTCAACCGGAAAAAATATATATGTAGACAGTACCAAGAAGAAGCCATCATAGTGCACCACTGCCACCCTACACTGTGGCAGCAGTATATAATGTCTGCCTTGCCCTGGGATTTTTACCCAAATCAAACTCGGCTTACTTCAGCTTTGCCTGATCTTCAGTGTTTCCAACATGTTTGCTGCAGCTTGACTCAAGTGTTCAAGTTGACCCTGCCCTGTGACACTGACCCTTGACCTGTTGTGATGCTGACTCTTGACCTGTTCTGACGCTAACCCTTGACCTGTTGTGGCACTGGCCCTTTACTTGCTGATTGACCTGTTAACACAGACCCTTGATCTGTTGTGACACTGACCCTTGACCTGTCGTGACACTGACCCTTTACATTTTGTGACACAGACCTTTGACCTGTTGTGACACTGACCCTTGACGTGTTGTGACATTGACCCTTGACCAGTTGTGGCACAGACCTTTGACCTGTTATGACACTGACCCTTGATCTTTGTAGCTGTGACCCTTAATCGTAGCTGCTTCCACAAGGTTTGGTTTAGATAGAACCAAAATTGTGTGTAAAGGTTGAACATCTGATCTTTTCCTGTGATCTGTTATCTCTGACCTAGTGTCGTCAAATTTCAGTCGCTTCATCCTTTCATGACTCAGCTCTTCCACTTAATTTGGTCCAGTTGGGATAAAGACTATGTGAGTTGACTTTACCTTTGACCTTTTTTGTTGATATTGCACCACCTATGACATATAATCTTTTTCGGCCAACTTTTAAGCCTCATTCTCACCGGAGAATTGTGTGTGTGTGTATGTGTGTGTGTGTGTGTGTATGTGTGTGTGTGTGTGTGTGTGTGTGTGTGTGTGTGTGTGTGTGTGTGTGTGTGTGTGTGTGTGTGTGTGTGTGTGTGTGTGTGTGTGTGTGTGTGTGTGTGTGTGTGTGTGAAAATGCAAAATAATGGATTACTGTATACTATTTTAGAAAGAGGTTGCCCTAGAAAAGAATTTGGAGAAATCGGCTGCTTAGCTGACCATTTTCAGAGTTATGGTGTTTTGTTTTAGCTACTTTAGGGATGATTTGGGTACAGTTGAAAATCAAAGACCAAGGTTAGGTGGTTATTAAACCATAAAACCACTGTATTTGTCAGTAAGGAAGGATTTCGTTAGAGCTAACGGGCGTGACGGTGTTATCCCTAGAAGAGTGTTTACCAAGACTCTGACAGGTATCATTCCAAATGAGATCCACATCAGTGTCAAATCTACTCAGAGGAGGAGTGATATCGAAAATTAATCTTTAACAGTGGTGGCAAGTTCATATTTAAGAGAGATGTCTTTCGTGTTAGAGTTGGGTGTAAGGAGTATTGTAATGATAGTGTGTCAGAATCAGTTTGTCATCAGTACAAACGACAGAGTGAAAAGATATGCAAGGATATGAAACGATGTACTATTGTATTATGATCTACTTTAACTCTTTAAGTGTGTGCCATGTTTGGTTTTCGAACGCCAGACTCAAGATATATGCAAATCAGGAAAAGAAAACGCTGTCAGAAAATTACGGTAAGGAGATGTGCAATATTGGGGGAACTGTGAAAAGAGACTTGTGCAAGTGAATGCGAGAGATAGTGTTAAAGAAGCTGATTTGTGTGGGGGGGGAGGGGGGCGTGGCAGGTGGAGGTGGAGGATAGTAACATTATAACGAGTCCCTGGTGTTGGGGATAAACAACATTGCTCCCGTAATCCCTGCAAGCCTAAGAGGCACGAAGGGGAGGATGGCAGTGATTAGGGATCCCCCGCCATCTGTTTTTAATCCCTGGCAAGATTCAGAGACCCTCAGATCTCGGCTCCGTACCTACTGGCTCAGACAAAATCTGCTTGTCTGTCTATCTGACTGTCTTTGTCAGATCCATTAATCCTGGATGGGGTGTCCATGAGCATATTACCTCTATATTACCCCGTCCTCTACCATCAGGATGCCTTCCAACTCACACCACCGCTGCATATACAGTATACCTCACTGCCAGTCCCACAGTCTCATCCTTGGCTTCCCCCTTCCAGTCCATCTCATTCACATGCTAGGCAGTCTCTTAGTCTCTCCACATGGCCACACCACATCAGGATATATCGTACTTCAAACAGTTTTCAACATACCCCCATCAACATCACAACGCTCCTGAACTTCCTCATTTGTGTGTCAGTCTCTTCAAGTAACTCCGCATGGTCCTTTCCAGTAGCTTATTTCAACTCCTCTCATTCTCGACTTGAATCCACGAAAAATTTCCTGATCATCATATAAATGTTTGCTCATTTTACCGTGCATGCTGTTTATCAGCTGTCTCTCTTTATCTCATTTTTCTCGGATTTTTCGATAATATCTCATTCTTTCCTTAAGTGGGAAAGGAAGGTCGAGACGATTGAGAAAGAGAGAGAGAAAGAGAGAGAGAGAGAGAGAGAGAGAGAGAGAGAGAGAGAGAGAGATCAGTGTTGATTGATGTCAGTGAGCAATGTGACAGTGGTTCAGTGGCTGCATTAGGTGTAAGTGATGCGTGGTGGTAGTGGTGGTGGGTCTGGTAGTGGTTGTGGCAGTGATGAGTGGTGTTAGTTGGTAAGAGGTGTGGTTAAGTATTGATTAGTAGTTGAAGGTAATGGTGAGAGGTTAGAAGTGATGTCTACTCGTAGTGGTAGTGGTAATGATTGGTGGTAACAGTACATGAGGTGTGAGTAGTACTGTTAGGTGGTAGTGTGTGTGTGTGTGTGTGTGTGTTATTGGTGGTATTGGCTGGTGATTAAGGGAAAGGCTGGGTATTGGTCAGTGGTATGTGTAAGGTTTACGGGTCGAGCCAGATAGATTGCCAGACCTCAAGTCTTGTGTTGCTTCTTTGTAGGGTTTAAGTCCTTCAGGTGCTCGTCACAGCCTGTCAAGTGAACGCTGAAATAATTCCAGTGTTTAACCATTTCATATACTTCTTACTTCAAGGTTACTACCGGTATTACAATCATGCAGTAAGGCTTTGTATCGTGCTAAATATTACTCTTCTCATTTTCTAAGTGTACTGTATTAGCAGCTGTGCCTGGTTGTGTGGGTTGAAACTTACTGACTCACCTTGGCACTGGAGGTACAGTGCATTGTACTGCATTGGAAGAGTTGGTGTGTTCCTGAAGGACAAAGCATGCTGATATGTTGCCATCATGTGTGCAGCAAAAGTTAGTATATTATCGGAGACACAGTCGTTGGGATATTTATGTATATTGTATTACGTTGAAAGATTTAGTGGGTTCTTGAAAGACAAAGCTTGCTGACTTTTAACCATCATGTTTTCAGCAAAAATTAATAAATTATCGGACACGGACTTCTGTGGCTAATTTATTTGTATATTAGACAATTCTGAACGTGCTTCCTTGCTTTACAGTAGTTCCCAGGCCTAGTCCACATCTTGGAGAGTTGTCAGTGAATATGTTGTGGTGGACGTTTGTGAAGAAGCAAATGACTCATTCTTTGATACAGTTCTGTTTATCTTGGTCCAGTAATTTGACATATTGATGACTTGGGATATACACTGATGAATGACAGTGGTGGTACTAGTGTGGTGTGGGTGAGATTGGGTGCAGTCTGATTTTGTAACACCAAGCGTCCATGTTTCACAACCACATGAATATTGACTGAGAGGCCAAGTGACAGCAGACGGTGGGGGGAGGATAAGTGCCTGAAAACACGGGAGAGCGATGAGGTAGAGGAAATAGACGCTGCTCATAATGAATGAAGAGAGTGAAATTATGATTAATGAAGGTGAAGGCTGGTTATGGTGAATGATGCGATGCTGTTATGAGGGAAGGGTCTGACTGTGGCGATGATATGTGTGATAATAATGACGATGTGTGTCCCGTGTAGAGACTTCGTTAATGGGACCCAGCAGTGTGTGAATCTACCACAGCCATGATTATTGTTCGCAGGGTACATATTGTGATAGGTTAATATAGCTAAGTATACCGTGGATATAAGACTATATTAATTGTGATTTATCGTTTATATGCAGTAGACACGCAGCATTCGTTTAGTAATACACCCAGTCACCCTGGTCATTCCTATTCACCACTAATACAAGGGTTAACCAGTACTCTCATTCTTTCATGTGCACAACTTGCCTTCTGAAGCTGTCTTCCTTAGTGTGCCTTTCCCATTGCCAGTGACCTCCAGTCAGTTAAAGGCATAATGTCCAGGAATCTCGATGTGTCTGGACCAGATTGACTTTTTCTTTCGTTTTCATTGAGAGGGACAAATTTTGCATGCTTTTAATCTTTGGTTCTTTCTTTATTTCCGCTTAAAAATCCATGACCCATGTCATGGTCAGTTGGGATACTACCTCCAGGTAGACACGAGACGAAAATATTAATTGGTGCAGCCGTCAAAAGGGGGGGGGGGAAGCCTTTCTCTAGGGCTCTGGTGGATATGAATAAGAGCGTAGTCTTCAGACTCATAGGGATCTATTAAACTGATGTCTTAGGCTTTGCAACTTCCAACATAGTGCTGTTTTGTGTTATCTTGATTATCAAAACTTACCAACAACAGTTGGTGGTAGGTGGTGGCGACCATCATCCACACACTTGACGTAGTGCTGCCTTCTTCTTCCTTAGCCTTTATCATTCTTTTTCTGTGCCTGCCATCCTCTCTTCCCATTTTCCCCATCTTTCCTGTCACTTCCTATTGTTCTTCTTTCCATTACAGGTGGCTTTACATTGAGTGACAAACCAAATGGTTTCCTGTAAGCCAAGAAACCATATACAACGCTGGGTGGTAACCAAATAACCAACCCATACGTGCTCCCTACGTGTCAGCAAGTGGGTTGGTGGAGGGTTAGTGCCCCTCCCCGTAAAACAAATAACTCAAAGTCAAATGGCCACCCCTTACGGGATTATGGCGTCTGGCAAAAGATAGATAGACAAAGTCAGTGTTTACACTCAGATCACAGGGTGGCATTTATGTATACCAAATACTTCACCCATGTTTCATGATGTTCAGTGCTGTAAGTGGAGCAGTGTTTGTATTTTTGTTTATTTATTTATTTATTTATTTATGACTACATACACTTTGATGGTATAAGTTGTGTTGGTGGGGTGCCAGCTGCCTCCTGACCCTCACTACACCTCACTCCTACCTCCACCACCATCTCTCACACCACCACTCCTTGTCTCCCTCTGGTCTTGCTGCTCAGGGGCCCCAAACGTCCCTCCTCGTCTTCGTACTGAAGGTGTTAACTTGTTCAGTATGATATTGTCTTTACCATTTAATCTTTCTATCGCCAGACGATTTTGTTTAGCAGAGGAAAGAATCGTATAGAACTGAAAGAGAGGGAAAAAAAAAGTCCTCATTAACTCGTTCACGACGAGGGATCCTTTTCATGTAAAAGAAATCGTTCGATGGAAGCAAGAATAAAAAAAAAAAAAAAAAAAAAAACATGGCCTCGGCCTACAGGGAATTACGAAAGCTGTATATAAACCTTTCAGTCCGGAAAATCTCTCCTAAGCTGAATAAAACTCTCTGGAGACAGCAGATATAGTGTGAGACGTGGCGTAGTGTCTTGGTGTGTGGTCAGATGTCGCTTGTGGTGTGAGGTAGAGTGTGCTTTGAGGAAAAGACGTCGTCATATACAGTGCTTTAATCATTAACCTCGTCCCCCTTCTCTCCCCTCCACAACACCCCCACCACCACCACTTCCACCACCACCCTCTGCTGTGCTTTGATTACATCCCTTCACTGACTCAGTGATGTGCACTGCCCGCTTCCGCAGTACACAAGTTAACATTGTATCACTAGTCTCTGATAAGATTAATATAATTGCCTGGAGGAAGCAAGACATTTTATAAAATTGATAAGCAAGACATTCTTTATAATTAATGTCGTTTGCTGGTAAAATAGCATTCCGTTCTCTATATGTTCACCGAGCCTAGTTTTACACCCAGATTCAGAGCACCGTAAATCCAAAGGCGTTATATCCAATGAGCCATCGTGACTCCTAAATTAGCAGTGTTCTTTAACTACTAGCTTTATCCAACCATGTAACTACAAAAGAACTTTCCTAAACTGCCACAATATTCTAAAGTAAGCATTGGTAAAATACAAAAATCCATCGTAAAGAAAAGATCAATGCCTTATCCAAGTAAAGCCTTTTGGTATTAGTCAAAACATATTATCATGCCGAAAGCTACCAGCGATGGAAGAGAGTTTGAGTCATAACAATGGTATGTATTCCACGCTGGTCGCATAACATTTAACAGCAACCAGTATTTCATTCATATTTTAATGAGTTGTATTCATGCAGGCATCAGAGACTTCGAAGTACTTCTCTCGGGTCTTTTTTATTCCCATACTGTTGCTTCATATTCTCATTTAACAGGCTTCAACGTGGCACATAATTTTCTTACATTCACGAGCAGAATATTTTGTTTACGAGTGGCCATAACATCTCACTAGCAAAGTAGCGAGTTAGCCGAGAGTCCCGTTTTTACCTAATCCGTAGGTTTGGCACACCACTCGTCGCTCAGTCTGATAACGTCGCAATAGGCCGTTCTCCCTCCTTTTGTATTTATGATTAACCAGCGGTCAGTAGGTGGGTGGCTTTAGAAATTTCATATTAGTGTGCAGGAGAGTCGGGACAGGAACTCTACAATTCAGGGTGCGGCTATCACTCACGTCCCAGTGAAACTGATACATTAAACATAGTCTATTTACAACTGTACATAGTCTATTTACAACTGTAGCAGAAGCTATCAGAACTGCTATCACTTTCATAGTCACTAGAATAATGTCCATATTGAGTGCATTCCTGTATAACCCTGACAGTGTAGCAGGCTTACCCAAAGCAGCTGCCAAAGTCTTCAGTCATGATGCAGTGCCAGCGTACGACAAAGCTTTGATGTATTATGGAGAAGCAGAGCTCGGAACTTTAAATATGTTGAAATAGACCACTATTTGACAAAAATAAAATAATGTAAAGTTGGAAAAATTTTAACTCAGTGGAGCCATCTAAAATCTCTTCTGGTTAGAGAATTTCAAGATAAGTATATTTATATGGACAACTATGCTGGCAAAACAATCCTGTAAGGATGATTTCAGAGACCACCTGCACCGTGTGCATAAACATTTGTTATATATTGCTAGTAAGTGCTGCTTGGCGTGAGCGAGTGATTTCAGCACAAATCCGGGAGGAATCAGTTGTATGTACGGTATACAAAACGCCTGAAAATCTCATCATAATATCTGCTTATAGACCTGCGCCAAAAGACTCAGACCCCCAGAATGCTGCCAGTCGTTGAATAGAATCTGCTAGCAGCTAGACCAATGAACAGATGAGCTGAACACCGAATTTGAAGAGTATCATAAGGCTTCATTATTTATCTTTACGTTTATGAAATATTCTTTCATTTCTTTTATGCCAAATAACCAGATTAGCCAAGTTCTGTATTTTGTCCAGTGCTAGCAAGTAATGTAATGCATTTTGAGAAAATTTAACTGATATTTATTTTTTTTCATAGTCCAGTGACAGTGACTTGATGCAATACTGAATTAGTTATTATAAATTTGAGATGTGTTACAAACACACTAGAGAAACAACTTTGCATGTTTTTTTTTAATTATTATTTTCATTGAGCATCGGAAAATATTAAATACAACTTTGGAAATAATGTAAAAAAGTTCATATAAAGACGTTTTATGAAAGCCAACACATTTCCTATCTAGCTGGTACTAGTCAGTGACTCGTAAGCCTAATATATTTCTCATACCCGTGTAAAATTCATATCTTTTTTTTTTTTTTATCAACATACTTTACTCCAGTTATATGAGGATAATATAAGTGAAGAAGACAAAATAGATCGCTAAGGAAAGTATTATAAAATAGTCTTATTCAACAAGAAATCCTGTTATCAACGTTTCCATGCCGTTACATGACCGATATTATCAACACTTCCATGCCGTGCCGTTACATGGTCGAATGGTAGGTGTGTATGTGCATGTATACCTGTATACTGTATGTACGTACGGCGTGCCTGTATAGCTCCCCGCCACGACCCTTCCCCACATCAGTCGGACCGGCTTCGTGATGGATGTGGATGTGGGGTGCTGTTCCCAGGGTCCCCCCCCCCCCGCCTCTCCTTCCCCCAGCCTCCCTCCTGCCCCTTTCCCTCACCTCGGAAATCCATTACTTCCAAAATATGGACTCTTAATTAACAACAAAAGGCCCGTCTGTTGGCTGTTTTTCAGTGAGCTTTTAATTACCTAACGAGCTTGGTGAAGGCCTTTGAGTGTGTGTGTGTGTGTGTGTGTGTGTGTGTGTGTGTCTTACTATCATTATCACCAATGTTATCGTAATCACACTATCATCACCTTTATCACTCACTGTTTTCATGCCGTACGAATATTATATTATTATTATTATTGAAAAAAAATTTATTGTTAAGAATATTGTAGATGTTTTTATTTCATCATCATCATCATCATCATCATCATTAGCAGCAGCAGCAGCAGCAGCAGCAGCATCGATACAGCCTCGAACATCCACATATTAACCCACATATTAACCCAGTAGACCAAGATAGCTCAAAATGAATTTGTCTTAGTTTTCTGTCCTCTTTAGTTTTCTTTCTCTGATAGAGACAAAGTTTGTCACGATTACATAAAAAAATGCTTTTGTAAATTTTAGCACTAAGTTACAAATGCCTGATACGACAGAATGGCATTACATAACGTATAGACACAGTATCCACTTTCGGTAGGAATCCAGAGCATAGAAAGCAAAGCCATCAAAAGAGAAAGCCAGTGAATTAAAAAACGGACGACTACAGGTTGTACAACAGGAAGGAATACATACGTATAACATGTAGTAACCAGCGGCAAAAAGGACTGGAAGAGGTTACAGTCTCCTGGAGGCGACCGCAGCACAACAACAGCAGGAGGCAATTCTGCCCCAGACAAGGAGACGGTCACACCCAAATCTTAGAATATAGAAAACACTGAAACCCGGAATATATCAGCAGCGACAAGTACTGGACCACATTCAAGCCTGCGACGCAAGTAGAAGAAGTGTATCGTACAAACATGTCTGAATAGAACTTCATTGTGCCAGAAGTACTGTGTAACGAGATGATGATAAAATACAAGAATATGGTCACAAGAGATTTTCACATATTTTCTATTTAATACACTGGTGTTACAATTTAGACTGCCCTCCGGCTTCATTCTTTCTCTCCCGTCACTCGATTTTTTGTCATGCACAGCAGTCTATTCCGGTGTAAACTCGGAATACCTCCTTCCAGTTCTCTAAAAATAATATTAAAAACTCCCTTGAGTATGCAGTATTATGATATTTGCCGCATATTTTTTTAATGTGTAAGCGTCTGCTATATTGTTCTCTTAAGGTTTGACTGCGGTTTTATATTCCTTATGGTTGGTTTTGGAAGGAGGTGAAAAGGGTGCGAAAGGGAGAGTCTGGGAAAGAAGAACGAGTAAAAGCAGAGGATGGAAGGATGTTAATTGAGATGGATGCAGTAAGGATGAGATGGGCAGAATATTTTGAAAGATTGTTTAACGTAGAGGAGGAAAGGGTGGCTGAGATTGTGGCGGATGGAAGGGTGCAAGGAATAAATGTGTTGGGAGAGTTGAATGATTCTTTGATCTCGAAGGAGGAAGTGGAGAAGGCAGTAAAGGAGATGAAAACAGGGAAAGCTGCAGGTATGGATGGGTGTGCTGTGGAATGCCTGAAGGGTGGTGGAGTGACTATTGTTGACTGGTTAGTAAGATTGTTGAATGTGTGCTTTGTGAAAGGTATGGTGCCAATTGATTAGGCAAGTGCTTGTGTGGTCCCGTTGTATAAAGGCAAGGGTGATAAGTATGGATGTACTAGCTTTAGGAGTATAAGTCTGTTGAGTGTTGTAGGTAAGGTTTATGGTAGTGTTAATTATGAGAGTTAGAGAGGATACAGGGGGAGTGATTGTGTGATGAGCAGTGTGGCTTTAGGAGAGGGAGGGGATGTGTGGATCAGGTGTTTGCTGTGAGACAAGTATGTGAAAAGTATTTAGCGAAAGGCAAGGATGTGCTTTGGGCATTCATGGATTTAGAGAAAGCGTATGATAGAATTGATAGGGAGGCTTTGTGGACTGTTTTAAGATTGTATGGACTTGATGGTAAGTTACTAAAAGGGGTGAAAATTTTTTATGTAAATAGTCTAGCGTATGTAAGAGTGGGAAATGCTGTGAGTGATTGGTTTCCCGTGAGAGTGGGGCTCCGACAGGGATGTGTGATGTCGCCTTGGTTGTTTATATGTTCATGGATGGTGTTGTAAGGGAGGTGAATGCGAGAGTTTTAGGTGGAGGTCTGAGTCTGGTGAATGTTGATGGTGGAGAGTGGAATCTGAAGCAGCTGCTGTTTGCAGATGATACTGCACTGGAGGCTGATTCAGAGGAGAGATTGAGACAGTTGGTAGAGGAATTTGGAAGGGTGTGTGAAAGGAGGAAATTGAAAGTAAATGAGAATAAGAGTAAAGTGATGAAGTGTACGAGGTTGGTAGGTGGTAGAGGGATGAATATAGTTTTGAATGGTGAGTTGCTTGAGCAGGTAGAGTGTTTTCAGTATCTAGGGTCACATGTTGCTGTGGATGGAAGAATAGATGTAGAAGTGAAGTTTAGAATAAATGAAGTAGGAAAGGTGCAGGGAGGAATGAAAAAAGTGTTTAGATGTCGTTCGCTTAGAGTGGATGAAAAGAGAAGGCTGTATGAGGGTGTTGTGGTACCGACTGCGTTGTATGGGGCTGAAACATGGAATATGGGTGTAGCAGAGAGGAAAAATTTGAATGTAATGGAGATGAGGTGTCTGAGGAGTATGTGTGGAGTGACGCGTATGGATCGAGTGCAAAATGATGAAGTGCGAAGAAGAACGGGAGTTGTTCGGGAGATGGCTGGTAGAGTTGAGCAGAGGGTGTTGCGATGGTTTGGGCATATGGAGAGAATGGATAATGAGCGATTGGTGAAAAAGATAACTAGATCTGATGTGAGAGATGTAAGGCTGAGAGGAAGACCACGAATAGGATGGATGGACAGTGTGAAGAGAGTGCTGGATGCGAGAGGGATGTCTGTTGAGAAAGGAAGAGTGGCTGTGCGTGACAGAAATAAATGGAGAGAAAGTGTGAATGAATAAGTGATGACGCAGCCCTGAGGGGATATTCTCCCGCATTTGGTCTGATCAGCTAGTCAGGTCAGGTGCGGGTAAGGTGATGGGTCTGTTATGATGTGGCAGGGGTAAACCAGCTCTGCTGTCGGGCCCTGCTGCGGATGTCACTGATTGCATTGCGCAGTTGACCCTTGTGAGGTGTGGTGCGGTGAGGATCTGTCCGTTCTCCCCTTTGGGGCTAAGATGCGAATGAATGTGTTTGAATGGATGAGTAAATGGGGAGTGTGTCGTCTTGTCTCGGCTACCTCCCTTTCCTTGGGGGAAGCAGCCTAGGTATATAGACAGATAGATGGTTGGTACATGTGAAAACTTTCCCTCGCCAAACTTCCAAATAGTTTTGCCATCTGGAGTTCCTATAAACGTTATCATTGTGGAAGAATTTGATGTATTGAGTGGACATTGGGAGACACCGACCGGTATTTGCTACCAAATATCGTGTGAAAAAATATATAATAAGATCTGAAGAGTTTCTCTTTGTGCACCTTGTATCAGAAACGGTGGTCAGTGTCCTCACTGTACACGTGTATGTTCAAGTGTGACTGATGCAGAGATGATGCATGACTGACTCAGGTGTGACTAAAACAGGTATGACTGGCATAACTGCAAAGGTGTAACGGACACAGGTATGATTGGTATGCCCGGTAGGTGTGACTGACAGGTATATCTGGTATAACTGACACAGGTGTGACGGACAGTTGAATGACTGACTCGAAAGACACAGGTGTACTGACACAAATATGACTGGTATGATTGACCCACATTCGACTGACGTGTCTGATGGACATGACTGACGCAAGCGCGACTTACACGTGTAACATTGTGATTGACACAGGTATGACTAACACGGCTGTGACTGAGGCGCACGAGCAATACCTGATAAGCAGTAATATAGGGAACCCAAAGGCTCAGTCTACGAAGTTGTTCTAAAATTTAGCCAAATGAGGGTAAATGTTTGTGGAGATCAACATCAAGCATGCATATGTAATCGAAATATGAATTCAGTACCTAATGAGTTTAGTTTTATATTATTCTTTTCAGTTCGATTATTATTTTTTATTCATTCACATTATAATATCAGTCGTTTGGGTACATTGCCACTCTTATTTTTTTCGTTTCCACCTGACGATTCTGTTCAACTTAGGAATGGTGTATCGAACAGGTGTTAATGGAGATCACTGGTATCCCACTGAGTGTGAAAGACGCTTCCCAATTGAACCATGGCAGATAAATCCTTTCACTATCATTCTTCTAATCTAAATATAATCATCCTGGATGTGCCATAATAAAGTCGAAATAATGACAGGATATTATAAGGGGTAAATGCTTAGCCGTTTCTCTATGACGTATTTTGCAGTAGGTTTTGTTAGTTCTCACACCAGACGATTTGGTTCAATTTCATAGACTGCAGACTGTGTGTGTGTGTGTGTGTGTGTGTGTGTGTGTGTGTGTGTGTGTGTGTGTGTGTGTACTTGCGTGCGTGCGTGTTGATTTTAAAAACCTCTTTGAAGTGATAAAGGTTTCACGTCGAAGTAGCACTATGTGGACTAACTCACACAGTTTGAATGTATGAGACGGGCAGATAGCCTGAGGTTGTTTGTCACGTAAACGCAGCCAGGGACGTCGGGTGGTGTCCAAAGTTCTAACTGATCTGGGCTACGGTAGCCTTGCCTCAGGCTCTCCAGTGCTCCAGGACCCAGGTGTGTATAGTAAGAGTTGGTTGTTGTCCTTTTTCATCACGTCAGACATTTTCCTCTCGTAAATCACATATGTATACAACTTAGGTTGAAAGGTCTAAAACTGTCTCAGGGGGTTGTGGACGCATTTAATAAACAACAACGAAGTGCTTTGGTTGTGTTTATAGCATAAAAGAAATCGAATCTTCCAAATCTTGCTTAATCTAATTTAGCTGAAATTATGCCTAGCTTTCCTAACGTACAGTACGTTGTAAAGCTGGGTTACGTTACTATGCGAATTTCCAGTTTTGGGTGCAGTAAAAACCTGCATAATGCGTTATAGCATTTACCGGTGTTTGGCCCTGGCATGTACGGTACATCAATCTGCATGTGAATATATGGCACCAGGATACTGGTAGGGTAAAGCCCATGCCAGAAAGATTCAAAGAAGAATTGACGATCGTTCGCCTATAGTAACTATAAGATTTTGCAGGAAGGACAAGGAAAGGGGAGTGCTGTCTTGCCATGTCTTGATCTTCCTGTACAAACAAATCTTAGTTATGACAGGAAATTAATCATAGATCTCCTAGTGAATGACAGCCGTGGGAGACAGATGATCCAGGATTATGTTGAGATGGAGGACTGAGAGTAGGTGGATGGAAGTGGGTTGGTGTGCGAGGACTGAATAAGGAGGGCCACACAGGCCCTCCTTATTCAAGGTTAACACTGGTATAATGGAAGGCAGACAGGGAAAGGTGGGTGCAGACAGACATCATCACAGCTGCGGTAACGTGATGGATTTTGCACATTAAGCAGTAATATGCGTATTGTTAACTGTCCATGTGAACATAGCACGTTGTTGTCGTCATATCTTATCTCAATCGATCAGTCATAGAACATCACGAAAAATAGTCTTATATATATATATATATATATATATTGCTTATATATATATATATATATATATATATATATTGCGTATATATATATATATTGCGTATATATATATATATATATATATATATATATATTTAGTTGCAGATGCACCTCTCGGCGTGCGGTGGCATAGGCAGGCGTGTGCTAATGAGGCATGTATCATCTCACCCCCATCAAATTCTCATTCATATCAGAAATAGGATGTCATGTGCATCTGCCTGCAGGTATTGGGCCCGTATTTACGAAGAAAGAAAAGACCATTTTCATGTTGTTAATTACACACATGCCTGTGAAGTGAAAGTGGGTGTTATTATGTTTTGATTGGTGCGCACGTGTGCTTGTTTGTATGTTTCCCTATGAGTAACTTAACTCACACAGTTTTAATTCGATTTTAGCCAGACTTGCAGGAAGGACTGAGGGTTAACCGAGCAGCTGACCCATTCTTACTGAGAACAATAGGTTAATTGCCCAGAACACAAGCTTAGGTAAGTGTTTGACCTACCACGGTCAACTTCAACAGTATCTGATATAGAATAAAGTTGTGGAAGGGTTGGAGACAAGGCAAGAACGAAGTGATTCGATTGTGAGAACCAACAGTCAAGGTCACGGGATCAAAGTTCGACCCGTGTGTCTCTGGGTGAACAAAATAAGTACGGTAAAACAGTTTGATCTAATTTGGGCGAAATTCTGGTGAAAGTGTTGAGGATTAGCCAAGGGGGGAGAGGAGCTGACCTGCCGTTTTTCGCAGGTGTAGTGATATCAGCGAATTGAAGTGATTATTGTAGATTTTACCAATCAAAATATCACACACACTTTTGCTTTGCGAGTGCGGGTGCACTGATATTAGTGGATTGTTTTTTTTTTTTTTTTTTTTTTTTAATGCAAGGAAGCAGGAACCAAAGGCTAGAAGCCCGCATAGATTGTTCCCTCCAGGAATAAATAAAAACAAGGTAGAAGGAAGCCAGATTCCAGATCCGTTCATTTCGAGATGCCTGGGCATGCTGTCTCTAAAAGCCTGAAGGTCATAGGCAGTAAGATATACAGGCATGTGATGACAGTTCCAGAGGTGACCTGTTGCATACTTGAAGGACTGGGAGTAACGATTAACTCCTGCATTAGATTTGGACAGAAAAGGGATGAGAGTTTGCAGCTAGGCGGGTGTTACGCATCTGCTGTAGTGGCGGAAGATGCATGCAGACAGTTCAAAGGAGCAGTGACCACTGAAGTAGCGATAGAAAAAGAGATAAAGATGCAACACTGCGGCGAAGAGACGGAGGTTGAAGGGCGCCAGTAAGAGGAAGAGAGATAATGAGACGAATAACCTTTGACTCCACCATGTCGAGAAGAGCTGTATGTGGGGAGCCTCCCCACACATGAGAGTTGTACTCTACATAGGCAAAAAAAAAAAATGTATAAGTCAACAAGTGTGCAGTGGGAAAGAAGGCACGGAGATGGCTAAGCACACATAATCTTTTAGAAGCAGATTTTTACAAGAAAGGTAATATAATCTTTTCAAAATGAATCCTGAGAGAATGAAATCCCAAGTATATTCAAAGATGATACAGGACTGAGTTGGAGATTGTTAAAAATTAGACGACACTCTTGTGGTAGATTTTGGTGTGTCCAAAGATGTAAGAGCTGAGCTCTTGATGCATTAAAAAGAACAAGATTACTACTACCCCAGTCAGAGGTAAGAGCTAAGTCAGATATTAAGTGTGCCATAGCCTCATTCCTTGTTTTTTTAAGTGACTGCTGAGATGGACACTGTGGGAAGCAGATGGAAAGGTGAAGAATGGAGTCATCAGTGCATGAATTGATAGGGTTAGATGTATAACTTAGATTCAGAATGTTATCGGAGAATAGAAGGAAAAGAGTTGGTGATAAGACAAAACCCAGAGGAACACCACTCTTGATAGCTGAAGGAGAATTGTGATGGCCGTGTACAACAGCAACCATAGAAAACCAGAAAGAAAGCTAGAGATGAAGGCAGAGATAGAACGATAGAAACCGTAAGAGGGCAGTTTGGAAATAAAAGGTTTATGCCAGACTTGATCGAAAGCCTTTGAGATGTCAAGTGCAGCGGCAAAGCTTTCACCAAAGTCCCGAAATGAGGTTGACCATGAGTCTGGAATGAAGGTAAAAAGATTGCCAGTGGAGCATCCCTGGCAGAACCCACACTAATGATGGAAAAGAATGGTATGACAGGAAAGGTGCTTTAAATGTGTGTTGTTAAGAATAGATTCAAAACTTTGGACACACAGAATTTTAGTCATTGGACGGTAGTTTGAAGGCTGGGAATTGTCACCCTCCTTTGGGACAGGCTGAATGAGAGTAAACCTCCAGCAAGAAGGAAAATTACAAGTTGACAGACAAAGGTGAAACAGTTTACCCAGACAGGGTGTATGCACAGATGCATAGTTCTTGAGGACAGCAGGAGGGACCCCATGAGGTCCGTATGCACCTTGTTAATGTTTAGGCCAGTGATGGCAGAAAATACTCAATTGCAGAAATTTTAATGTCAACCACGCGGAAGTCAGATGAGGGACAGGGGGGAGGGGGGGAACAACACCAGAATTGTCTAAAGTAGAATTGGAGGAGGAAGTCTGAGGGAAGAGTTCTGCTTTATCAGTAGATGCAACAGCCACTGAACCATCAGAGTGGAGAAGAGAGGGGGGAAAATTATGAAGTTGGCAAGGAGCCAGAAGGAGCAAGAGGAATTTGAATCTGAGAGTTCAGAGCATTTAGTACAAATGAAATTGTTTTTAGCAGAGCGAAGGACAGACTTAGCATGGCTTCTGGGTAGAGACATAAGAGAGACGAGATATATATAGGAGTGGTTGACTCCGGTACCTTTTGTAGGCCCTCTCCTTGTTGTGGGCAGCATTAGAACAAGTGTGATTAAACCTTTTTTTTTTTTTTTTTTACATTAGTCTCAGGATAAGAGAAAGGAATATGTGATTCCATCCCTGTGAGAATAACCTCTGTAATGCACAAGGCACGCTCAGATGGCTCTTGGCCCTGGAAGCAATATAATCCAGGCAAAATCAAAGAAACACTGCCTGAGGAACTCCTAATAAGCAGCACCCAGGTCACTTTTTGGGAGGATCCTTAAGCCTTACTGGAGTGATAGGACGGGTCAGTGTAAGAAGTTGTAATCAGAGGAGTCCAATGGAGAGAAAAATTAACAACATAAGCAGAATGATTAGTTTAAATAAAAGGTCAAATATGTTAAAACTCTTTCCAAGGTAGTCAGGGTTATGGGTAGAGTGCTGTACAAGGTACTGCAGGTCACCAAGGATAGAAATGATGTAGACTTGTTCACCAGGTGGATCAGTGAAAGAAGAGGAGAGCCAAAAATCGTGGTGAACATTGAAATAATGAAGAATGGAAATTTCGGAGTGTGGAGGAAATGATTGGATGCGTTCCATCTTAGAAGTAAGATAATCAAATGATTTTTTTATAGTCAATAGAATTAGAGAATAAGTACACAACACATATATATTTATTCAGGAAATGATAGGATAGCCAGAGTTTATAGATTTCAGAAGGTTCAAGTTCAGGAACACAAGAGCAAGATGTGTTGTTACGTACATATACACAACAGCCACCTTTGGCTTTGAGGTGAGTATAGAGAAAGTAGGCCACCTTTGGCTTTGAGGTGAGTACAGAGAAAGTAGGCCACCTTTGGCTTTGAGGTGAGTATAGAGAAAGTAGGAGGATACAGAGAAGGCCTTTGCTATTAGTCACTTCAGACAACAGAGCCTCAGTAAAGAAGAGAAGGTGAGATTTAGAGGAAGGGAGATGTTCTTCAACAGAAAGAAAATAAGAGGAAAGGCCACGAATGTTGCAGAAGTAAACGAGAAGTGAGTCAGGTGGTGGTTCCATGCATCTCTTGTCCATCACTGCAGAGCGGCGGGTGGTGGGGGCTTTTATGTTCCACCTTACGTCTTCCCCGGGGAACCTGTGGCAGGACGTTGAGATGCCAGTGTTCATTCTGGAATAATAAGTGTGGTGTGTATTGTGCATGTAGTTTGGTGTTGACAGTTAGCAGGAAATTGTATGGGAGAGTATGCTGGACTATTCTCTTTGTTACTGAAATGCTGCAAAGGTTCAGCAAAGGAGATGGTCAGAAGCAAGTCCCGGGGATGATGATACGGGAGCTCCAGCTCCCCCTTTCATTCACCTTAGGAGTACTGTCAGTTCGACTGGTGCTACAGTCCTTTCCCTAGATAACGCAGATATTACCAGTACATCCTACCTGCCTTTGCTTAGCGAACATGTGTGTAATGATAGTAATGTGTCAAAGTGGGTAACGCAGACATTACTGGTGCATCAGGTAGATATGATAGACATATTGTTTGAACTGGTGGTGAAGGACAGAAATATTCCATCATCCCACACGTTAATTAATTCCAGCTTAATGGACTTTCCAGAGGCTCCTCAATGCCATTTCATGGCTGCATCGCAAATTACTGAAATGTAGTCGGTTTCAATGCTATATCTTTTGTAGGAGCATATAAATAATTAAATTAGGTTAGGGTAGGGTAGGGTAGGATGTGTGTATTATGTTGGATAAACTGCGTCTGTATTTTTATGTTAGTCCGTATGAAACCACTGTTTCCGCAATACGGTATTATTAAACATAGGGAAGACAGAACCTCTTGAAATGGTTAATTGGTTGCTCTCTGTCATTTTAATCTTAATCATTTGGGAATGGAAAATTGAATTACGAAAAACGTCATTGTACTGAACGGGAGTCTGGTGTTGCATCAGTGTCACTGGGTGTAACGTTTGCCTCCTGTATTAGATTCTTAGATGGTCTCCTCGTGGCATGTCGATAAAAATTCAGTTCCGTATCGTTGAAGCATTTCCATTTCACGATTGAGCCGATACTGATTTTTTTTCCAACAAGGGATCAACCATTATTGCGTGTGTCACATTCACTTGATCGCCTCAGTTAAGTTCAGTCTCATATCAGCTCAGCACGTGATAATTACGGCAGCTGACTTTTTTCTTTTTTTTCGTGCCTTCTTTTCAGTGCGTTCACGTAATTTAAATATTCTCACTACCTCCCGACAGTTTTATTCAGCTTGGCTGATACTGAATGGTATCACTGAAGTCAAAACAGCGGGGACTAAGAAGGTCTGAATTAGGGGGACAGCATGCACCACGGTTCGAATCCAAGAGGTGACTGGAGATTTTTCTGTCCTATAAGCTCTGCCAGGGATGTTGGTGATCTCTTACGGCTTAATTGACATGGCTTAGGGTGGCTTAACTTGGGCACATCCTTGACTTACATACTTCAAGGCCCCTAGAGTAGTAATAAAGGAGTGTGTGTGTGTGTGTGTGTGTGTGTGTGTGTGTGTGTGTGTGTTAACGAGACGATGTATGGAAACTATAATTATGTCGTCTAAGAGATATTAGGTAAAATGACCCTTACTATACCCCCGTAAATAAATAACATTTGCATATAAATGAAATTAAATTCAGGGCTCATTTTCCCCGTCACATTCGTTTCTGTCTGTCTGTCTGTCTGTCTGTCTCTCTCTCTCTCTCTCTCTCTCTCTCTCTCTCGTCTGTCTGTCTGTCTGTCTGTCTGTCTCTCTCTCTCTCTCTCTCTCTTGTATCGGTACACGGCTAGCTCTAAATATCGTGCCACCGCTAGCACCAATAAAATGTATCGTCGCACTGCTGGCCACCAATTTAATGTAGCCGTTATGGAGTAGCAGTTGACTACATATTAAGTGTTCTGCTTTATAGTATAACTAGACCACCGTGTTGGATCGACGACACTGTCTGTAGTACACGTCAGCTACTCGCCGTCACTGCCCGACACTTCCCACCAAAGGTCCTCTGCCACGAGAAGGTGGAAGCTGGTCTGTTATTAAGTGGTAGTGTAAGGTGACAGAAATGAGCAGATTAAATCTCTCTTTATTGGGCACAGAATAATATAAGTGCGACCCGAGAGATATGTAAGAGCGATACAACCTCCCTTTAAAACTGTAAAACGGCCTCTGACGCTGTACACTCACCGAACCGACTAGGGCGCGGTGCTGAGGTCAGCTACTCGTAAAAAGTGAGGTGCCGAGCATTACATATACTCTGGGCTTATGCAAAAAGTAGAGATAAATGACAACTCTACTAGCACATTATACACCTCTATAAAATGGTATTAAGTACATTCACATATACCAACATAATAAATGGTTCCCCAGGACTTTACACTTACGCACTATTCAGATATCTTTTCACTTCTCCTAACCTTCATTTTATAATTGAAACAGGGTGGCACTTGTGGTCTGCCATCCACCTTCTTCCTATACCACAGCTAACAGCGAAATGATATTTGGTTGTTCATCATTCACACTTCATTACACACTGTTAATTATGATTAAACAGCTTTAAAAATTATTATGCAAAATGTGTGATACTACAACTTCATATGGAAAAAGATGTTGACACCAGAACATCGCTCGGCCACACCATTGACGTCCTCGTCGACATTGTTGTCCTAACTACCGTGTAGCCTAACCAGAGTGTAGGGTAGCTAACTATTCAGGAACATCCACTTGCAATCCTCGAGTACGGACACGTGGTATCAGTGGGTTCATTAATTGGCGCCTTAAATAGTAGCCTAAACCACAAACACAGGACTTAAGATAGGAATCTCGCACTGGCAGAATAATGGGAGGAATTAATATGCACCACTTCAGTTTATCTGCTCCACTTAACTCACTGGTAATTAGTCCCCTTACAACAGTAGAGTAAGATTTTCTGTTTCACCTTCAGGAACGAGCGATTGCAAGGGTTACTGGTTCACAGCATATCCCTTTAGCACGTATCGTATCCCAGCACTGAACACCAATTTAATGTATCGGTACACGGCTAGCACTAAATATCGTGCCACCGCTAGCACCAATAAAATGTATCGTCGCACTGCTGGCCACCAATTTAATGTAGCCGTTATGGAGTAGCAGTTGACTACATATTAAGTGCCCTGCTTTATAGTATAACTAGACCACCGTGTTGGATCGACGACACTGTCTGTAGTACACGTCAGCTACTCGCCGTCACTGCCCGACACTTCCCACCAAAGGTCCTCTGCCACGAGAAGGTGGAAGCTGGTCTGTTATTAAGTGGTAGTGTAAGGTGACAGAAATGAGCAGATTAAATCTCTCTTTATTGGGCACAGAATAATATAAGTGCGACCCGAGAGATATGTAAGAGCGATACAACCTCCCTTTAAAACTGTAAAACGGCCTCTGACGTTGTACACTCACCGAGCCAACTAGGGCGCGGTGCTGAGGTCAGCTACTCGTAAAAAGTGAGGTGCCGAGCATTACATATACTCTGGGCTTATGCAAAAAGTAGAGATAAATGACAACTCTACTAGCACATTATACACCTCTATAAAATGGTATTAAGTACATTCACATATACCAACATAATAAATGGTTCCCCAGGACTTTACACTTACGCACTATTCAGATATCTTTTCACTTCTCCTAACCTTCATTTTATAATTGAAACAGGGTGGCACTTGTGGTCTGCCATCCACCTTCTTCCTGTACCACAGCTAACAGCGAAATGATATTTGGTTGTTCATCATTCACACTTCATTACACACTGTTAATTATGATTAAACAGCTTTAAAAATTATTATGCAAAATGTGTGATACTACAACTTCATATGGAAAAAGATGTTGACACCAGAACATCGCTCGGCCACACCATTGACGTCCTCGTCGACATTGTTGTCCTAACTACCGTGTAGCCTAACCAGAGTGTAGGGTAGCTAACTATTCAGGAACATCCACTTGCAATCCTCGAGTACGGACACGTGGTATCAGTGGGTTCATTAATTGGCGCCTTAAATAGTAGCCTAAACCACAAACACAGGACAAGGCCACAATAAGTAGAAGACCAACGCCAGGACCAAAATAGGAAGGAGAAAGGTATGAAGGAAGATAGGACAGTACATAAGGCTCTAAATCAGTCCTGTTCAGGTGGGAGAGGAAGGTAAGCTCCTTTAATACATGAGACAGCCTGTTCACATTCAAGGAAGTAACATTGAATGAAGGTAAAAGGGTCGTAACTGGGATGAGAAGTTCACTGTCAAAGCTAGATGATGCTTGCTAGGCAGAACTGCTATCTCTTTACTGTGTAACTCACAAACATCAGGTGCAACATAGTACCCCTTTACTGTAAGGAATTGATTCTGTGAGGCACAAATCACAGTTACATCCTCTGTCTCAGGAAAGTAAAAGTACTGTTTCGCATGAATATGAGCATGGAAAACTGACTTCAACTGAATGGGTTGGAAGGTGCAACGTTGCAGAGCAGAGGAAGTATTTGTGTCCGACAAGGCCCTCTTACACTCCTCTACCTTTAATGGTACGAAGACAAAATGCAAAGCAGGACATACATGGAGATCAAGAAATGAGGCCTTACACTTCTCAAATTCATCCACAGTCGTTTCTGCTACATATTTCTTGTCATCTGAGACAACCAGCACCTCTGGACCCTCTTCAGTAAAAACAAGTGTACTATTAGCAGTAGCAAAAGGGAAGGAAATGAACCGCCATGCCTGGTATGTTACAGCATTCCTCATAGGTACCAATATCAGGATGCCTTCATGGGTCAACTGGGCCTCTAACAATGGGTAATAATATTCCAGTTGACTCAGATCAAAGAGTGGCATAAGTCCATGCTTCCACATTGCTATATCAAGTGCATTTGTTAATATATTAGTAGGCAGCAATAAAGCATTAACCCTGTTCAAACTTGCATCGATTAAGCCGTCCAACCATATTGGCTTTATGCTTCTCCAAAGCAGTGGTTGACTCGTCGAGAGCATGTAAGTACTCAGCGAATAACACCAAGTTAGCTAGGGTTGGTAGGTTAATTTGGATGTTGTTCACAAGCTCTACTAGATGGTTGGTAGTCCTAATTATCTCGTTAGCTTTGTTAGTGAACTCATCTAACTGTTTATACACATGCATGATTAATCTATTATTGACTTTAGCGGCCAGTGTCAAGTCATGCATCTGTCTACCCAATTGCACTACATCCTTATCTAATGCCATACCAAAGAGTTGTTGAGACAGGATTCCTAGAAAATCCACAAGTCCTCTCTTAGTACGTGCATGGACATGCTTGGAAAGATCAGAGTGTACGTTAGGTAAAGCAACGTGCAAGTTAGTGAGCCTGTCGGTGAGCCTGTCTATATGCCTAGTCTGAAGCTCAACAATTCCATGCAAGGTTCGTTTCAAAGCTTCAGTGTCAGAGTTCGTCAATCGTGGGTTTCGATTAAACATTCTTCCTACTTCCAATAGTTGCTGTCTGAGATTCGACAAGCCCTTGGAGACCTCCTTGACAATATCTGGCGTTTGGAGATAGCCTTCCATTGGATAGCAGATGCATACTGCATCTTCCACTACCACGACTTCTCCAAGTGGGCTCTTCAGTGCTCCTGGCATTAATGCAGTCGTGTCCATGTCCGATGTCGTTCCATAGCCCCAAGCAACGCACGAGAAGTATGAGCCACAGCCACATTTTTTTCTGCAAGAGTAGATACTCCCTTAATCACTCTTGTTGTGGGATCGTAGCTTGCTGCGATACTCTTGGTTAGGGACAGGTACGGATGACGACATAGATCATGCGACGAAGACAGAGGGCACAACACATCAGACGATAGGCCTAGCTCTTGACTTACTAGTTTGATCCTATCAGTATGTACTGCCTCCTGAGTTCCATTAGCTTCATCCTTTATTCTATAAGTATTTCCACGTACTCGTTCCACAACGGTATATGGTCCGCGTGACTTAGGTCTGAGCTTGGAAATTCTCTCAGGGTTGTGGATTATGACCTTCTGGCCTGCCTGTAACGTCTTTTCTTGACTACCTTTGTGTTGTTTCGCCATCATCTCCGCTCTTGAGGCTTTTAATCTTTTCCGTACTTCACTGTGTATAAGTTGGAATTTCAACAACTGTACCTTTGCGTAGTCTTTTTCGTTGTATACTGGAGTAGGAGGTCCAGCCAACAAATCGTAGGGTAACACTTTCTCTTCTCCATAAAGGATATAATGAGGAGACTTCCCAGTTGATGAATTTTCTGAGGAGTTGATGGTCGCCGCTACATGTGGTAACCAGTCTTCCCAGTTATCCTGCTGATTTGAGGTTATTACTGGTCTCAAGACTTCCAGTATCTTCCTGTTTGTTCTCTCCACCAGGCCATTGCTCTTAGGACTGTAAGGCATTACAAAAACTTGCTTTACTCCATACATACGACAGATTTCTTGTAACACCTGGTTACAGAATTCACTGCCATTATCGCTGAGCAATACCTTAGGTGTAGAGTAGGGGCAAATCACTGAAGTCACAAAAGCGTGCGCCACCTCCTCTGAAGTTTTCGTCTGTAAAGGTGCTAAAACAGTGAATCGTGAGAAATGGTCCACTGCCACCAGTACATAACTTGAACCTTGACGACTTCTCGGCAATGCTAAGAGATCAATGGAGACTGTATCCCAGGGTTTTTCCGGTAGAGGATACTCTAAGATGGGAGTCGGAAGTCCCGTCGTTCCTCGTATTTCCGCGCATTTGACGCATACTGACGTGGGCTTCTATGTCCTTCCTCATGGTCGGCCAATAGTATTTCTTTCTCGCCTCACGTATGCATCTATCGCGACCGGGATGACCCGCTTGAGGTACGTCATGAACTAACTGTAGCACGGCTTGCTGTATGGTAGCTGGAACAACCAACTGATATGCAGTGTCCTTCCCTGGGGGTTGCTTATACAAAAGACCCTGTTGAAGATGGAAGTGAGTCATTGGTACTGGGAGTTCAGGTAGACAAGTCTCGTCGCCAGACTCCAAGGCTAGATGACTTGAGACCACATTGCATCATTACATTGTTCCGCTTTTACCGTGTCTGAGGAATACTCAGCAAGAGCAACATCCTCGGCTATGGTAGCAGCAATGTTTCTACTCAATGCGTCGGCTACAACATTGATGGTCTGGTAAATATCTGACCTCTGGATCAAACTCCATTACCTTGCCAAACCAACGCGCAACCTTACCGTGCAAGTTTTTTCCTTTAAACAAGTCGCGTATGGGTGCATGGTCAGTTAAAACAATTATCCGGTAGCCAAAGATAATATCCCGGAAATGTCCTAACGCCCACACGACTGCTAATGTCTCCAAATGTGTCGTCGAATAGCTCTTCTCTGGGGGTCTTAATGCCCTACTAGCATACGCTATGGTATGTGTCTTACCTTGCTCATCCTTCTGCTGTAACACCGCTCCCAGACCCAGACCTGAGGCGTCCGTGCACAGATAGAAAGGTTGAGTATAATCAGGAAATGCTAATACGGGTGTTTCTGACATGGCTTGTTGAGCTTGTTGAAGCTTTTCTCTCCGAGGGTCTCCATTTCCATGCAGCGTCCTTCTTAAGTAGCGTTGTTAAAGGTGATGCTATGATGACATACCTGTGGACAAAACTCCTATAAAAGCCAGTGAGGCCTAGGAACGATCTTATCTGATCCTTGTTCTGTGGTGTAGGAAAATAGGTCATCTAGATACGCTAAGACGTCTTGCCCTAACATCTCGCCAAACAATTGGTTTATCATCCGCTGAAATGTTAAAGGAGCATTACTCAGTCCAAAAGGCATCCGGAGAAATTCAAAGTGCCCACGGTGAGTGCTAAAAGCAGTAATGGGACACGACTCTTCGGTCAGCTCCACCTGCCAATACCCTGATGCTAGATCCAGACAAGTAAACACAGTTTGCAGATGCGGAATCAGGTAACGATCCGGTACTGTTTGTTCACTTGCCGAAAATCCACAACAGGTCTCACACCACCGTCCTTCTTAGGCACTAGAAAAGAGTGGTGCAGGCGAGGAGGAAGGCTGGATAACGTCATCACGCAGCATCCTTTCAACTTCCTCAACCACTGCGCTTCCCTTTGGCTGTGCGGTAGACGGTATGCGGGCACATAAACTGGATTTGTACCAGGGCACAAACCAATATGATGCTTCACCCTATCCGTCCTACCCAGCGCTTCTCCTGGAAGTGCTACTACGTCGGAAAATTCTCTAAGGAGGGCTAGGAGTCGTGTTTTATGGTCTACATTATCCGTGACCTTCACATATTGCTCCAGCTGTTTTTCCTTAGCCAGACGTACGGGTTCCGACTGAGTCGTTGCTTGAGATGTAACTACAGGAGAGATCACCGGCACGTCGTCGACTTCCTTTATGGGGGCACCATAGCACAAGTCGCCTATATAAAACAACCATCTCTGAGCTTAATCTGCGCCACTCACTCATTTTTGCGATGAAGAGGGGCGTCTTCTGGTCTTGGCCAACGCTAGTCAGAGTCGATTCCAGCGACAATGCCTTATGTTTTACAGTCTCAGTTAAGCATGCTACATCAGTTCCCACCGACACGTCAGGTACTCAGACAGGAATTTACAGACAGTTCGACTGGGTAAGTGGTGATTACCACTCACTATAGCCCTGACTTTCTTCCAGTCCATACCCTCCGCTTCGTGTGCATCCGGGGACTCCCTTGACGCTTCACTTGTCGGGGTCACACCTGGTTGGACGGCTCCTGATTGGATGCCAGTTCCAGTTCGTGTTGCTGAGGGATTAAGGCCTACAAACTCTTTCCCATTAAAGGAAATGGAATGTCTTTGAGGGTGTATTACTATATCATACTCCTCCATGGTCTCAAAGCCTAACAGCCCATCAGCTGGCAGAGGAAAATCCTCAACCACATAAAACGTAGCACGTAACACAGGAGATCGTTTATCTGCCCTCAATGTCAACGGCACCTGGCTTACAATCTTCATTCTACTCCCTGTCACACCTGTCAACATTACATCAGGTGGTGATAATGTCCAGTTTGTTAGAGGTATTTCACTTTTAAGTCTTTCCAGCGCTTTACTAGAAATAATGTTTGTACATGCCCCTGTATCTACGATCAGGGACACTTGGCCTTTCCCTATGATCCAAGGAATAGATAATAAGTCCACCTTAGTAATAGCTGCCACACACGCATCGGTGGATTGTACTATTTTAATTACTTTTGCGCGCAGCCCTGAGCTTCCCCCGAACTAGCTGGGTTCCCTAGTTTCTTCCTCTTTTCAGTGACAAAGGGGCAACAGTCCGTTTCATGAGGACAATGCCCATGTTTGACACACCATCTTTTCACCTCTGGCTTAACAGCCTTGGTCCTTTGCTGTGGAGAACTAGTAGCTGTATCTCTCCAGCCCGAAGTTTGCAAGGCTTTGCTAGTTTCTGCATAGCATATGCCTGCCTTCGCCAAAGCCTGACTTTCAGTACAGTTAGGATGCTGCTGTACTATATCAGTAGCCAGATTAGGTACAGGTATCTGCCACAAAGGAGGAGGGTTAGTCTGACTTTGCACGCCCATATTGTTAGTCATGCCCCAGGTATTTGGATAAGGGCCCTGGGTTTGCATGCCAATATTAGTATTCATGCCCCATTGATTAGGATTCTGGGTTTGCATGTCAATATTAGTATTCATGCCCCATTGATTAGGATTCTGGGTTTGCATGCCAATACCATCTGTGTTTATACCCCATGCATTTGAAGAAGGAACAGAAAATAAATTCTGACCAAAACCTTGTGGTGTACTGAAAACATCTGAAGTATACACAGGTATGTGAGTGGTTGTAGTACTATCACTAATGACTGGATTTTGCATATCCTGAGTGACCAAAGGTTCTGTTGTTGTCTCAACTTCCACAGTCTCCTCACTAGGATTACCCTCTAGCAAGACTAGTGGCCATATTGGATCTAACTGATTGCTCTGGGACTGTTGAATAAGTATGACCAGAACGCAAATGCAAAACGTTCAAATCCTCATCCTGTCCTTCAGAAATATCCTCATCACCTTGATCCTCAATATGTCCTTCACTCATTTAATATGTCTGAGCACTTTTATTTGATGTATCAACCTACTCATAAAATGCTGAGTCTAGTGGGGTTAATCTCTATTTCCCTAATTCTACGTCCCCACTTCACTGTATCCATCCAACCTTGTCAATAATATTCCCCTCCCAGTTACAGGAAGATAAACTGACATAAAAAAAAGGATAGTTATGGTAAGTGACAGAACGGAACACATATAAAATACACAGAAAGTACCGGTATATTTTTTTCAAGGGAATTCTGAGAAACCTTTATTTCCACTCATCAACTAACTAACGTGTGTTGATTCAAGCGTGTGTGTGTGTGTGGTTTACTAATGCATGGACACTACCTAGATATGAAAGTCCAGGATGATGTTCCACATTCCACGTTCCACACTCCACCAGACTCCTCCAACCATACGCAGCAGCCCGCTCGCTGTGGGAGTTAGCAAGCGACTGGTTCGGCCTGGACCACGCCAGGCCCGCCGCTTTCGGTCTCCCTCGGCTCGCTTCGGCCGTCCGCGCCTCTAGTTGCTAGAAGTCGTTAGTTGACCCACTCCTCACCGCACTGGCTTGAACTCTCCTTATCTCGCCTCTCACACACGAGAGCGAGATTCTTGCCAGTTTGCGTTTGAAGATGGAGATATCTCGCACACCACAGGGCGAGATAACTGCCAGTTTGTGCTTAAGATAGGAATCTCGCACTGGCAGAATAATGGGAGGAATTAATATGCACCACTTCAGTTTATCTGCTCCACTTAACTCACTGGTAATTAGTCCCCTTACAACAGTAGAGTAAGATTTTCTGTTTCACCTTCAGGAACGAGCGATTGCAAGGGTTACTGGTTCACAGCATATCCCTTTAGCACGTATCAGATCCCAGCACTGAACACCAATTTAATGTATCGGTACATCGCTAGCACTAAATATCGTGCCACCGCTAGCACCAATCAAATGTATCGTCGCACTGCTGGCCACCAATTTAATGTAGCCGTTATGGAGTAGCAGTTGACTACATATTAAGTGTTCTGCTGTTATAGTATAACTAGACCACCGTGTTGGATCGACGACACTGTCTGTAGTACACGCCAGCTACTCGGCCGTCACTGCCCGACACTTCCCACCAAAGGTCCTCTGCCACGAGAAGGTGGAAGCTGGTCTGTTATTAAGTGGTAGCGTAAGGTGACAGAAATGAGCAGATTAAATCTCTCTTTATTGGGCACAGAATAATATAAGTGTGACCCGAGAGATATGTAAGAGCGATACAACCTCCTTTTAAAACTGTAAAACGGCCTCTGACGCTGTACACTCACCGAGCCGACTAGGGCACGGTGCTGAGGTCAGCTAAAAAGTGAGGTGCCGAACATTACATATACTCTGGGCTTATGCAAAAAGTAGAGATAAATGACAACTCTACTAGCACATTATACACCTCTATAAAATGGTATTAAGTACATTCACATATACCAACATAATAAATGGTTCCCCAGGACTTTACACTTACGCACTATTCAGATATCTTTTCACTTCTCCTAACCTTCATTTTATAATTGAAACAGGGTGGCACTTGTGGTCTGCCATCCACCTTCTTCCTATACCACAGCTAACAGCGAAATGATATTTGGTTGTTCATCATTCACACTTCATTATACACTGTTAATTATGATTAAACAGCTTTAAAAATTATTATGCAAAATGTGTGATACTACAACTTCATATGGAAAAAGATGTTGACACCAGAACACTCTCTTTCTCTCTCTCTCTCTCTCTGGGAAGGTGAGAATTGTGAACGTCGTGTGTAGGGTTGCGAGAGGCATGCCGCAAAAGACCTGGGACGAGGTCATAGAGTGTGACCTCCGGGATAAGGGACTGGAATGGAGGTTGCCAGAGATCGAGCACTGTGGAGAGCCGTCATTAGGCGACCAGGGCCAACGCATGCAAGCATTTTGGAGCCTCTCTAAATTATTCAACCAATAGATCATCATCATCATCATCATCATCATCATCCCACGAAAAGGTTACCTCTGAAGTTACTGTGGAGGGACATGAAGATTTGAGTGTAAGGGTTGATGTGATGGTAAATCACCAGGAAACTCTGAGATGTTTGTGCCATATGGGGCGAAGAGCGAGAGACTGACTAGGAGTGTGTATTAGAGTGGAGTGGTTACAGGAGGAAAAAAGGGAGACCGGGAACAAGATGGAGAGAGGGGTCTTTACTGATGAGGGACACTAAATGCTTGAAGGTCTAGTTGTTTAGCCCACCCACACGGGATGCGGCGTCAGGAGAGAGAGAGAGAGAGAGAGAGAGAGAGAGAGAGCTTAGGTAGGTTGTTATATTTATTTACCTGCTAATGTTCACTGTAGCTGGGCTGATTATACCCGACTGAACTGGTAAAGTGCTACAGTTAAATGAATCTCAGTTATGAGGTAGGAATGAGTCTCCTTGTTACTAGTTAAATCAACCCTTCCATCTGACTATGGCTGGCAATTGACTGGGCTGAAAGGGGTTCGGAATCTTTGTTTGTTTAGAATAAATATCATGTCAGAATATTATCTATTCACCTCTAAATACAGCCATTGGCAATACATGAATAATTTCTGGGGTAGTTGGACGAACTGTATGCTGCGTTCTTTTACTGGCTGTGGTAGTCTGAGTGGCTGTGTCTGGGGGTGGCAGTAAGGGTTGTATTCTGACTGGCGTTAGAGATTTTATAACATTCCTCTTTTGCGGTTTATTTTGATGATGATAATGATAGTACAGGCCTATTATCTTAACTTTGGTAGCTTCGGAACGTGGCTGTAGTGAGTTTTGATTTCACAGTTATCAGTCGTGGTCATGGGAGTAATACAGTATACCGACAAAAGGTAAATGGCTGTACTAGGAAGCTGCAAAAGTTTTAGCAGTACCTTCAAAATGGCCAAGTAGGACCACAGATTCTATATATTCACAGTTTATAACATAGGCAACTCTGAGCTGTTGCCAACCCCCTCCATCTGACCAAGCACATAACACCACCCACCTCCCTGCACACCTAAGCCCATAACTGCCCTCTTCACCCCCCCACAATCTTTTCTTTTAAAGGTGGGTGTAAGGAAAACGCCTTAAGCAGACTACATATCCTGGGCCCTTTCAGATTCCTTGCACAAGTCACATTGAAATTTCTGGAAAATCATTTTTTTTTTTACCTTGTCATTATTTTCAATAAAACTACTTGTGAGGCACATATTCTTGCCTTTCACAAGGCACCATTTCACTGTAAGACACATATATATATGTGAAATTTCATCATTGTAGTGAATATTTCTCATGGTTCTGGCCCGGAAACTGACTCAAATCTCCTACGCCCGGTCAGCCTGCTCTCTGCCGTCCAACTCAACGGATGGACACCTATTGATCCTAGTGATAACAACACCCTCCTCTGACTTTGTCAGGTGGAAGGAGGTAAAAATGGCTTCAGCATGCGGGCACCTTCTGTAATCTTTTTCTTTTTTGGTCAAATGGCGGTGGACCAGTACCACAACTAGAATAATACACAAAAAATCAAGCATGTTTGCATGAAATTAAATAAGCCTGATTGGAAATGAGTCTCCTTGATTATTAGTCCAAAGCTACCAATTATCCTGACCACCTGGCCACCAGCTGAAATCAGACAGGTTAGGGATCATTGTCATGTTAAGAAAGACACTCTCATAGTGTATTTATAAGAGACAGTAGTTACATTTTTGGGTGTCAGTGTCTGTGAGTTAATGTTTTCTTTTTTTGTCCCCAACAGACAGAGTACCCGGCAGGCCATCCAGCGGGGTTCCAGCCTGTGCTGGTGGAGCCCTCTTCAGCCCTGCCCAAGCTTCCACCCTCGCTCTCCATTGCTGCCGCCTGCCTCCACCCTCCATAGAATAAAACACACACACAAGCACATATTTCAATATTTTATCCCCGTTTTTCCCCACAGAGCTGAGATATTTCCTTTTCACTTGGGTCTGAATTATATCTTTCTTCCCCTACGGAAATAATGCTCGTATGGTAAAGCTTGTTTTCGTTTCCTTGCACATATATATAAACTCAGACATTAACCATCATACACTGCAGCATATATTACTCTTGTGTCTTCTGAAACTGAATAAGGTTCCTACTCTCAGATATCATTTACCACTTCTCCTCTCCCTCCTCCAGTTATTGTATTTTCCTTTTGATATGAATTGTATCCTCTTCCTTTCTCGTGTGGTCCAGTTTGTTCCCACATCATCTGTACTCAAATATTTTACTATTACGTCCCCTGATTCCGACTTGTATCCCTCTCCTTTTGGTATGAATAATATCCCTCTTTTCACTGTTATATTTCCTCAGTTATTTTTCCATCTCCACCCCTTCATACACACACTTCTCCAGTTCCCCGTCCTAGGCTGGTTTTATTGTTAAGTCCTTTTAACCAGAATTACTTTTTCCTTTGATCTGAATTGTATCCCTCATCCTTTCTTGTTTGCTTCCTCTCTTGGTTAGTTCTCTCTTTGTTCATTTCTTTATCTATTCCACTCAAGCCTAGTCTTCCTCCTTCTCTGTCCTCTTCAGTCTGAGTTATATCCCCTCCTCCACTTTTCGTGTGGTTCATTTATTTCATTTTCTTCCTCGGTTGTGCCTGAATTTCTGTGGACGCCTGGAGCGTAATAATTCTTGTTTTTCCTCTTTTCCTTTTGACGTAGATTTGTCTTCTTCTGGCTGGCTGTTCCTTGACACATTATAGAACAGGACTGGGATCTCACCAGTAAACTTAGCTCCTTCAATATGATGACGTAATTTTGTAGTTTATTCTTGCTGCAACACACGATTTTCCTCAGTTTCGGATTAATGAAGGCTACATCAAACTTCTTTTTAGAAAAGTCTTTCTTAACAGATATCGAAGTCTTTGTAAAAAAGAAAAATAATTTCCTTTTCTTTAAAATAAGTAAAATAAATAAATAAAGTCACTATTGCTCCCAGCAATTGTTTGGTTCTCCCAGTCTGTTTTTTTTTTTTTTTTCAGCTTAAGGAGAGATTTATCAAACTGACGGAGCTAGATATAGCCTTCATTAACCTCTTCACTCCATGGGTTCTCTCCCAAACTGAAAAAATCGTATGGTAGTGCACAGAAAAAATAAAGTCCTTAGTAAAGCGGTTAGCATGTTCATTATGATTTTTGTTCTTGCTACCGCGAAACTTTTTTTTTTTTTTTTTTTTAGAGAGAGAGAGAGAGAGAGAGAGAGAGAGAGAGAGAGGTCTTAGAGCCGAGGGCTTAACCTTTCGGTCCGATGACATTTTTCTTCATTATGTTTTTCATGCCACCAGTGATCAGTCACTACTTCAGTGGCCACTGCTTATTTGAACTCTCAGCTTGCATCCCTCATCCACTACGGCGGGCGTGTAGCATCGGTTTAGCAAAACAGTCTCACCACAAAGTTGC
>NC_137033.1:55424300-55533040 GCF_032717465.1 Coenobita brevimanus | reverse complement strand
CTTTCCACGACATTTAAGAACATAGAACCTAACTATGTTACTGTAGCATTCTAATGGAAATATATATATATATATATATATATATATATATATATATATATATATATATATATATATAGTCGCTACCACAGGATTCAAATTGTTGCACGTAGGGTAAGGTTGTCACCCCAACTCGAGAACTCTCCTGCTACAGCACCAGGTGTCTGTGATTTAACTTTGTGATGACTACCACCAGAATTCGGAAATATGAACGTTACAATCACTTCCAAATACACAACACAGATTAATGGTGTGTGTGTGTGTGTGTGTGTGTGTGTGTGTGTGTGTGTGTGTGTGTGTGTGTGTGTGTGTGTGTGTGTGTGTGTGTGTGTGTGTGTGTGTGTGTGTGTGTGTGTGTGTGTGTGTGTGTGTGTGTGTGTGTGTGTGTGTGTGTGTGTGTGTGTGTGTGTGTGTGTGTGTGTGTGTGTGTGTGTGTGTGTGTGTGTGTGTGTGTGTGTGTGTGTGTGTGTGTGTGTGTGTGTGTGTGTGTGTGTGTGTGTGTGTGTGTGTGTGTGTGTGTGTGTGTGTGTGTGTGTGTGTGTGTGTGTGTGTGTGTGTGTGTGTGTGTGTGTGTGTGTGTGTGTGTGTGTGTGTGTGTGTGTGTGTGTGTGTGTGTGTGTGTGTGTGTGTGTGTGTGTGTGTGTGTGTGTGTGTGTGTGTGTGTGTGTGTGTGTGTGTGTGTGTGTGTGTGTGTGTGTGTGTGTGTGTGTGTGTGTGTGTGTGTGTGTGTGTGTGTGTGTGTGTGTGTGTGTGTGTGTGTGTGTGTGTGTGTGTGTGTGTGTGTGTGTGTGTGTGTGTGTGTGTGTGTGTGTGTGTGTGTGTGTGTGTGTGTGTGTGTGTGTGTGTGTGTGTGTGTGTGTGTGTGTGTGTGTGTGTGTGTGTGTGTGTGTGTGTGTGTGTGTGTGTGTGTGTGTGTGTGTGTGTGTGTGTGTGTGTGTGTGTGTGTGTGTGTGTGTGTGTGTGTGTGTGTGTGTGTGTGTGTGTGTGTGTGTGTGTGTGTGTGTGTGTGTGTGTGTGTGTGTGTGTGTGTGTGTGTGTGTGTGTGTGTGTGTGTGTGTGTGTGTGTGTGTGTGTGTGTGTGTGTGTGTGTGTGTGTGTGTGTGTGTGTGTGTGTGTGTGTGTGTGTGTGTGTGTGTGTGTGTGTGTGTGTGTGTGTGTGTGTGTGTGTGTGTGTGTGTGTGTGTGTGTGTGTGTGTGTGTGTGTGTGTGTGTGTGTGTGTGTGTGTGTGTGTGTGTGTGTGTGTGTGTGTGTGTGTGTGTGTGTGTGCGCGCATCATTAGTCCTAAATCATACAGCCAATAATCAATACATAAGACAGACCAAACTGATCATCCAGTTCTGGATTCCTGCACACGGGCAGCTCTGCCTCGTAAGGTAATTAACCAGTTGCCACCATCAGTGGTGTTTCAACCAAAGTGAAGCATATGCTGAACATGGGATTCGTGCTTTCGGGTTCATTACATCACATCTGCACATGCACACAACAATCCCCTACATTTACAGACCCACTGTAGCCAAAGCTGAAACTATGATACACTTAACCTTTTCGATGCCGAACTATTTTGTTCGATTTACATTTCTGCTTGTGTCATACGATTATAATAAACATTAGGACAGACTTCCAAATTGGTGATTAGATACAGCCTTCACTGGCCCAATAATACGAGAGGCCTTTACTTACCTGAATTATACTGACCTGAATGATCAACGGAAAAATACGATGACATCGGCTTCAAGAGATTAAACTTGACTACATGGGATTTTTAGGCTGAGCGAAATCGTCTGTCGTATCAAGTAGACACCATAAAAGATGTCACAAAACGGGTTAAAATGAACACGCAGCGCAGCCAAATCTGATTTCTCGTAAACAAATACCAATATTTGCAGCCGAGTCTGAAATGCAACCCCACCCCTTGAGTGAGGTATGGCGACGCAAATGGTGGTTTATACTTGTTTTGTTTATTTTTTTCATCGCTTCCACTCTGGACATCGATTACACAGTCCGTTTCCAAATCTCAGCGGTCCTGCGCGCAACAGATGGCCATACACAGTTTCATTTTACGACTTGGGAGCTAATACCCATATGAATACCAAATATGTGGTTGGTATGTCTTGATTCAGGCCTGGTGTAGTGGTATTAGCGGGATTGCCTTTTGGCGTCGGTGGCTCTTGTGAGAGATCGGTTAAGCCTGTTTTTCAATAAAATTCAAATCCCAAACTGTTCCCTCCCCCAGCCTGGGGTCGATCTCACGTTCTTCCGAACAATAACTTAAAAATGACTCGACTTCCCCCAAAAGGATTATTTAAACAGAATAAATTAGCACTTCACGATATTTGTATCGTGAGGGAACCCCACTGAGAGTGGCATTGTTTTATTACTGTATCACACTTTCGATTTTCAAACTCTGCTATGAACATTCCTGACGTTTCTCCGCACCGCTTCAATCACAGAACATCTACCGTATTATTAAAAAAAAATATTGCGTGTGTGTGTGGGGCGGGGGCTTGCGTGCGTGCGCTTCAGTTTCGGCCGAGGTTCAGTTTCCTGATGGGGTAAGAGCCACCCATGCATTTATACAACAAAGTATTAATAGCTTTCTGATTAAAAGCCCCGCTATAACTAACTGGAGTAGTCCATCACACGCACACTATATGAACAAATAAATCATTCACTCGTACAGTATGAAGCTGATATTTATATTTCACACAAAATCAATATGTAACATTTTACAGTTGTGGGTGGCGTGGGTGTTGTTCTGTCTCTGGGTTGTTGTTGTTATTGTTGTTAATTTATTATTGTTGTTGTTATTATTATTATTATTATTATTATTATTTTTATTATTATTATTATTATTATTATTATTATCATCATTGTGGTAGGTGGGGGCGCTCACCATCCACTCACTCAATGTAGTGTTGCTCTCAGGTGTCTGCCCTGTCCTCTCCTCCATCCTTCTTTCCTTCCATCTTCTTCTGTCTTTCTTTCCTTCATTCTTTCCTCGTCCTTCTGCCTACGGGTGACTTTACACTCCCTCTTCTGTCTTTCATTCCTTCATCCTTTCCTCTTTCTTCTGCCTATGGGTGACTCTACACCAAGTGACAAGCCAAATGGTTTCCTGTACACCAGGAAACTATTTACTACGGTGGGTGGTAACCATGTAACCAAATTTTGGCGCCTGGTGGTTTAGTGGGTAATTATTGTGCTCCAATCGGATTGAACTAGTGAAGGTTTATATCCAAGGGGTGATTGTTTTTTTTTTTGCTCACGTAATGCCACTCAGGGATGAGTGAGGTTGGTCACTCTCATCTTAAATGTCAGGACCAACTGCGTAGCCCCGGGCTCCTACGCTCCTCATGGGGCAACGTAGGATTGGATGATGGATGGATGGATGGATTATTATTATCATTATTATTATTAAATGATTGGCATGCCTAATACGACAACTCTACAGATCCCCTTCTTCACAGGGTGTGTTACCCTTACGTTACCTGACTACCTACCGTCACCGCTGTCCATCTCCCCCACTTTCTCCTGCCCTCCCCACACATTTTCTATCCCCTACATCAAACTATGAAGAAAAATCTGTAGTTTACTCCTCCCCATCTCCAACGTCAAACTTCATACATCACCAAGCTTCAAAAGATGTAGTGTTCCTTCCTGTTCCACCCCCACTGCCATCTTAACCCATCCCACCAACTCCTGCTGCCCACCCCACCCACTATTCCTCAACCCATGTTTTAATTAGCACCATACCGGTCTTCCTTCAATAACTATTTTTCACAGCAGATATTCCCCCCCCCCCACCCGTATTTCACATCAACAAACCGCCCACTCTTCTCCACTCAATCCACCTTTTTGTCCTCTGATGTGGTAAATATCATACCAATGTCTCTTCTACCAGTCTACCTTCAGCACTCATATTCACAGGGTATTCTTTCCCAACTTGCCGCCCGCCAGCTGTAGTTCAAATTTCAGTGGATTAATGGAAACAGTGGTTCATACCCTCGTGGTTTTGGGAGGCTCAGTGGCACCTCTCCCATAACAATTAATATGCCATGTTAACAATCTCTCCGCAGTTAGATGACGTATTCCACTATGTCTACTTCACACTTTGGACATAGCCATCGATTTTTTCCCAGGCTTATCAAAATAACAGATACATAATGGATACAGAAATGCATCAAATACAGGTGTTCGTGGACCCTTCGGACCCCTCGCACTTGCTCCTGCGGAGGGCTCTCGCGCTGCTGTAGCTGTGGGCAAAAAATTCTACGGAGATCATATGCCGGACGCCGAGGGCGGAGTTTTTAGGTCTAAATGTGATCGCTCATTAAATATAGTAAAAGTTTTTCAATCGTGATGGGACCAAGTTTTTTCACATCAGCGAATTTTTTGCAATTTTTGTGCCAATTTTGGTGCGATATGAATGTGTAGTTTCGGCTGCCCAAATTACACACACACACACACACACACACACACACACACACACACACACACACACACACACACACGGCTAGTGCTATAGTATATTAGATTAGGCTACATATAGAAGTGAGAAGGAGAAAAGGTAAAATATTAAGGGAACTTTTGTCCCTGACCGGACGTAGTTTGTGAATACTGCCGTCTGTCGCGATACAGTGCAAGTTATCTACCGAAATGTCGAACGTTTGATCCCACCCAAACGCTAGTGGCTGACGGCAGGAACGTTATCCAGTTGCAAAGTGTTGTACACTGCAACAGTGTTCTCTAACAAGGGGTTATGCCGTTAGTTTCAAGAGGGAGGCGAATGGTAAAGAACTGCATCATGTCGATGTTAAAATTATAAATATTTCGGTACGAAAGAAAATTGCTGTGTAAGATTCAAAAACCAAATACTCAGGAAGAAGCTCCCACTGTGGCAGCTCAAACTAGTTAGAATAAAATCCTGGGAGGAGTACATTGGAAAGCCGTGGTAGGGAAAGTCTGTATGATGTGCAGTGTGGCCACCCCGGGGTGAGGCAAGAACTGGGGCTTGCATACTCAGTTCTATCTATCCGTACTTCAATCTCATGACGCATTTATACACTGTTTAACCGTCACCTCCAGATGATAATATTCACCTTAGGAGTGGCTAACCATCATAAGTAACTTCTCTGCTACAACGGACCCTTTAAAAGATGAAATACGTAAATTGTCTGTCGGCAACAAAAATAAGCTTAAAAAAAAAAGACGTTATCGTAGTGAAGTGGCTGCAAATACTGTCGTGAGTGTTTATCCCCACCACTCCAACAACACCCCCCCCCCTCCATCTCTACCACCCTCCACCATGAATACCCGTAATACCACGATGAGGGACAGCACTGTGTTTGTTTGTCCGTCATTCCGTCTATTGTCTGTCTGTCTCTTGTCTGCCTGCCTGCCTGAGCGCGCGCGCGTGAGTCTGTGTGTGTGTGTGTGTGTGTGTGTGTGTGTGTGTGTGTGTGTGTGTGCACATCGATCTTACGGTGTTTGATGAGGGGGAAAATGGATCCTCATAAAGTACAAAGTGGATATGCATCGTTCGTTTGGATAATGTACCGGAAGCCCAGCGGCAGATGAGGCCACCGCCGTAAGTGCAGCGGATAAGTGCTGATCAAAATCTCAAGGACCAGCCGGGGATGAAGACTTTCCAACAACTAAAACGGAAATGACTCCGGGAAGTTCAAAATGAAGTCTGAACGGGAGGCAGTAAGTGGTGGGGACGGTGACAAATGGGAGAGCAGTAAGTGGGAAAGGAGGGTGGAAAACGGGAGGTAGTAAGTGGAGAAAATGGATGGCAGTAACTGGAATCGACCTATAAGTGGTATTGAAACACCTTACTTCCTTCAGTACGAGATCTTTTCAACGGTCAGTATAATTGCCTAGAGGTGATACGAATAAGAAAAAAAAAAAACATCAAAGAACAAATGAGATTGTGGAAGGTCTCTTTAGCACGTCGCTAAGAAATGACTCCCTTCAACTGTTCGCCAAAGGACTTGTTTCATATTTTATTCTTGCATTCTCCTGTCGCTCATATTCATCTTAGGAGAGAATTTTAGATCTCCAAGAATTACTTATAGCCCTTATTAAGCCCTCCACTACTAAGTCCTCTACGAGTTGGGAAGACTCCTCGGGCGTTAGTATCATTAACAAATTAGTTGCGTCACCAGAATGAAGGGATGGCAATATAATGGGAGAGAGAGGCCATTCTCTTTTATTGCTCTCTTCTCTCTTCGTTAACTCTCGCCCTCATTGTTACAAATTCCTCCCTCTCCTCTCCATACTACTGTTTCTACATACCCCATTTTCCTCCTCCCACCCCATTTTCCTCCTCCCGTTGTCGATAGACGTAGATTATCGTTGTTACTGTGCTGTACGTGTCGTCTTTTACCACTACCATCTTTCTTCATTTACCGTGTTTTTGTTTTTTTGTTTTTTGTTTTTTTGAGCTTCATATACCGCTTGCCACCAATATCGATATACGTAGCCAAGGGATTTAATTAGATGGAGAGGGATTGTAGGTGTATTGTAGATTAATGGGTGCCTCTCTGTCACCAGTGGAGTGTGTGGGCCGCTGCTAGTAAAATGGTGCGTCATCGAGTAGAGTGAATATTTCTCTCTCTCTCTCTCTCTCTCTCTCTCTCTCTATCTATCTATCTATCTATCTATCTCACATTCCCTCTCTGTGTATTCTTTTATCGTGAAGTGATAGAGTCACTTCTTGGGTTACGGAGTTTTATTGTGCAAAGTTATAAGATGTGCTCGACACGATAACGTAACGTAACGTGACGGCGAACCTCCTAACTACCCTCTCCTACTCTACCTCCGATCGTTCTCTCGGGCTCTCTCCAACCCTTTCTCTCCTTCTCTGCTCTCCTCTCCAATTTCCCAGCCCATATATACCGACCAGTACATAGGTGTGTCTTTGTCTGGTACCTTGCCACAGGTAGTTTTCCATGACGTCAGGTAACTGGCTCAGGTTGGTTATACTGCCTGCTCATGAAATACCTGTACTGTCTGGCTTACAGAGTTTGTGATACATCGACATTCTTGAACTTGAATATGTGTTCGACTTTCCTTGTACATCAGACATGACTTATTGTGTAAGTGTTACTCATGTCAAGACCTATAAATTAATGTCTATAATTATAACATATTGTTATAACGTACTCATGCCTACACAGTATTCCTTTCCCTCTCACCCTTCTCCCTTCTCTTCTTTTGTTTACGCCCACTTCTCTCTCTCTCTCTCTCTCTCTCTCAATTTTTTTTCTACATCCCCCTCCCCTCAACGTTTTTCCCACTCTTTTTTATCTCCATTATCCACCCTTACTAATATCTCTCTCTTACCCGATTCCCCCCAGAGCTTTTCTTGTATATCATTTTCCTCAGCACTTCTCTTTCTCCTTTCTGTCCTCTATTCTGTTTTCATCTGTTCCTCTACTTTAAAGTCTATCCTCCTCTCCCATTCCTCCTGTCTCCTCTCTCCTTCTCACTTGCTGCTGGTTTGCCTCTTGTTTTTCTCTTTAGCCTCCTCTTTGCCTCTCCTCACTTTTCAGTTTCTCTCCTCCCCTCCCCTTCGATTATTTATTCCGTTCCCTTCCTCTGTTTACGCTCTTTTATCCACTCATCCTCTCCAGATTTCGCTTCCCTCTGCACTTTGTAATGCTCTTATCCCTTTCCTTCTCTTTTCTCAGCTCCAAACCCCTTTCCATTACTTTCCTTTTGCCCTTCCTCCCCTCCTTTCTATTACCCTTTCCCATTTGTAGAAAGGTTAATAAAATTTGGATACAGGACTAACCAGCACGACAAATGCAGCTGAAACATAAAACAGAAGTAATTACAGGTGTAGAAGCTGTTCCCTATGTCTCCCCTCACAGCTTGCCCTCATCCAATTTTATCCTCCCTTTATTTCCCCAGTTTTATGCACCAACTTTAACCACTCCCTCCACTCCTTCCACTCCTTCCTTTCCTCCACTCCCTTCTTCTCTCCTTCCCTTCCTCCGCTCCCGCCTCTCCTTCATCCTAAGCCTTCTCATAACTTGTCCAGAACCCTTCATTTTGTATGGCCCTGCCATTCTTTCCTGTGCCTTTCTTTCGGATTCTGTTATTTTATTCTCTCACTTCCGGCTCTGTAGTTTTTCTTTAGTCTCACCATCATTTCTCCTACCTTATTTCTTTATTTTTTCTTATATTTTTCCTCTTTTTAAACACTCCCTCCCGCCAACATCTTACCCACACCCTCTTTCTTCCCCTTCCCCCCTCTCGTTACCCAACAACATGCACCCCACATATACACCCCACCTTCTTCCCGTCTATTTTTTTTACACATCAACAACCATGCCCACTCCTGCCCCAACCACTTCCCCAGCACTCTCTCTTCCCTTCTGGCTACTCCCACTGACATCACTTCCCAACTTCTTTTTCTCTCTGTAACCACCACCCTGGCCTCTCTCTCTCTCTCTCTCTCTCTCTCTCTTATCACTAAAACCGCAGCCAAAAAAACAACAAATCCTATTTACATAACAAGGAAACATCATTAAAATAAGACCAGCCAGGCCAGTAGGGGTCTCTAGTGGCAGCCGACGGTCATACCTCACTTTTTTTTTTTTTTTTACCTCCGCTGGGGTGTGTTTTGGACTCTGTCTTTTTATGCAGTGAAGTCTGTTTGTTTATGGTGTTAGCTCGATTCGCTTGTCTGTCTGTGTGTTCGCAACATTACGGAAAACTAACGGATGAACTCCACTACGTATCGGATAATGACTGTGAACCATCAACGGAACAGGCGATAAAGTTTATGTGAAGAAGGTCAAACGCTGATGTCAAAAAGGGGAATGGTGATGTCGTGGTTAAGGTATACGCTCTCTGAATGCTCTTGTTTCCTTGTGCTTCAAGGGAGACCTTTTGCCACAAAGGGGTTAATGAATGATACATCTAATCTCTACACCTCGAAAAGTCTCTCTGGCACTGAATGAATTCTCAGGTGATAAGAAAAAAAAAAATATTCTGAATGCTTTAAAGCAAACAAAAAGTCTCTGGCACTTGGGAACCCCACCAGAACTCTGGAACAAAAAATCTTTATATTCCAGTGCAGGAAGAAGTTACTCTAGTTTCTACTGACTTACAGATTATATTTTGTATCATGTACCGTTTATAACGGCTCCAAAAAACTTGCATGCGTCGGCCTTGGTCACCAAATGACAGCTCTCCATGCTGCTCGATCACTGGCAGCCTTCCTCTTCACTCCTTTTCGGTCTGCCTGTCGCAACCCTACCCTGACATTCACATTTCTCACCTTTCGCAATCAACTGTCATCCTCCATCTTTTCTATATGCCCAGACCATCTCAATCTATCCCTCCTCATCACAAAACCAATACACTCCAGTTCCATCCTTCTTTCAACTGTACAATCGTAATCTTACTCCCCCCACACCTCGCATTTAAGGACGCAATACATATCCATATTATCATTGTCAATTTTGTCCGTTTGAGCCTACGAATATCCTCTTCCTTTCCTGCCCAAGTCTCACTACCATACAGCATTACACTCCTAACATATGCTGCATACAAAGATCCCTTGGCAACGAGGGAAAGCCCTCTGAATGTCAGGAGAGGCAACACCTTCCTGGAATTCTTCCAACCATTCCTAAGCCTAGCCACAGAGTTAGCTCCAGCCTCGCCTCCAGCATATAACATGTCCCCCAAATAACAAAACTCTTCCACAGCTTAAAAGGCTCACTGGAACACATCGCACACACGAAATCAATAATATCTCGCAGTCTACCTTTCATATCATTACATCTCTTATGCACCCACTTACCACAAACACTGCACAAAATATTTACAGTTGACAATCCTTCTTCCTGTGTGTGTGTGTGTGTGTGTGTGTGTGTGTGTGTGTGTGTGTGTGTGTGTGTGTGTGTGTGTGTGTGTGTGTGTGTGTGTGTGTGTGTGTGTGTGTGTGTGTGTGTGTGTGTGTGTGTGTGTGTGTGTGTGTGTGTGTGTGTGTGTGTGTGCGCGCGCAACATTTCACATTTAACACCCTCATCACGACGATGTATCTTTACTACCGCCAAGCCCTTGACATTCAGCCAAGGAAAGTCTAGTAGTAACAGGGTGAAGAAAAAACTCAGTTAACCCTCGGACAAAGATGACGTTTTTGGCTGCTTCTTAGCCCTTTGCATTCGTGACTTATTTCCATTCCTGATATCTACAGGCGATTTTGTTCAGCTTAAAGTAAGCCTTTCCTTCGGGAGGGCTTATATACAGCTTTAATAAACCTCATCACTGATACGTATGGTTCCTCAGCTGAAAAAAAAAAATCGTCTGGATATAAGAATAAAATACGGTGCACTTTGAGTCGCTGGCCTGAGAGAGAGTTCAGACGTCAGGTATATGAAAGCAGCACGAGGTTACTTTTTTGTGGTTGTTGTTGCTGATGATGGTCTTGGAGAAATCTTTTACTTCAGTCATCACTCATAAGTCATTGCCTATACCGGCCAATCCACAATGTCCATCTTCACAGGGTGCGCTACCCCCGCTCACACACATCTTCCACCCCCCCCCACCCCCCGCTATCTATGCCCATCCTGCACACTTTTCTTCCCCACCCCCTTCACACACACGCATACTGATTTCGTCCTTTCTTCCGTCTACAACAAGCTTTTAAGAGGAATCGACAACATACCCCCCTCAATCTAATGACCAATTTTTCTGTTTCATTCCTATAATCTCCAGACGATTTTACTTAACCTTGCGAGGGCCTGTAGCTGTGAAGATACTACTGGGGGCGATAAGTTGTTAAAATCTCCAGTTTGAAAGTTCAATGATAGTTGGATAAGATCGTCTGGAGATGGCAAAAACGAAACTAATAATAGACGTTACCAGATACTCAGATGTTACACCCACCCACCAACACCGTACTTAACATTTAAACTCAACGCCTGACCAGCTTCCACCACCTCATGCCATTATGCCCACTTCTTTCATTTCACCATATCTATTTTTTCTGTCATCTTTGACAAACCATAATGACCAACATACAGCAACCATCTTCACAGACCATGATTCCCCCGTCATGTCTCATCACCCACCACCGTACCTTGATGCCCCACTACCCACCACACCTTGATGCCCCACTACCCACCACAATACCTTTTCATGCCTCTCCACCCACCACAATACTCTGTCATGCCCGAACACCACCACAGTACTTACTTATCATGCCTTCTCCTCTCCTCCCACTCCATCCATTGCTGCTCTGATATGGTGGATAATACAGGCACTGAGCCCATCTTCGTAGAGGATGTGTTGCTTCACTTTCTTCCTGCTGTCGTAACGATTTCATGCAGTTTAAAAGAGACTCGCTGAACTGGTAGAGACAGACAATAGTTATGGCCTCATTAACCATATCACTAGGTACAGTCTCTCCTAAGCTCGATAAATTGTCTGTCACGGTAGCGACAGGGTTAAAAAAAGTAAAAAAAGCTGTCACTTTCTTCACGAACACTCTACAACTATTCCTTAACCGCGCGAATATTTACAGCTCACACACACACACACACACACATCGATATCCAGCACCATGAATCTCCATTCGCTTGTATAAGTTCGGCTTTTAGCGTCTTTTCTTAAATCAAAGTTTAGGCACCATGTCACAGCAACAAAAATGCTTTGAATATAAACTTTATGGAGTATCGGTATTTACTTTTTCCTAAAACAGCTTTTTAGTGAGAAATGGTATGGCGATGACAATGATGATGATGGTATTGAATGATGATGATAGTAATAAATGATGATGATGATGATGATAGTAATAATCGATGATGATGATGCTGTTGCTTTTGACAGTAATAAATGATGATGACGATGATAGTTATAAATGATGATGACAGTAATAAATACGATGATGAGATGATGATGATGATACAGGGCTGACGTCTCGTAATGAGGAGTATCTTGGAGACGTTTCTAACTCCTTCCAAATATTTAAATTTGGTAACCTGAGAACTGTGATAGGCAAAAAAATTTTCTTCTCTTTGTTTAGGTGTAAACAGACGACACAAGACCTGAAGCAGATCATCTGCAAGTATCTGAAGCTGCACTCATCCGTTTCTGGCCTTCTCAGCCATTTCTTGTCAACAATGGTCTGATTAAAAAAAAAAAAAAAAATCTAAAAAAAAAATCATAGCTCCCAAATTAAGGCATTCATCAACCCACAAAATGACAAATGTAATTTTTCCATTCTCTATAAGCCAGTATGACCACAAAGCCAATTAAAGAAAAGCAGTCGGGAGCCGAATGCTAATCGCCCACCAGAATATGCTGGTGGACAAGCCAAAAATTTTGACATGAAACCTTCAGCTTGACACGCTGGAGGTTTCATGTTGACAGCTCAAGCCGTGCATGAGATATAATGGTGCTAAAGGCGGGCGGTAAAAACTAGTTGACCTTTAGTAGCCATTTTGGTGACCCTGACCCTAAGTGCCCATTTTCGAACTAGTCCAAGATTTTGGCCATATCATGATACCCTGAAGGTTTCATAATGACAGCTCAAGCCGTTCATGAGATATAATGGGAACACACACACACACACACACACACACACACACACACACACACACACACACACACACACACACCGCTCGCTGGCTCAGTGGTAATGTCCTCGCTTGCCATCTGGTAGATGTGAGTTCGCGCCTCGCTCAGGTTGCGAAAACTTTCACTCAAGAAGTGGGTGGTTACTGTCCCCCTTGAGCAAGGGGATGGATGTGTGCATGTGTGAAAGTCACAGCCTTGCCCTTAGATCGGCTTATATGAGCTCTCAGCTCCCTTCCGGGAAGGTAAAAGCTGACGGTCACGACCATCAAGTGATCCTTACCGATCTGGTGAATTAATTACACACACACAGAGGCAGGAAAAAACACTATCTCTCCGCCTTCTAAAGGCAGGCGATAATAAGAGACTTGGAACATCATTTTTTGAGGGGGAGGGGGTGGGGGGGACCAAGGACACAGTGGAATTCCCAAAGCCGCAGTTCTCAGGTTAAGAGAAATCTGCTTCCACTGTGCCTCATATTTCACTCACCTTCACAGGGTGTAATTGTTCCGCCCTCCCTCACGCCTTTTACTCAACTACGTCTGCTAACCTCACCCATTTTTTCCCTTCCTATCTCTGACTTGGTAAATGCCGTACCACCCCACATATCCCACAACAGCTTCACAGCATTTACATCCCCAAGCAACTCCTATTCTTTACCACCGTATAATGGACGTCATCATCTTGTAATGTTCAACTCCTTCCATTCTTTTCGCGCCCTACCCCTTAACCCAACACGCTTGTTCCTGGGCCACGCGTGCCTTATTCTTTACGGTTATATTTGCATACACAGCCCACCTGCTTGTTCACTCACTACTACAGTATATTCACTTTCTGCTGTAACACTGTTCTCATCCATAGCTCTCATTTTCCCCCCCACAATCCTTACACATTACAGCGTTTATCCATTTCCAGATGCCTTATTCCCTGACAAGGTGAGCGCAAACAAATCTCTTCCATGTCAACCTGGCCACCATCAGGCTTCCCTATCTCCAACTCACGTTCCCCTCTCTCATATACCTCTGAACATCAACTATCCATCTACAGTGTACTGTCATATTTATTTGCGTAAGAAATGGTCAGATATTCTTCCTTCTGCCCCCAGGTGCAGTTACGGGCTCGGTTTCACAAACTATCTAACGATCAACTCCCTCTCGTAGCTCAGACTCTGATTTGCAGGGAGAACGACAGAAGGGAAATTTCTGCACTCTCATTTCGTTGTCCTTTCTACGAACGCAACACAGCTCATAAAAATTTTTCTAGAAATTTAGGTTTTTGTCCGCGCCCACAGAAACACGTTAAAGGAAGATTCTACATTCCTTGCCCTTCCTGCAAAAACAAATCATGGAATTAAGAGGCAACTGATAGTAAATATGTTCGTGAATCCTGGATCGGCGGTCAGTAGTTCCTATTCAGTCTCTAAACCACTGAAGATTAATAAAATCTTGCTAAACTAATCAGCAGTGGTGAAGTAAGCTGGAATCTCGGTTCAATAGTTCAGAATCTAGACGTGTAAAGGAATTACTGACCGTAACTGCATATTAGCCAATACTCCAACACGCAGTCCATCAATGACCTCTATCCATCCACTCCTCAATAGCCCTGGTTGTAAGTCATTTTTATGGAGATATTTTTGTGCTATAAGGTCTAGACTTTATCTCACACACACACACACACACACACACACACACACACAATGCTTATCATAAGCCAACTGTTAGCTACAAAACTGATATGCCATTTCCATCCATTTTCCGATAATGAATGGAAAGGGTCATGATATTTTTTAACTTAACCCAAACCTTACATTTACCGAGGATTGTCAGCAGCAGAAATTACGAGATTTCATATGGATGCCAGAGCAGAGGGTATGTCGTGTGGTTCTGTGGAGTGGATCAGGAAACACTGAGGTGGTGTGGACAAGTGCACAGAATGAGGAAAATGAGTGAAAAGGACATTTTTGAGGACGACGTAACCTTGGATAGTAAACTGACACCGAGACTCTGAAAGTACGGTAATTCTGGATAACAGAGTGACAAGGCGGGCATTGGAAGTAGTGCTAGAAAATAGTAGTATGGAGAGCATTTGACAAGAATGAAAAGTATATTTTCTAAGAGCGAGATAAAGCTGGAAAACAAAGTATTGAGGAGTGTGTTAAGTGAGGTAATTAGTGATGACGTAAATGAATTAGTTGGAGAAGAACAGGGAGGCTTTAGGAAGGGAAGAGGTTGTGTAGATCAGATATTCATTCTCAGATCTTTAGTGGAAAAGTTTCTAGAGAAGGGAAAGAAGTTGTATGCGGCTTTCATGGATTTGGAGAAAGCATATGACAGGGTGGATAGACTAGGATTGTGGAAAGTGTTAAGAATATATGGAGTAGATGGGAAGTTGTTGAATGCTCTGAAGAGTATGTACGATGGTGCGAAGGCTGCAGTGCGTGTGGATGGTGAACTAAGTGAATTTTTCTCTTTGAAAGTTGGGTTGAAACAGGGATGTGTCATGTCTCCATGGTTGTTCAATCTGTACATGGATGGGGTAATAAAAGAGGTACAAGGTAGGGTAGTGGATGTTGGAGTGGCCCTGGTGAGAGAGGATAGTGTTTGGAAACTCCCTGTGCTGTTGTTTGCAGATGATACTGTGTTGTTGAGTGAAGACGAAGGGGAGCTGCAAGGCTTGATGGATGAGTTTGGGAGAGTGTGTAAGAAACGGAATCTAAAGGTGAATGTAGGGAAGAGTAAAGTGATGGTCTTTGAGAGAGGTGAAGTCAGTGAATGTGCAGCGAGGTTGGATGGTGAGGAATTGGAAAATGTGAGTACGTTTAAGTACTTGGGTAGTGTGATGAGTAAGGATGGAGGTTTGGAGGGTGAAGTGCTTGAAAGGGTACAGCAGGGAAGAAAGGTTGCTGGTTCTTTGAAAGCAGTGATAAGAAACAGGGAAGTGAGCATGGAAGTGAAAAAGTTACTACATGACAGTATTGTGATACCAACTCTAACGTACGGAAGTGAAGCTTGGACGTTGTTGGAAGGACACAAGTCAAGAGTGAGAGCAGTGGAAATGAGTTATTTAAGAGGAGCCTGTGGAGTCACATGGAGAGACAGGCTGACGAATGAGGATATAAAGGAGCGTTGTGGTGTTGATGCGGATGTGATAGGAAGCGTTATGAGGAACATACTGAGGTGGTTTGGCCATGTGGAGAGGATGGAGGGTGAAAGACTGACGAAGAGAGTGTATGTGAGTGAGGTGGAGGGGGAAAGAGGGAGGGGGAGGCCGAGGATGAGATGGAGGGATGGGGTGGAGAGGTATATGAGAGATGGGGGTGTGAGTTGGGAGCAGGGGAGTGAAATGGCGGGGGACAGGGCGACTTGGAGGCGATTTGTTTGTGGCCACCCCAAACGGGACTGAGGCGTCTGGCAATAGATAGATAGATAGATAGTAAATGAAATACCTTCAATTGCTTAAGAGAAGAGACCTGAACTCAAGAATTTAAGTTGCATGGAAGACGAGAGTTATTAATTATATGATGCAGAATATGAACATACATGTTTGACAATAGAGCAGTCTAGACACTCCTATCCTGGGCTTCATATGTAGGGAATCCAAGGTGTCAGCTACGGCAATATATTAATGGATTCATTTTTTAACACCATATATACTATTTCGTCTTTTGGTAGTGTGTTCCTGCTGCTGCCAGATGATTTCAAGCAGCTGAGGAGAAACATCTGGTATTGAAGAGGTTACTGAAGGCTGTACTTAAACTCCTCCAAAAAGACAAGCCTCTGCTGAACTAAATAAAATCGTCTGGGACAGCAGGACTCAGCATATGCCATCAGACTGAATGGAGGACATATATTCTATTTTACTCTTGTTACCATCAGACGATTCTATTGCACTGAGAGAGAACATGAAATAAAGAAAAAACTAATGAAAGTTACAACAAACCCCTCCAGCGAAAAATTTTCCCGGTGCAGAATTAAATCGCTTGGAGATAGTAGAAATATGTTTAAAGAGATATCCACGGGTTGAAGACATTAAACTATATATGCCCCAATCACCAACCCACTTACAATTCACTAGCGTACAAGTTCACCTTTCTTTCTTACTGCAGACACCCTCATGCCCCACAAATACACATTCACCAGTTTCATCTCACACCCTTGCATGCATATCCCCTACAACCATGACCCTCGCCTTCACCTCAAAGCCTTTCACACACCCTAATTAATCTAACCAACACACACTAGTTCAAAGAATTGTTGTATTATTTATACTCACAATACTCACAATTACACGGATCTTAACTGTGTGTTAGGGTTAATTTTTTTATCTTATATTTGCATCTCATATAAACGGCCTGTGACTGTTTTAATTTTTTCAGTGTGTATTTAATCTTATACCTAACATAACATGCCTTATTATAACCATTATTTAAAACAATTATGGGGAGAAGATTAACAATCGATACAAAGTGGATGATATACAAACCGAATAAATCGCGAGGAACGATATTCATACTGGTGACTATACTACTTTCATATATAATACCTCTGAGATACATATATTAGAGAATCTCAACAAAGCAAGCTCTTATACTTACAAAAGCCGGAGTGCATCGAGCATGTTGCAACTTCCATGCAAAAATAACAGATACCCCAAGACGCCTGGTGTTGGTTGGAACTGTCAAAAATTCGGTGCACGGCGACGCCTGGTGTCGGCAGGAACCAAACTTGTTATCCCGGCACAGATTGACGTGGCCGCCACCTTGGCTCATCACCAAAAGCTCGGGGGAGACTCCCGCCAGTCCCCCTAACCATACCTCAGTCGTCTCTGTGAGTTTGCCAGGTGTAGGACAATCTCTTCTTAACCTTTCTTGTCCAATTTCATTCCCGCCTCATGAGGACGTTTGCCTCATCCACCCCTGCCAAGCCTCTTTCCAAGGATACTAGGAAAGGACTGAGTGATAGTACCAAAGGGCATGCCTTAGACACCGCTATGTCAAGTTCATCTAGTAATGGAGAAGTTATCACATTGAAAGCAAAGCCATAGTCGGGGCTGCGGGCAGACGCATGAACACATCCTTTTTTTTTTTTTTTTTTTTTTAGGGAAAATTAGTCCTGTTCCTCACGTCATTGCTCACAAACGCAATGACCTAGAGACCTGGGGATACTTTCATTCGCAAGAAGAGTTGATGAATACTATGGACTTTAATTCATTTCCCTAACTGCTGTAGTTCCTGAGATAGTAAAGTTAGAATAAATCTACTTTGCTTTATTTTATCGTACTGAGGTGAGGCGCAGCAGATTTTAGCCCAGCGGTTAGGGGTTCACAGGGAAAAGGTTATTATACGAGTACGTAGGTGTTACTGTATCAAGAAAGACTATCTATCTATCTATCTATAGCCAGACGCCCTAATCCCGCAAAGGGTGGCCGCAGACAAAACGCATCCAAGTCACTCTGTCACCCACCATTCGACTACCCTCCCCCCAACTCACCCCCCCCCCTCTCTCATATACCTCTGAACTCCATCCCTCCACCTCATCCTCGGTCTGCCCCTCCCTCTCCCTCCCTCCACCTCACCTAAATACACCCTCTTAGTCAGTCTTTCATTCTCCATTCTCTCCACATGTCCAAACCACCTCAGTGTATTTCTCCTAATCTTTTCAACCACATCCACATCTACCCCACAACGTTCCTTCATTTCTTCATTCGTCAACCTGCCCCTCCACGTCACTCCATATGCTCCTCTCAAGTAACTCATTTCCACTGCTCTCACTCTTGACTTGTTCCCCTCTTGCAAGGTCCACGCCTCGCTTCCATACGTTAGGGTAGGGATCACAATACCATCATGCAGTGACTTCTTAACTTCCATACTCACCTCCCTATTTCTCATCATTGCTTTCAGTGTACCAACAACCTTTCTTCCCTGCTGTACCTTTTCACGTACTTCATCCCCCAAAGTTCCATCCTTACTCATCACACTACCCAAGTACTTGAATGCACTCACATTCTCCATATCTTCACCATCCAACCTCACTGCACACTCTGTGACTTCATTCCTCTCAAACACCATAACTTTACTTTTGTTTACATTAACTTTCAGCTTCCTCCTTCTACACACTGTCCCAAATTCATTCACCAAACCTTGCAACTCTCATTCATCTTCACTTAACAATACTGTATCATCAGCAAACAGCAACACCGGAAGCTTCCAAATCTCACCCTCATTCATTAGGGCCACCCCCACATCCACTGCCCTACCTTGCAAGAAAGACATTTATAACAAAAAAAAAAAAAATGTAACAGAAGTAAAGTATGCATAAACTTTCCCACTTTGTTCAACGGGCAAATCTGCATTTATAAAACTGTTGTACTGCTGACAGATGCATATAAAGCTTGTGAACCTGTGACCTTGATATTTAGCATATTATGGCCCAAATTTTCTCGTGTTGTTACGTGATGAACAGAAACTAATCAAGAAAAACTGACGAATGAGGACAGGTGGGGAGGGGAGAGATCTGAGTGAGAGGTGTTTAACTAAAAATTCCGGTGTAAATATAGCAGTTTAACTGAAATTGGTAGTCGATCAGATAATTTATTAACCAAAACTCTGTAACTGTCCTATGAGCAGAAACTAGTCACCACCTCTTATTTCTCAGTGACCCTGACCCCATTGGGGAAATTTTGATTTTTTTTTCCAATCAGCAATGGTCCATACCAGGACACATAACCTGGGTCCTTCAGATTCCTTGTAGTCTCCAGTTCTCCTGGAATCATCGTGAGACTCTGAGGCCTGAATAATAACTACAAAATGGAAATTGCCCTTGGTAATTTCAATAACTCACCACATGACAAGGTCATCTGTCTTGTGCATGTGACCTCAGCACATAAACATCTATCTAGTTCTGCAAATGTACCAATTTGGTGACTGTAGCTCTATTCTATCTCGGTTTTTTAAATTCTGCACTCAGTGACCCAAAATTACTTTCCATTGACCCCTAGGCGATCTCAGAAACTACTTGCCCAAAGGGGCCTATGATCATTTCAGACCTGCTCCCCGACCTTGGCTATGTCCCACGAAAATTTCAAGTTTGTATCTTCAGAAGTTTCTGAGAATCCGCGAACTAACCATTTTTATTGTTTTTTGGATGTAGCCGGAAAACCATTATCGGTACTGGGAACTGGATGATAATGGGTCATACGAAGCTGCCAGCCGATGGGCTCAGATGGCGAAGTGTAATGGCAGTAGCTTTGAAACTGAGCAAATACGAGCAATTTACTACTTCATAAGAATGAGTAATAATAACAATAATAATAATAATAATAATAATAATAATAATAATAATAATAATGATAATGATAATAATAATAACAATATTAACAATAATAATATTTACAAGAACAATATAACTCACCACTTGTGTGCTGAGTTTATAATAATTAGTTACGTATTCTCATCGTATAGGCACAGTAAGCTTTGCCATATGGTAAGGTACGTATAATATAAATAAGATCTGAAGGCCCTAAGGTAACTTCTTTTGTAACATCAACAAGGGAGACAAAGGTTTCGAAGAATGCATGGGTTTCCTACTGTTTCTTACAATGACCTTGATCCCTTTGGAGAGACTTGGATTTTTTTTATCACCAATAGCCCATGCCAGGACACATAACCTGGGCCCTTCAGATTCCTAGCGCAGTCTCCGGTTCACCTGGAATCGTTGCGAAACTCTGAGGCAAGAAAAACAATTAAAATACCAGCGAAACACGCTGTCCTGTGGACAGTGACTAGTTTGCACCTACTATTTCTTGCAATGACCTCGACCCCACTGGGGAGATGTGGATTTTTTTTTTTATATAAAACGAAATAAACTCTTACGAACTGGTCCACCAGGTTTCATTTTCGAATTACTTGCTCAGGTCCTGTTCATATCTCCAGTAGACATGACCACTAGATCTCGTTCATGCATAACACTGATATGACTCTTTCTGCCACTGCACAAAAAGAATTTGGATTTTTTTTTTCTATCAGCAATGGCCCATGCCAGGCACATAACCTGCACCCTTCAGATTCCTTCTGCAACCTCTGGTTCTCCTGGAATCGTCGTGAGATTCTGAGGATGGAATGATAATAACACCAGCAAAAAACAACAGTCTCCACCTATGTAAAAGGTGGAGATTAATTACTATACAAGTTTTGATGATATTGTGTGGTTATGAAATTTAGACTAAACAAGAAGCAGTGGCAAGGCACAGCAAACCCGTCCCCGCCAGTCATATTTGTGCTGATGTATAAACACAAAATATATCTAGTCAGTATGTCACATACCAAATTTGGAGTAAATCGGATGAAAATTGGCTATTTTATGCTCATTTGAAAAGTTAGGCTCAAGCCACCTGACACTGACGCCCCCCTACCGCTAACTGGGAAGTGACCCCCCCCTGATGTAGTGAGGCATGTTATAGGATGCAGATTGAAAGGTGCGCCTTTAGGTTTTGGTTTCATGTTGATATGACGAATTTGAAAGGAGTTATAACGAAAAAAGTATTTTACTCATCTACATATTTTTTTTTTTTTTACATTTTTGGGGCCTGCAGCCTAAACCTTGTCCCAAAATTTAATCACGTGATCTGAAGGTCAGAGCTCATCATCCCTGTAATTTTAGTCAAAATCACACCACAGGTTTTTGTGTAAAGTTGTTAACAACAGACAGCAGACAGACAGACAGACAGACAAATAAACAGACAAACTGTGTGAAAAAAAATACCCGTCGTCGAGCCCCTCCAGGGCGGGGACGGGTAACTAGAAATTAACCTAACTGCACATGAATGGCCTAGCTACAGGATAATTGCCCCCCTCTACGAAGCAATGAAGTTCTGCCTCTTGTGGCTGTGGTCTGTCATTAGGTGTTGCATACAAGATGTCCCATGTCTTATTAGGACTAAGACCACACGCCACTACCTATTACCCTGATAAGGCCCATTATACAGAGCAGACACACCCAGGCTGTTTCCTGAGGATCTCTGGTAATGAATGGTATGTCTCAGAGGATAAGGATTTCCCAGAGGATTATGTGGGCGAGTCTGATGTCAAAGGGGATGGCAAGGATTATGTTGTGTGAGTCTACTTAGATTGACCGTGTGTGTGTGTGTGTGTGTGTGTGTGTGTGTGTGTACTAGATGGTCTTATGGAGAATGTGTGTAAGGTGGCATATTGGGCATAAAGTGACCATTAGTTTTAGACAGATGAGAGCTGCAAAACGACTTTGTCTGCTCTTCCTTCCTGTCTGCTTGGAGTTTATTATATATCCCTCACTGAGTTTAAGAAATAGGGGAGTACGTCGCAGGCTGGTCTTCTCAGATTAATACAATAAACCTCACAGTTCAATCTGCCTGGTTTGTAGGCCTACTGATGAAGTGATAAATCAAACATCATGTAGGCTATCTTTAGTGTTGCCTTTTTGTTCTTTGGTTCAATGTAGCTTATTTGTGTGGTGTTTATCCTGTCGAGTGGAGTAACACTACGAGTACCTCCTTCACAAGAGGAGCTACAGACCGGCAGCTTAAATATACTGCTTGTGGTCATCAGTATTAATGAGCTGTCGTCATGATGGACTGGTATTCCGGCCAGAGCTGCCAGAGCTGCCACGGTATTGTATTAGGGTTCCCAAGGAAGTGTTTGATGACAAGCTGGGTTGGAGGGAGAATATGTAATCAAACCAGTACATGTGCTGTGCTACGGATGTTGGAGGCAGACATAGGCATGATTATGGAATTTATGATTTGATTATGATTATTGTCTCGAATTTTTTAGTGATTATGATTTGATTAGGATTATTTGGTTTTGTTTTTCTGATTATGATTTGATTATGATCACCTTTTCTCATTTTTAATTATGATTAGATGTTTTTGTATCTTAATGATTATGGTTAGATTATGATTTTAAGGATGGTAGCTTTATTTGTTGATTATTTTGTTTTTGAATATAATCATGATTAATGCCGGAACTTTACATTTATGCAAGTCTTAAAATTCACATTAGCTGTGACTGATATAAGTTCATTGTTAGTGTACTAGTCCTCCATAACTATTTGTTCCCCTTAAAAAGTTAAACGTTTTATCAGCTCAGGTAAAAAAAAATGAAATAATGGTCTAAGGTTTAATTAATTATGAGAACACCAATACAGTCAAAAACATTTGACATACAAAATTCAGATACACATCAAACAGCTAGCCTAAATGAACTAACTAAAAAATAAAATTCATATCTATAAAGTCATACTTCATTTTGTGGAAGAAAAACAATGCTTGCAGTGTCAGAGCATGATACTGGTTTCCTGTGTAAACCAAAAACGTACAGATCGTCAAACTTAAAAGTAAATTTATATTCTTCCTCACTGACAGGCAAACTTTCTAATATGTTCATTACACAACTGCCAGAAAATAAGGAGGGGCAGTTAAGAACTAGCTAAATGAAACTGTTGAATAACTGTCATTAGGTAACCAAAATGTGGAAATGTAAAAGGTTGCTGTGAGCTTTACATTACTTTTCATAAGTTTTCACTTTTCAGCAATGTGTTTGTTGCATTTGATAAACATCAGCTCCTCAAAGCAGACATCGGTCAGTCTGCAGCACTCAGGTTGAAAGACTTTTCCTGCAACTGAGAAAAGTCTCTCGACTGGAGTTAAGGAAGCTGGGATGCACAGGTAGCGGAAGGCTTCCAGCCAGCCATACCCAGCCTCAAAAGAGAGAGACATGCATAGATACGTAGCCTACCAAGCATGCTGGAACATTTTTTGACTGTGAGTGGCTGATGTATCAAGGAGAAACTTATGTAATATATAACAGTGTTCCGTGAAAATAACGAAAAAATAATAACAATAATCATATTTCAATCACTGATTATTACAACTAATTCTCTTTATTATGATTTGATTATGGCTCGTGTTTGATTTTCATTAGACTATGATTATGATCATACCAATTAAAAAAATGATTATGAAAAGATTATGATTAGATAATCACTCCTATGGATTATGATTTTTTGATTAATAATCATAACCATGCCCATGTCTGGTTGGAGGAGTCAGCAGGAATGAGGAAGGAGGCAGAACTGACCTGAACGGATGTGGATCAGTTTTAATGGAAGATGTGAATGACCTGGGTTGCAGAGAAAATAATTTGGTGTCATAAAGTTGGATCAGTTAATGATTCATAATGGGGGGCTGTGGACATTAGTGTTTATATGCACCACACCATATCTGTCTGGTTGTTGACTGACATACGCAGAAGTATGTGAGCGTCAGGCGACAGCTCATGTGTCAAGTAGGAGGTGACTGAAGTGAAGTGGGGGAGGAGGAGTCGGTGGGTAATATGCATTCGAATGTGTCTGAGGAGGACAGTACAGCAGGAGATGGTAGGAAAACAGTCAAATGTATAGGGGGTACGTAATATAACACAAAATGTAAAGCTGACCAAGTATATCCTCAGTTTCTATGGATCTACCTATCTATGGCCAGACGCCTTATCCTCTGTTGCGCTCATTGCCTCATATGAGGCAGTATGCAGGGCACCCCTGGCCGTGCTGATCGCCGCTTATGAGGCAATGGGTTTCGCCGCCATAATTTCAAGCACGAGGAAGCGTCAGTGGTTTCCATGGGGATGTTGAGTCATCCTCTATATACATCATCAGCGCCGTTTCCAAACCCTGCCACACCGCAGTTGCCAAATACCGCATATTTAGTGATTCAGTTCTCGTTTGTAACCCAGCAATGGAGGATTCACGCCCGTCTACCTCCCATGGTGCTGGCGACTTATCACCGCCTTCATACACACCCAAGAGGCGTAAATTACAAAAAGACGAGGGTGATGAAAAGATCAAGTTCAGAAACACCTGATATGATGACAAGAAATTCAACTTAAAATTAAAATAAAAAGTCCGAAAAAATGATCCAAGGAAGATAATGGGGTTGATAAGAATTAGTGCAGTGGGGGTTAATCCCGTAAGGGTGGCCGCAAGTAATTCGCCTCCATGTTGCTCTGTCCCCGACCATTTCGCTGCCCACCCCCCTAGCTCACACCCCTCTCATATACCTCTCAACTCCATCCTTCCATCTCATCCTCGGTCTATCTCTCTCTCCTTCCCCCCTCCATCTCGCTCACACTCTACTTGTTAGTCTCTCTTACTCCATCCTCTCCACATGGCCAAATCACTTCAATGTAAGTCTCCTAACACTGTCTATCACATCCACATCCACACCACAACACTACTTCACCTCCTCATTCGCGAGTCTCTCTCTCTCTCTCTCTCTCTCTCTCTCTCTCTCTCCATGTAACTCTCTCTCTCTCTCTCTCTCTCTCTCTCTCTCTCTCTCTCTCTCTCTCTCTCTCTCTCTCTCTCTCTCTCTCCATGTAACTCGAAATGCTCCATTCAAATAACTCATTTCCACTGCTCTCATTCTTGACTTGTTTCCTTCCAATAAGGTCCATGCTTCGCTTCCATACGTTAGGATTGGTACCACAATAATATCATTCAGCAACGTTTTTACTTCTGCGTTCACTTCCCTATTTCTTATTGTTGTTTTCAAAGAACCAGCAACCTTTCTTCTCTGCTGTACCCCTTCAACCACTTCCATCATCTAATCTTTCATCATTACTCATTGCACCACCCAATCATTTAAATGCACTCACATTTTCAGTCTCATCATCCAACCTCACTGTACTTTCAGTGACTTCATTTCTCTCGAAAACCAGAACTTTAGGCTACTCTTCCCTATATTCACCTTTAGATTCCGTCTCTTACGTACTGTCCCAAATTCATTCACCAAGCCTTGAACCTCCGCATCGTCTTCACTTAATAATACAGAATCATCTGCAAGCAACAGAACAGGAAGTTTCCAAATTCTGCCCTCTCTCATTAGGGCAGCTTCAACATCTACGGCCCTACCCTCAATCTGTTTTATAACCCCATCTATATATGGATCGAACCATGGAGACATGACACGTTCCTGTTTCAATCCGAAGTTCAGATAGAAAAATTCACTCAGTTTGTCATCCACACACACTGCAGCCTTAGCGTCCTTATACATACTCTTCACGGCATTCAACAGATTCCCATTTACTAAACAGATTCTTCATATTTTCCACATTCCTTGTCTTTCCACTCTGTCATATGCATTATCCAATTCCATGAAGGCCATGGACAACTTCCTCTTCTATGGAAGCTTTTCCACTAAGTACCTTGAGATGAATATCTGATCTACAAAACCTCTTCGCTTCCTGAAACCTCCCTTTTCTTCTTCAACTAACTCCTCTGTTATTTTCTAAACTCTGTCAGCAAGTATCCTGCTATATACATTTCCTATTACACTAGGATGGCAAATGCTCCTATGATTACCACACACTTCTTTTTCCCATTTTCCTTCGTACAGCAGAATAATTATACCTGACTTTCAATCCTCCAGGACTGTACCTTCCTCCCAGGCTAATCTGCACATCTTCCACATCCATTCTATTACTATTGCTGCCCCGTGATTCAGCATTTCACCACGCACTCCAGCAATTCCTGGGGCTTTACCCATTTTGACTTTCTTCATTGCTTCCATCCTACTGATTTCTTCCTCCATTCTTATCTCCCTCCTCCTCCCAGCCATTCCCCAGCCACTTACATTCGCATTACTTTCATTCTCCGTGTTTAACAGTTCCTTACAGTGTTCTCTCCATCTGCTTACCTTTCTCCCTTCTCCACTATCAATCTACCATTTTTATTTTTCACTCCCCTCTTTATCACCTGGTCGAACAAACTTTACCTCCTTCCAGAACATTTTCTTACACTCCCTTCACTTTGCACTTAAATACCTTCCAAATTCCTCATCCACTCTCTACTTACTCTTACTAATCTTTTCATCTCTCTCTTCCTCTCTATATATAACTATCCTGTCTCTTAAATTTTTCCATGCCTGTGCTTCCAATTCACTCACTCTATGCGGTCTTCTTTTGCGCCACAGTTTGCCTGACCTCATCATTCTACCACGCCGATCCTTGCATCCCCTTCTGTCTTCTCTTCACTCCACACATCACCACACATGCTGCACTGATTTCTTCCATGAATATTTTGCACACGTCTTCCACCTGCCTCATCTGCTCAAATCATATTTACTATATCGCTCCACCACTTCTCTCATATTCTGCTCTTTTTCATCCTCATGCAACCTTTCCACCCTCCTTGTATGGTCCACTTCCTTCTTCCCTTCTCTCCTTTTATTCATCCATCGTATTTGTACTCTGACTATCATCACCGCCAGGTGGTGATCAGAATGCCCATTCCCCCAGCCTCTATGCTCTTGCATACTTCACATACCTTATCATTCTCTCATCCACACGTAATCAATCATTCCCTTCCATTAAGCTCACAATCCACCCTTCTAATCATTAGCCACTTATGCCTGTGAATCATTTTGTACCAAAAGAGGGTATTGGCTATCACCAACCCACTCCCCACACAAATGTCCACTAGCGCAGTACCATTCTCAACCACTTCTGCAGGCACACCCCACTCACCAACTACTTCATCCACCCTCACATTCCCTACTTTTCCATTCATATCTCCAGTCAGAAACACTCTCTCACTCCTATCAAATTTTTCCATGCATGCTTCCACATTTACCCAGAACTCTTCTTTCACTCTGCTCTCACTGTCTTCCACAGGTACATATACACATAATCGTCCATGCTTGTAGTCCTACTTTCAGTTTTACCCTCACAATCCTTGAATTAGTTGATCCATAATCACTTATATTCTCCTTCCATCTCTAGCATACTACAATACATACACCCCCCCTTTGCACTCTCATTCTCACCTATTCCTGCACATACACCCAATCCATACTCCCACTCTCTCACACTCTCACCTCTCGGTTTTGTCTCGATCAATCCATATATGTCCACTTTTGCATCCTCAGGCACCTGAACAGTCTGTGTCTCTTTCATGTCATCATTCGCACCCCTTTCATTCTACGTTGAAATTCGCAAGAAGTCCTTTGTAAGGTCTTTGGTCGTCAGCTGTCGGTCAATTCTGATCCAAGGCATTTTGTTTGTCTTTTTTGTAAGTTGTTTTCCGGGGAGGGGCACTAACCCTCCGCCAACCCACTTGTTGACACGCAGACAACAAATATTGGTTGGTTATAATATTACCACCCACCGTATTAAATTATTTCCTGGCTTACAGGAAAGCATCCGACTTGTCATTCAGACTCCCCTGGAGTTGAGTATCAATACAGTGAGTGAGTTAGGATGATTCCTAAGACTGGTCAGCTGAACCAGCTCTGTCTGCATCACAGCCTTAAGTCAAATCCATCCAGGCATCTGGAAGTCTGATGATAGACTAAGGGCCTTTCATGAAATGACAGGCATCTCAAATGCATTTTTTTTTTATCGTCATTCATTCATTCATTATCCAATCCTACGTTGCCTCATGAGAAGCGTAGGAGCCCGGGGCTAGGCAAGTTTGTGCTGACATTAAATTTTAAGATGAAAGTGACCAGCCTCACTCATCCCTGAGTGGCATTACGTGAGCAATAAACCCCAACCACCCCTTGGATCTAAACCTTCACCGGCTCAATCCGACTGGGGCGCCGTAATTACCCACTAATCCACCAGGCACCAAAATTTGATTATATGGTTACCACCCAGCGTAGTAAATGGTTTCCTGGTGTACAGGAAACCATTTGGCTTGTCACTCAGTGCAGAGTCACCCACAGGCAGAAGGAAGAGGAAAGAATGAAGGAAAGAAAGACAGAAGAGGGAGTCTAAAGTCACCCGTAGGCAGAAGGACAAGGAAAGAATGAAGAAAAGAAAGAGAGAAGGGGATGGAAGGAAAGAAGGATGGAGGAGAGGAAAGAGCAGACATCCGAGAGCAGCACTACATCGAGTGAGTGGATGGTGAGCGCCCCCACATACCACAAAACATTATTTTAAAAAATAAATAAATTATGAACTCTATCTGTATGACAAGTTTCATTACAAGCCCTGCAATAATAATGAGGACATTTGACAACAGACATACCTATAGGCGACAAAGAAAGCGATAACCATAATCTAACTATAATCTGATACTCATACTGGTTTACCCTTTGCAAGGATGTTTTAAAGAAATTCATTAAGTACTTTGGTGGAATCTGATAACAAACAAGAACTGATCACAGGCATACCAAATTAATGTCCCTCGTATGGTATGACAACATCCGCCTCACCTGGTTTGAAGGGATGAGAAAAGCACGCAGTACTTTAAAATGGAAACGGCCAGAGCCTTGGAAATTTAATGAGCACTATGCTTCATATAGTGCAAAGATATGCAAGGAAAACTGCGAGTAAAATGAAAAAGAACAATGACTGACTAATTGTTCTGTTCAAAATATGACTGTCGAGGTTCAAAATCTTTACGCACACCTACTCCAAGTAGAATTTATATCCTACTGATCGGTGACCGACATATATAACACTATTTCCTTTTTGCATTATGTTAAACTGCGAGAACATCTCCATGAGCATCCTCGTCACTCAATCACTCCCTAGAGGTTTTTAACACGCAATATGCTTCACTCCATCAAGGCTCCATATTGTCAATTACTTTAAGCTCTCTAAGGATTTTCACATGCAAGGTACAGTATTTATCCCTAGCACAGCCCCATATATGCTTCTCTGTAGTTTTGTAAGGACTGACACACATAAGATGCTTCACTCTTGTTAAGCACCAATATGGTCCCGCATCTATCTTGTCCTTCAATACGTGTTTTCATTTCTGTCACCACTGTATATTTCTCAGTGTAGACAGTATTTCATATTCATATACTTTATAATGTTACTTCATTAAAGTGTATATAAAAACCGTTCCCACATGCACACATTAATGAAATCTTATAAATTTACACATATATTTCTTAGTGTAGATAATATCTCTTATTCATATACTTTATAATATTACTTCATTAAAGTGTATATAAAAACCGCTCCCACATGCACATATAAATGAAGTCTTATATGTTTAATACGTATTATCCACCTCTTCAAAATGAAAATATCATGACGCATAAAAGAAAAAATATTACTGAAGCGAATGTACTGTATACATCCATATATATATATATATATATATATATATATATATATATATATATATATATATATATATATATATATATATATATATATATATATATATATATATATATATATATATATATATATATATATATATATCATCTCTCTCTCATCTCATCATTTGTTTGAGTGTCCACTGCAGGACCGGCCTATCTCAACCGAAGTGGGGACTATACAGCCAATGTATCTCTACCAAAGTGGCTTAGGCTGTCTAGCAGAGATTGTATGTAGGGTGAGAAGTGCTTGTAAGTGTAATTGTTGTGTTGGAATGGCTTTGGATGTGTGTGTAGTCTGTGAACCAAGTGTAATAGGCCCTCGCAAGCCGACTGGGTGCAAGCATAGTTTATAGTATGCGACACTGGTTCAACCACAGGACCCCTTGTGTCCGCCAATGAAGTACGAGGCCAGAAGAACGCTTCCAAAGTTTTACCCTGGCGGGGCCAGAACCCTCGTTCTTCAGTGTACGAAACGCACACTTTACCACTGTATATATATATATATATATATATATATATATATATATATATATATATATAGTGTGTGTGTGTGTGTGTGTGTGTGTGTAACCCACTTTTTGCATTAGATTAATACATTACTTTAAATAAGTAGGAAAATGACCCATTCCTACCCTTAACCACGCATACTGTACATTCTCTTACATTCGCGTTCATTCATACAGTCATACATTTGCAGACATTCAAACATTCACATATAATCATACGTTTCATATAAACGATATGAGTTACTATGGCTCAGGAGAACACCTTTATTCACACACTTTCACATATTTCAATTATTATGACAATACAGATTTGGGAATATATGTCCAAATTCTCTTGCGTATGTTTTTCCGAGTTTTAAATATTTTCACTAGAAGAGAAATACTTTTTCAGCAGATCAGGGGCTTGGTATTTTGAGGAAGCACACATATGCAGTTTATTTCTCTGCGCTTCAAACATTTCAATACCTGAAGGGCACATTTTTACTTGGCTTTCGATTTGACATTTATCATACGTTCTTTTACATATTTATACATGTGAATTTCGCTTATACCCTGTATTGATTTTTCTCGTCAATATGCAAACTACGCGAGGAAATGGCGTCATTTATATTCAACGCGACCCCCTCTGACCCTCGCTGCTCCACCCTTTTTTCAGCCCATCATCCTTATCCCCTCCCCCCACTCCTCATCCTAATACCTTTACCCTTATCCTTTCACCCTTCCCCTTTGACGCTTTAATGGTCTGCCTTCACCCTTTCCTGTTTATCGCACACCCTCACATCTCCCCTTCCCACTTCACCCTTCTCTCTACACCCCATTCCTCTTACTGCTCAATCTCCACTCTCTGAAACTCAACCCCTCACACAATCGCCTCACCACTTCACCCCTTACCCTTTACTGTTTACGTCTCAAAGAATCTTATAGCCCTAACTTTTTGTTATTTAACTTTCGTCTTTGGTTACATACTTCTCACCCTTTGATTCCCCCCCCCCCTCTTCATGCCTCTATGTTCACGCCTCATGCCTCCATAATCACCCTTCACCCTTCCTACTAAGCGCTCATCTGTTTCTTACTCACCTCTCTTCCTCGTTCCTCCACATTCTGCTACTTAGCTCCTCACTCTTATCGTCTCACCAGTCACCCCCTTATCCTTCATGTTTCCTTCACCACTCCTCACCCCTCACTCGCTATTCAGTCCTCATTCACCACTATCAGTCATCATACCTCACAGCTTGCCTTCCAATGTTCACTCTTTATTCCACAGACTCATCTTCTCTCTTCACTCGTCATCCCGCACGCTGTCACTCGCTCAGTACCATACAAGCCCCCTAGCTAAATCATGACATACAGTCTCAGCCTTCTTTTTTTGCCCTATTTTCTCTTTTATCCCTAACCCTTCTGTCCACACCCGGCACACTTAAAGCCTCCTATTTCACCTGCTCCTCTCAACCTGACCTTTTTCATCCTTTCCCTTATCACTCACCCTACTTTCTAACCGAACACCCTACGCACTTTAACCTGCCATTGCTCTCCCACAACTTTCATTCATTTCAGCTCAGTTTACACACTTCATCGTTCATTTATCTCACTCTCACCACTCTCGCCTCACTCTCATCCATTGTTATCTTTCCCCTTACACTTCAACTTTTCTTCACCCTTCAGTCTTCACCCGCCAACTTCGCTCTGCTTTGACCTCAAGCCTCACCCTAGCCTTCTTGCAAACCCCTCACCTTTCACCACTCTCTACTCAAGCCTCATACCTTAAACCTAACACCTTGTAACCCTCCGCATCATTTTACTTATCTTCCTGACTTTTTAAAACTCACTCTTCACCCTCAAATCTCACCTCGACTCTTGCTTATCACCCTAACGCCTCACTTTTCTCGGTTGACGTCTCACATCAATCCTCACATATCGTCACTCAGTCTTCACATCCAAGTGCCTTCTTAATACCTCACACTTTTCTCCTCACACTTCAACCTCCATAGTACACCCACTTCTTCAAACCTCACACTTCACCCTCACATTCCACCCTATTCCTCTCCTCTCACTTTCCCCCCTTCAATCGTCATCCTTTTCAGCTTCCTTCATTTTCCTCATTCTTTCCCTATCTTCTTATTCCTCAGTCCCTGCCCCCTTCCCTCACTTCCTTTCCTTCACATGTCACCCTTTCACCTACATCTCCCTTCATTCTAATCCCTTACGCTCGGCAGTGCTCAGTTAAACACACACACACACACACACACACACACAACAGCGTCTACAATGGCGTTCATTCCTCAGTGCATCTAAATCACTTTTACCAAATCATTTCCATCACTTCCCACTACATTTCCTCAATTCCCGTCCTTCTTCCTGTCACTTTCCACTGCGCCTCACTTCTGTCTGTATTCATCACTTCTCAGCGTCCTTTACCCCCAGCACTCAGCTTCACCTCTTCGTTCAGCATCCCTTCCTTACCCTCAGCACTCAGTCTTATCTCTTCTCTCAGCATCCCTTCCTTACCCTCAGCACTCAGTCTTGTCTCTTCACTCAGTACCCAATCCTTACCCTCAGCACTCAGCCTTATCTCTTCTCTCGGCGTCCCTTCCTTACCCTCAGCACTCAGTTTGGCTCTTCGCTCAGTACCCTATCCTTACCCTCAGCACTCAGCCTTATCTCTTCGCTCGGCGTCCTTTCCTTACCCTCAGTACTCTGCCTCATCTCTTTGCTCAGCATCCCTTCAATTCTCGATACCCCTTCTTTTTCCCTCACTATTCTTCTTCCCTTGCTACTTTTCTCCCTCGTCATCTCTTCCTTTTCCCCTCTCTTTTCCCCCACCACTCACCCTCCTTCACTGTCTCCTCACCACTCCTTCATTCTCATCCCTGTCTCATACATCTATATTCCTCCCCCGTCCTGCACACTTAGCCACTCTACAACTCATTCCACACCTGGCACACTCGTTCTAACCATGCCCCTCTTTCTACCCCTGACCCAACATCCTTCTCTTCCCCCTCCCCCATCCCATCTTCTGTGTCCCTGCTTGTTCATGATTTGTATGCTGATTTTGACACCTCACTATGGATGCCTGGTGATCAAGTGGGTTAAGGTTCTCAAACTACATGAGCATGATAAAAGTTCAGAAACAAGTGAAGGTTGGGTTATACTGATCACTTAATGCTACTCAGTTTTTGCAATTGGTTACAGTCATCATATATATCTGAACAAAATAGCCTAGCCTTGGACCCCTACAATCCTGAAGAGAAGATACATAACTAATGGATGGACGCCGCCCCTACCCCTATCCCTGCCACTTCCCCTGTCAGCGATCTGTATTCTGAATGTTGATGTACCCTTACTTCACGTGTTTTTACACCCGTGCGCGCAAACCGGTATGAGATGTTATGTTTTGATCGACGTTGTGTGTGTGTGTGTGTGTGTGTGTGTGTGTGTGTGTGTGTGTGTGTGAACAAAATAGCGAGAATAGTTTTTATCTGATTTGGACCAAATATGGTGGAAGAATTAAGAATCAACCAAGAGGTACAACTTCCATTTTTTTAAAGATTAGGTAAATAGTCAAGGTCATATGGCAAGATTAACTTAAAGTTTTCTTTCGATTTCCTCCAAAATCTTATAGAAAACTACATGGTAAAGCAAGGATAAAGATGTTCTATTTCGAAATCAATGAAAAGTCAAGGTCACCGGGAAAGGTCAAAGGCTACAGTCACAAGACAAGGTCAACTCAGTTTTGATCTGCTTTCGACCAGGCTTGGTGGATGTGTAAAGGGTTAGGCAAGAATGAGCTACGTCGTTTTTTAGAGCAATCAGTTAAGATCAAGGTCACAGGTAAAGTCAATTATTCGGCCCTCAGACCTCTTCGTGGGGATGCTGACGTTGCACTCCCAGTGCTCCATCTTGTTATAAACCGGGTATCCAACTGTGAACGTATACATGACAATATTTTCCGTGAGACCTTGAAGTTCTCCTGCACGCTACATTTGACTCAAGCATCATGTGCCATCATTTCAGCCATATCATTCACTGTTCATGCTGAATAATTTTTCCGTGCCGACAAGCACTTCAACATTCTATTCTGCCATTGACTAACTTGGCAATTAAGTTACTAAAGTTGTAGGTAACAGACCGAATTGTGATTCACTGTTTCCTTTTTATGCAAACTTGGCCTCAAATCTCCATCTATCAATCGTGAATGCTAAGCAGTAAAATAGATGAACACTATATTATGGTGATGATCACGAAGACATTTTTTGGAAAGAATGTTGTGCCACAGCATCGTCTTTTTCTGCCACTCAACTGCCTGAAATAAGCTGTAAAAGGACGAAGTCTAGGACAAGTAAGGCAAAAAAGGCATAGTACCCTCAAACAATTTTAAGTTAATCTCAGCTAAACTTGGTGAAAGTGTTAACGGTCGTCCAAGGGGTACTTTTATTTATTCATTTATTTATTAAATTATAATTATATATTTTTTTTTAACACCAGGCCAAATTACAAGGCAACAACTTATACAGCTCTGATCCTATCTGGACCATATTTATTTCAAGGGTTTAGGGCTAGGGATGAAGAAAGAGGTTGATCTTGGGAACAGTTAGTCAAAGATCAAGGTCACAGGACAACGTCGAAGTTCGACTCGTATGAGCTTCTGGGTGAACAAAATTAACATCATACTTATGTGACCTGGGTTGAGGGTCAGCCAAGGGACTGACCTACTGCTTCTGAGAACAGTAATCAAGGGTCATAGTCACATGGCAAGGTCAACTGAAAAAGTGTTTATCCAATTTAGACTAATCTTGGTGGAAAAGTTCATGTTACACAAGGATGAAGGGATTCGATTTTGAAAAGAACCATCTAAGGTCGTGAGAACAAGGTATGATTAAATTTCGATCTGCGTGTGCTGTGGATGTGACAGGAAGCGTTAGGAGAAACACATTGAGGTGGGTTGCCATTTGGAGAGGATGGAGAGTGAGAGACTGACTAGGAGAGTGTATGTGAGTGAGATGGAGGGGGGGAGGGAAGGGGAGGCCAAAGACGAGATGGAGGGATGGAGTGGAGAGGTTTATGAGAGAGGGGGGTGTGAGCTGGGAGCAGAGCAGTGAAATGGTGGGGGACAGGGCGACATGGAGACGATTTGTTTGTGGCCACCCTTTATGGGATTAAGGCGTCTGGCAATAGATAGATAGAGAGTGTGCTGTAGTGCACAACTATTTACTTCATATTTGTCATGGTGGGGATTGTTAGATGAGAGAGTTGAGACTGGGGTTGGTAAATGAGGTAGAGTTGAGATGGGAGGTTGTAAGATTAAAAGAGAGCTGAGATGGGGGTTGTTAGATGAGACGGAGTTGAGATGGAGGTTGCTAGATAAGAGAGAGAGTTGAGATGAGGGTTGTTAGATACCACAGAGTGGAGATGGGGATTGTTTACTGAGACAGAATTGAGATAGGGTTGTTTTGATGACTGAGTTGAGATGGGACTTATTTGTTAGATTAGACAAATTTGAGATGGAGGTTGTTAGATAAAACAGAGACTTGTGGTGGGGGTTGTCTAGCAGAGAGGAGGCTGGTGGTCTGGGGGATCGAGGATGGGAGATGGATGGGTAAATGGGGTGTAGGATGGATGTAAGGCAACAGGCTGTTGGGTTGAGAGGTATTCTGAGGGATGGATGACAATGGGTTTGGGCGGGTTTATGGCACAGCACCCACTGTTTTACAAGTCAGTAGACAGTGAGGTCAGTTACACAAATTACCAATAAGGATGTCTTACTGTTTCATTGATGACGTTTCCAAAATTCGTGTGGACTTTGGAAGTTGTTGGAGGAGGGATGAGGCAAAAATAATACGTCTTTTGAAAATGGGTATTGTAGGCTCAGTGGTATCAACGGTGTGATGGTCTGAATAAAGTGTTCTATAAGATAATAAATAAGAACTAGAATGTATGCACATATTGCTCTCATACACTGCGTCTTGACATGTAGGTACTAATCGTGAGTGAAACAGAATTAATTTTGCACACATCTATGATATGCAGAAGAATCAATACCCTGAGTGTCTAAACTCTCAATCTGCATATTTACCGCCCAGTATCACATCCAGTGAGAGTTATTACGAGCGAGTGAGCGCAGTGAGAGAAGCAATCTTCACATTCATCTGAGAAATGAGCAGCCTGACATGACACAGCCACCGTAATAGGTTTCAGAGGCTATTGACTTTTCTATGTGAAACAGAGAAGGGAATGCTTCAGCAGGTAGTAGATATATTAACCCCTCGGCGCCGGGTGTTTAAATAGCTCGGTCATCTCTCACTATGGGCATTTTCCCGAAAATGACCTGTTTTCAAACCTTAATATCTCGGAAACTTTGGCAGCTAGAGAAACTAATTAAAGACTGTATTACTCATCAACTCTTCTTCTTGCGAATGACAATTTTCCCAGGTCTGTAGGTCGTCATGTCAAAGAGTACTGACGTGATGAAAAGGACTAATTTTTTCCCAGGAAAACAGATGTGTTCATGCATGTGCATGCGCAGCGACTATGGCTTTTCTCTCAACATGATAACGTCTCCATTTTTTGATAAACTAGAGACACTGGCATCCAAGGCATGACCAATGGCACAATCATTTGAGCCCTTTCCTAGTATCTTTGGAAAGAGGCTTGGCAGAGGTGGATGATGCAACTGGCCACAGGCAGCAAGGGTGGTTTTGGATGAAGAAGAACCTGAAGGAAGCGTTGTACACCTGGCAAAGGCACACAACAGACTGACTCTGGCTTGTGTGCAGTGCAGGGACTCCCTTCCTACCCATTGGTGGCGAGATGAAATGGCAGCTGGTTCAAATGGTGGTGGGAAGACAATTGTGTGTATACACGTCACCCTGCAGCCCTCCCCAAGTCTGATTGTGACGTGTATACACGTAACCCGGTGGATGGTGGTTAAATGAATTTAGTTTTTTACTATATATTTAATCATGAGGCCAAAGAAACCCCTTGGAATCCCAGCTTTCCAAGGAAATGTACTGAGAGCTTCAACTGACATTCTCCACTATGAAATCGAATAAATAAAGATATCCTGTAGCAGCACTATGTATGCTTGCATGAATTCTACCAATTAAATATTGGATATTATGCTCATAATTATACATGAACATGTCTGCTAAGTTTAGGGGATAAAATCAACAAGAGCAATCACGCAGTTCGTTGACACAGCAAGTCGGGAGCAGAGAATTGAACACTGCACGTGTGATAAATGCTAAAGTGCCTCGCTATATGCACATCCAGAGAAAATGTAAGAGAGAGAAAAAAAATATTTTAGCTCAATTATTCTTCAGTTATTATTTAACCACCTCACCAGAAATGTTTAATGTTTACACCTAGATGAAATAAAGCTGATATGCATACAAAATTCTCGCTCACTAGTTACATGCTCACAAAGCGCACTTTACTGGTATATAACATGCAGCACAATATATCAAGAATGCCCGAGGATTCAGTCACGCAATACTGATGGGACAACAGCTCCACTCTCATCAAGAAACACAGGTCCACCATACAACATGGGTACAGTAACTAGTATGTCCACCGGATGAAAGCTTCCATACACGTTAGATTTACACGCTGATACGGCACATTCTATGCACACTAATGTGCAGGAGTTACGTTAGAGTAAACAAACTACCATACTTTGTCTGAACATAAATATGGCTCTTCTGTTTCTCAATATATCCAAGAATATATACAATACGATTGTTTTCTAAGATGCAGTTCAACAGCAAATAAGAATTTATCTAATTTACAATGCCAAGAAAGCAACACATTTGATGAGAAACCTAGAGTAAAATTTCAGTAATAACATAACAGCAGTATATAATCTTATATAGCCTAACCTAGCCACACAAGGCTCAAACATGCCATAGTCTCGCCCAACCAAACCTGACATCACCTCACTGGGCTCGCACAAGCTCTTACATTGAAAACAACCACGGACTGAACAACAGAATATTTATCAAAGAAAACCATATACAAGTATACCTTACTCTTTATCATGAATGAGCCTCTCTCTCTCTCTCTCTCTCTCTCTCTCTCTCTCTCTCTCTCTCTCTTGTCCACCATTCCTTCATTTTCCCCTTGTTCGTTCCTCTCTCATTCTTTCTCTTTTTTTATGACCCTTTCCTTTTCCGCCCAACATCCATTCACCGCCCTCCTTCCTCCATTTCTCTCCAGCTCTCCCGGTCCCTCCTTCCCTCCAGCTCTCCCTCCTTCTCTCCCTCCCCCACCCGTCCAGCCACATGCAACATATCACACTCGCTGTCTCACACTTTCTTTGCCCTCCTCCTATAACCTCTCATTTCTTTCCTAATTTCCCTCCTCCCGTAACTTTACGTCCCTCTCCCCTCCTTTCTCACCCGCCATAGATCACAGACGGGGAGAAACATTGCGAAGGGAGCAGGAGAGATTGGGGAGAAGAGAAAAGGGCATGTTGGAGGGAAAGAAGTTTAGGAGAAGGGGAAGGAGAAAATAATAGTTGAATGAAAGGAGATGGAGTCTGCATGAGAGGGAGGCAGGAAGAATAAGGGCTGAAACGATAAGGAAAGGGGAAAGGGTAGACGAGAGGGGCATAAATGAAGGAAGGTTGAGACGGGAGAAAATTATGATTAACAGTTAAAGGAAGGTGGGATTTGAGAGAGAAGGGGGGAAAAAAAGTAGAGGGACTGAGATAGAGTGTGAGGGTGAGAGAAGGAAAGCGGAGTCGACGAGGGTAGAGGGATGAGGGAAAACTGAAGAAAGGTGAACAGTGGGAAAAGGAGGATGGCTGGGTTTAAGAAAGAGGCGGGAGGAAGACTAAGAGGGAACAAGTGGGGAAGGGAAGAGAGGGGAAGGGGAGAGGGGTGAAGGGGAGAAGGGGGAGTGGGGTGAGAGGTGGGAGGTGGGTGCGAGGAAAGGACGAAAATGAGTCCTGAGAGAGAGAGAGAGAGAGAGAGAGAGAGAGAGAGAGAGAGAGAGAGAGAGAGAGAGAGAGAGAGAGAGAGAGAGAATAAAAGGAGAGGAAGAAATCTATACTAAAACAAGAGAGAGACCTGGAGTAACTGAAGGTGATAGTGGAATGTATGGTATTATTATTACGATTTATTGAGCCTCACTCCCATCACTCACTCACTCCACCACGCCAGGATACGTCTCAGGGGTCACATCAATGCCTATCACACTTTACGGTCCTCCCCTCCAAAATTCTTTAACGTCCCAAGAGCAAAATGAATGTGGCACGAACATTTTCTTTATGGCCTGTATTCAGTTCAGGATTCTCTCTCTCTCTCTCTCTCTCTCTCTCTCTCTCTCTCTCTCTCTCTCTCTCTCTCTCACTCTCTCTCTCTCTCTCTCTCTCTCTGCCACTGTACATTATTTTTAAAATTAAGTTTCAGTTTCTGTATTTATGTATAAACTGATATATTCTTCAATTTTAGCAAGTCTATCAAATCCCCATAACGACTGTGTTGTCTTTTTGAATGTATTTCTCTGAGCATTCTGTCTTTGTTCGTATTTTATTCTAATTTGGAGAAAACCATTATAACACGTCTCTTCCGTCATTTATTGTCAATTAAAAGATTGTCACAAAAATTGCGATGTTTCTTAAATATATCTGCGGCAAAGGCAGCCTTGAGCTAAGAGTCACCACAAGCTAAAAAAAGGAGCTTCCAACAATCTGTATTCTAAGATGAGCAAGGTATGACCCGCATGCAGTTAATGGGAGCAGATGGGACGCTGTTGATGTCGCATTATCCTTACCAACAACCTGAACATCCTACAGTACTTGGTTTGAATGTGTGGGTGACAATGTTTATCCATCTCATTATCCACTTCTTTACTGCCACAGCAGGTGTGAGATTTACATAAGTATTTACAATTTCCTGTCGTAAGTCAGACTGGTTTATGAAAGAAGATTAAGACACAAGGAGATTTTCTACACACTCCTTTATTTCCAGAAAAAAGGACATAAATATTTGTTAGAAATTTCCTCTCATGATTAAGTTTTGTATTGAAGGAGACACGGGAGACATGAGGAGAATCTGTACTCCCTTTCCTCGTCGTTCCTTCGGCAATAAATCTGAAAGACAGCACAGCACTAACCATAAATCTGTTCGTGAATCATGCCCCAGGAACCTAGTGGATCGGGGCCGGGCTGCTTAGTTTCGATATTTAAGCTGAGTGATCAATCGCACCGCTGAGTAGTATTATACAGGAAATAATGCCCAGCCCCTCTGATCAAAACCTTTACGCGCTACTTATTATTAGGGCGTCTTATACCGCTGAACCACCAGGCGTTACCTGGTTATATGATTATCACTCAACGTAGTAAATGATATCCTATGCTGTCAAAAATTATTCAGCTTGTGTAGGATGGGTTACATTATATCGTGTGCATCGTGTGTACCATACACACACACACACACACACACAATATATATATATATATATATATATATATATATATATATATATATATATATATATATATATATATATATATATATATATTATCTATCTATCTATCTATCCATCCATCTCTCTCTCTCTCTATAACCAGACAGACAGATAGACTTACTGATTGACTAACAGATCGTCAAGCCTCTGTGTTCTGATAACAAGCCTATGGATCTATCAGACTAGTACTTACGACTATTAAACAACCTGTGTCAAGTGGTTTCATGCAACTTTGACTACAATAAATTACCAAGGTCAATATCTGCACTCATATCACTGGACACGATAGCTTGAGTGTACTAAAGACCGTTATGATAGAGATATTAAACCCGGGAATATCGATACTGAGCAAAAAGATCAAGTGAATGATGATTTAGGTCAGTCTTTTTAGAAAGAGATAAAGCTAAGAAGGACATAAGACATGGTACGGCTCCAGGACAGGATGATGTCCCTGCAAAATTATTAAAAGGCCTTAGAAGTAATAAGAATGTAGAATGATCGTGCGACTTCATGAAAACTACTGTGATAACTAATCCTAAGAAAACACGAGTTACCAAAACCTAAGATTATATTAATATAAAGCCGGTATGCCATAGATCAAAATTAATGCTGAGAACGTTAACTTAATGACTGACATACAGAGCAGAACACTGTACTGGGAAACATCAGTTTAGATTTCGATCTGGCTGTGGAACAACAGAAGTGACTGATGTTATGATGGTAATGGCAGAAAATCATCATTTGTTTCGCTAACTTCAAAAATGCCTTCGGCAGAGTCCTGTCGATGAAACTAATAAAAATTCTACGGAACATAAATACCGACTGAAGAGATCTACAGCAAATTAAAAAGGTATACTGGCCAAACTGTGGGCCTTTGTGATGCTGGGGTAAAATCAGAATCAGGTCTGAAATGGAAGAGAAATGAAACACGTTTTCTCCATTTCCCACTGTTCATCAATTATGCAGTGCCAACAATGACTGAAGCATTTTCAGGAGTGAAAAAGGGAGTACTGTACGTGTATAAGGGAGTGCGTTAAATCATAATGTTTGAAGACAATGCAGTTGTAAGCTACACCGATGCAGGACCTCAAAGAATTGCTGATAAATAAACGGCGCAGGCAAATCTAAATAAAGAAACCAAGACAAAGATTATGAGGACTGAAAGTATGGCTGGAAGCCAAATGTGAAGACAGGAAACAGTCCTCCTGAAGAAGTAAAACAATTTATATAACTTCGTATCGTGTGTACAGATAAATTAGATTGTTACTAAGATGTTCCAAGTAGATATGGGAATTATTGTACACGAAAGGAAAAAAAGTGTGCTGACATGAAAAATGAACTTGAGTCTAATCATACTAGTTGTAACTGTATAATGTAGTATTGTACAGTAGTTGTGTATGGAGCGAAAACTTGGACTCTGGAAATAGATAAGAGAAAAATTGTTGGCAGCCTTCGGAATGTGGATTTGCAGAGGGATGCTGAAGATAAGCTGAAAATAGCAGGGAAACAATGTTGTTGCTGTTGTTGTTGCTGTTGCTGCTGCTATTATTGTCGTTGTGGCAACTCCAGGCTCTCCTGTTCTTGATCCCTGAGAACTGCAGGAAACCGACCACTTCCGTTTCTCGTTCCCAGAGATCGTTTGTTGAGCTTATGTTGAAGGAGTGTGTGTTGTGATAGTGTGGCGCATGAAGTGAGTAAGTATGTTGGGGTGTGGAGGCTGCACTGCAGTGTAGTTATTATAAACCAGCGACAGAAATGGTGGACAACAAAATACTATGCGTGGGAATCTGTTGCTCCGAGATATGATGTTCGATGGCCAAGAGGAAAGAAGAGGAAATTAATGTTGGATAAAGTAAAATGACGAAGAACTTATCAAGAGATGAAGAAAATGAATGACCCAGCACAGTAAAGCATGGAGACTAACTGACCCATGAGTCCACCAGGCTGAAGTCAGAACACTATGGATGGATGGATTACAGGGTGGCTCATATCGGATATACCAATGATTCACCATCTTCTCAGAATGGTAGTTTTTTTTTTTTTAAGAGCACGTCACTTATTCTTGACTACGTATGAGTCAGGGATGTGTGTGTATGGGTGAAGGGTCTGTATTTTAGCATGGAGTAATACCTTCACATGGTATTATGCAACGTAAGAAAGATCGCCTCCATCCACCACACACGAAATAATGTGATTCGTGAAAGATGTGGAGTGAGGAAGTCGGTGGACACCAGAATCGAAGAGTGTGTACTGAGATGGTATGGTCATGTGGAGAGAATGGATAACAATAGGATGGTGAAATAGGTATATTTGAGCGAAATTGAAGGAGGGAGGAGGCGAGGCAGGCCAAGGAGAAGGTGGAGAGATATGGTGGATGTGTGTGAGGAAGAGAGGTTTGGAAGTCGGTGAGGCTACGGAACTGACAAGAGATAGAGCTGGCTGGATGAATGTTGTGAGGAGAAGTGCATGATCTGGGATTTGGCACCCCTTTTTAACATGGCAGCGTCGGGATTGACTCAACCGGATACGTTAATGTGAAGCTACAGAACGTGGTGAATGTTTCTGGCGTATACGATAGAGCCAGGATTCCGGGGGCTTCAAGGATCAGTGAATGGAAGCGTGGCCCATTGGATTGGGTCAATTTGGCATGTCTGGACACTGCTACTTCTCACCTTGCCCTAGGGTGGGAAAGGAGGTCCGGATGGTGGTGGTGGTGATGATGATGATGATGATGATGATGAGAAAGATCGCTCGTACTGACGGGATAAATGAAGATTGTAACATATTACTCCCGTTCGAAGTCTCCCCAAAACTCAACAAAGCCGTCTTGAGAAGGAAAGAGCAAATTACTTATGATGCCATCGAAGTGAAGGCGTTATCAAAACTGACCCGAATTACTGAAACAAGTGGAATTACGCAAAACAAATTCTGGTCAAAAGAGACGATAACAAAATATCTAAAACAAGAAAACGAGAGTCGCCTACAGGTCCAAGAGGCAGGATCCACGCATGTCTCTCGTTACATAGGCAAACTGTCAACTAAATTAAATGTAAAACAGAACTGAAACGAAAGTAAGACACACACACACACACACACACACACACACACACACACACACACACACACACACACACATTAGGATGGGAGGTAAGGCAGGTGGAGCGGTGTGGTGTTGACCAAGATCCATCGTGTCTGCAGAAATTCCAGAAGTTCCTGAAGGGATGTGGTTTACACGACCCCCCACCCCGACCCTCACACCCTCCCAACTCCCGCCTCTCGTACCCACCATAACACTAACACGCTGCCCGCCCCCCCACCCATCTCTTACACACACACACACACACTCACACGGTCTACTCTGATGAAAGGGTTAACGATTCTGTCGGACAATGAGAAGCTGAATGAATCCTGAGTAGATATGACTTGGTGCATACACAATGAATGGAGAAGGGGAGAAAGAGAAGACCTGCGGGAGAGATAGATGGGAGTGAAGGGTGATGGGTGGGGTGTGAGGGGTGGGGGGAAGGAGGATGAAAGGAAACGGAAAAGGGAAGAGGGGTAAGAGGTGAGGAGCGAAAGGAGAGGGTAGAGGCGTGAAGGGTGGAAGAGTGAAGGGAGAGGTGTGTGTGTGTGTGTGTGTGAGAGAGAGAGAGAGAGAGAGAGAGAGAGAGAGAGAGAGAGAGAGAGATTTGATTTGATTTGATAAATTTTATTGAGATAAACAGTATATACACAATACAAATTATCCCAAAAGGGTAAAGGTGCATAGGCAGCCTTTAACCTAATTCTAGTTTCACTAAAACATATCATTTGCTATTATATACAATATACGTACATTTATTTTTTACAATAGATCATATAATACATTTTATGTTTTTACATTTTTTCATCATTTCAAATACTTTGCCATGTTCGAACATCCATATGACTTGGTTGGTCACATTATCTATATTATCATTTCTATACTGATTCAGTATATTACACTCTAATACATAATGTTTTAAGGTGTGTGATCTAGGTTCACTGCAAAGTTTACATTTAGTGTCGTCGTTTGTACATGTGACACCAAGTTCCCAATAATATTTATAGCCCAGTAGTAATCTTGTACATAGAGAGTCTTTCCATTTACAACTAGTTATTCCATATGTAAAGCGTATCTTACTGGCCACATCCTTGTAATGTTTCATAGTGGCACTAGGTCTCATTATGTATTTATTTAGTGCTATTATTTTCGTTTTCATTCTGACACTTTCTTAATTTTGTTTTAATTTGTTTAAGTGTTCTAATACATTCAATATCAATGTGGTCTTTTGTGGCAGCCTTTTTTGCCAATTCATCAACTCTTTCATTATGCATTTTCCCCACATGTGATGGTAGCCACGAAAAGGTAACACTTCGTCCTGCCCGATTCAGTTCGGATATAATATTCTTACACTCTATGACAATATTTCCGAACACAGGATTTCTCCTATTGAGGGAATCTAGTGCTCCCCTGCTATCACTAAAAAACCACACATCACCCTCCCCCCCTCTGAGTTCTTTTAGCCCACACAATACCGCATGTAATTCTGCTTGTGTTGATGAAATATTATCACTCAGTCTGTAACAATATTCTGTATCTATCCACATATTTGTTCCCGGATCATAGTCCCTGATTATTATCCCACATCCCGCTCTGCCATTTTGAATGACAGAGCCATCACAGTACGCGTGACCTGTCTTTTCATTGGTTACTGTGCTTATTCGGTTTTCAAAGATGCGTTTTAGTTCCTTTGCATCGTACATATTCTAAGAGAGAGAGAAAGGGGGGGGGGAGAAGCAGAATAAATTGGTTAGGGAGGACGAGAAATGGCAAGCTTGGGAAAAAATGGCTGGAACGAGGAAGGAGTCTGAAAGAAGAGGAGGGAGGAAGGAAGAGAAATGCCAGGAGAGGAAAAGTAGGGACAGGAAGAAATAAAAAAAAAAGGAAAAGGAGAAAAGGCGAATATGGTAGAAGAGGGAAAAAAGGGAGGACGGGAAAGGAAGACAGGAGTAAGACAGTGAGAAGTATGCGATGGGTAAGCAGAGGAAGAAGGATGCTTAGAAAAATAGGAAGACTGGAACGAGGAAGAGACTGGACACGAGAAGAGAGGAATATGAGAGGAGAAAAGAGGTGAAGGGAATAAGGGAAGAGGAGGGAGGAAGAGGGCAAGGAATAAGCAGGGAAGGAGAAAGGAATACTGGTAGGAGAAAGGAAGAGAGAAAGGCAAGGTGAAGGAAGATGAAACTGATGCTTAACCAAGAGGAGGGTAGGAAGGATAGGGGAAAACTGGGAGATGAGAAGGAGAAGAGAAGGTTGAAGAAAAGAGAAAGGAGAGAGGCTGAAAATCTGAGAGGACTGAGGAGGAGGAGGGGGGAAAATGAGGTCAAGAAGGACGATGAGAGTGAGGAGAGGGACAAGAACTGGATTAGATCGAAGTGTGTGTGTGTGTGGAGAGAGAGAGAGAGAGAGAGAGAGAGAGAGAGAGAGAGTTGGCAGTGGTCAACAAAGAACTAGAGAGAGAAACAGAGGCGAGGGTTGGGAGTGAGTGTGGGCGATGACAACAGTATAAACACAGGCATAATACTGTGAGTGGCGGTGGAGCCCTGGTGGAACTCACAGGTAAACATTGCATTATGCACTCCCACCAAGGCACTAACATGGTGAATACATTTACCTGTGACCTAATCTTACCCAAACATCCAATATGTATCACAGCTTAGTAAACTGACCTATCACAAGTTATCGATACTCTCTCTCTCTCTCTCTCTCTCTCTCTCTCTCTCTCTCTCTCTCTCTCTCTCTCTCTCTCTCTCTCTCTCTCTCTCTCTCTCTCTCTCTCTCTCTCTCTCTCTCTCTCTCCAGACGCCGCACCTTGTAACAAATGACCTGGACAAAAAGATCCTTCAAGCATTTCCATCTCTATTTATCAACTCCTTAAACCCGGTGGCGTTTTTTCAGCTTATTCTAACTCTTGTTTGAAAACTTGCTCCATAGCAAATAGAAATATAGTCTGCTGGTAGCAAGATTAAGAATTTTAAAAACACCTCACTGGACTTGAGGCGTCAATACGTTGATAAGACCAACACCGAAATCACATTTTTTTTTTAATGCCACAAGATATATTTTTGAACAAAACTGGAAAAGGTTTGCATGTCGTTGCATGTCCCTGGGCCGGATTTATAAACAAAATTAATATCAATTCTCTGTCGTAGCCTAACCATGTTTTTTTTTTTCGCACAAATGACAAAGAGAGTGCAGGATCCTTCCTATCTCTTGTTCTTCCTGCAAAAACAGTTCTTAGTTACGTGAGGATAATCATTATATCTTTATTTTTCAGGACCGAAAAGGAATGAAAAGAGCAGATTCTTCCAGTGTTTCACGATCTTCCTGTTAAAACAAGCCTGAGTTACGACAGGGAAACTAAATATAAGTTTATAAGTCTCACTCCTGATCCACGCCACCTCTTGTTTGCCAAAGCCGCTGTGACGCCTCTCCCCGTCACACCACACAGCACCACACACCACCCTCAACCCCTCGCTTCTCGCTTCCTATTATTGTCATCTGAACGTGGGCCGAAGAGTCTTCATAGCACCCTTTCCTTAGCGATTAGATTTCTATATTTCACATTAACTTTTTCAACGCGGCGACGTCGGATTTTTCAGGATAGCAGAGCCGCGCGTAGTAGTGACGGTTACAGAAAACTTAATTAACCCCTTCAGTTCTAAGTCTTTCTCATGCAGACTAATATACCCTGGAGATTTTTAAAAATGTCACCATAGTGAAAGGGTTAATATTCTCTGGTATGTCATTAACTTAGCTTTTTTTTTTTCACCTCGACAGTCTGCAAGAATATTAAGTAAATGGATTTTAACGCGCCAGATGCAAAACTACACTGGTATGCAAGAGTTGGTAGAAAGCTTCCAAAGCTGATGTGAAGAAAATCCTCTGTCCTGTCCTGTATTCTTGTTACATCATGATTAATTATTATCCCTACAAATTAATCTTCTCTTTTAGTGATATAACATTGGGTCAGCTAAAAAATACGTCATATTCAAGGCCTCCAAGCCACCTCGTCATCGCAGGCTTAAATCTGCAACGTTATACTGTACTCATTGCCAAAAGTATGGATATAAGAATTTGAAATGAAGCATCACAATATGTGGTTGCTGTACATCTTTCAAACCTGCAGTAGCGAGATGGCTAATACTTCTCCATTACAGAGGTATTTAACTGACTCTGATATTACATATTGCCATTCTGCAAATACTTATATTCTTGTAGGTTGTGTTTAGCATCTCATCCTCCTACTTTGTCAACTGATGTAACAAATGACAATATCAACGTATTAAAAGCAGCAATCTATTGGTATGGAAGAGGCGCCAAAAAAAACTCCTAAACTGACAAAAGTACCATCCTTTCTCTCCCAAGTTTCATATTTATTCTGCCTTTAGTTACCTTTCTTGTTAGACCTTGCACCACTTTACTATTCCCGGTAAATCTTTCTTCAAAATTTCAAGTATGCTCTGCTGGCTCCGAGGTCTCTCTGCCTTCATAAGCTCTTTATTCTGCACAAGGGCCTTATTCCCCAGTGTTCTCGTTACATCACAAGAAGCTGTTCTCATCAAAGTGGATAGGAAGGCTTCAAGGGCCGTATTCTCGACAGTTAATAAGGCTCCCTAGTTGACGTTATTTTCTGCGTCCGATCTCTCTTAACAGAAGTAAAATCGTCTGGCCGTATCAAGAATAAATTACAGGTATAAAAGATGTCCGGCTACAGAGGAGGGAAATTGAGACCGTTTCTATCCACTTTACGACGAAAGGTGTCCTTTGCGGTGAAAAATTCGCCTGACAATAACAATAATGAATCTCTCTCTCTCTCTCTCTCTCTCTCTCTCTCTCTCTCTCTCTCTCTCTCTCTCTCTGTCTCTCTCTCTCTCTCTCTCTGACTGGGGAGATATGGGTCTCTTACTAAGCATGCCTGAATAATCTGTTGACAAAGTGAATGAGAATGTGATGGAAAAAAAGAGCTGAAATGTGTAATGGAGACTGTTTCCCCGCCCCTCACTAGGAGAGCTGTTCCCCACTGGAGTATAATTGTCCAGACATTGTCAAAATAAAAAATATCACCGTACTCTCACATAAGTTTCTCGCTAGTGTACCCCCTCCACAATATGTCTACCCCCGATGTATATATGTCCCCCCCCAATGCATACATGCCCCCACTAAATTTGCTAGGTCAGCATGCTTTCCCACGCCTGAAGACGGCGTTATTGCATCAGTTGATAGCAGACAGCGGAGAAGGGCAGACTATTTTACTGCGAGCTTGTAATAAACTCCTTATCTAGCTGATTGTACACGGAGTTTCTATTACCAAAGTATTGCAAGTTACATTTGGTAGCAGTGGTGTTTCGAACCATCAGATTCTGACCGCCTCCACCGATTTAGTGATACAACAAGATAACATGACGACTCGCTTCTGCCAGCCTCGCCCCTCCTCCGTGCCTCTATACTCGTACCTTGGCTGTGCTTTTCGAGTGTACCATTCTTCTCACCAGTGCTCACCTCTCAAACAACCGCACCCATACGCCTTGTTCCTGACCGCACGTGTCGCCGTCGCCGACCTACGCACCTGTTGCACCTGTTCCCAGCACCTGTTCCGAACTCATCATAGCTCCTGCCCCCACGGTGCCACTTATCACTGTCTGCCTGCTGCCTGCCCACCACCATTCTCTGCATTTGCAATTCACCAGCTCTACACCTGCCTTGTCCCGACATCTGCCCTCACCACCCGCCACCGGCCTCCGCCGTCGCCCGCATCTGGTCTGCATTACGGAGCCTCCTAAGACCGCCACTCCCTGCCGGTGATTCATCGCGGCGTCTCTTCTCCTCTCCGCCCAGCTGTCTCTCCACCGCCGCCCCGCCCCGCCCCGCCCCAGCCTGGCTATGCCCAGCCACCCTGCACGTCATCCATCTCGACACTCCCGTTTCTACTGTGTAACTATAGTATATCTTTCCTTTCTATAGAGATTATCCTCGATTTTCTCTACAGATTGGTTATTGTAAATATTCCATCTCATTTTCATTACCCCGTTTTCATCTTCACCTACGTTATTTATACTCCATCTCATCCTTTGCATTTTATTTAAACCATCCATGCCCACACCTTCGTTCATTTTCACACCGAGTGTATTCCATTCTCTCATTGTTATTTATATATTTCCACCAACGTATCCATCTTCATCCTTTCATCTTCCATTGCCGCATTAAATGTCATACTTTCCACGTCAACCGCTTAACGCCAGACCTCTCGACCCAGAAATATCACCTGATCATACCTCGTCTGCCGACTCTAACACAATCACTCATTTACGCAGTGGCAAAGAGTACCACCGCCCTGTACCTGAGACTCCCGTTTCACTTCCCGCAGAATCACTTACTACCCGTCCTACCCTCGTAAATCCAGATACCTCCTCCTCTACTCCTGCCTCTACACTCCCTTCTTCTTCCTCTACTCCTTCCCCTGTCGTTCCCTCTCCTGCCTCCCTTCATACCCCATCTTGCTCGCCCTTAACTGCCACTACCTTCTCTCTCTCCCACACCTCTCCTGCCGCCCCTTCTACACTTCCAACCATGGCCAACCCTCCACAGTCTATCTATCTCGACGATGCCAATCGTCCTAAATTTACCGGCCAGGACCCAACTTGGTCTGTCTATGATTTCCTCATAGAAGTCGAAACAGAAATAAACAATAGACAAATTACCGAGGAATCGCTCAAAGTAGCTTACCTCCTCGGTCGCTTGCACCATGGTAAATCAGACATCGGATCCGCGATCCGTGTAGGACATTTCGATAGCATTCGTACTTTTGCTGATTTTCGTACGGAACTCATCAGCCTTTGTTGCCAGCATTCAAATACCGCGTCTTTCATGGGATTCATTAATCTCCTAAACCAACTAGATGAGGACTTGCGCGTCCCAGCGCAATATGACAAGCTCCGCGAAGCTGCCGCCGCCATGAAAGCAACTAGTAGCGAGAAGCTCCAATTACTGGTAGGCACGAAATGGTTAGAAGACAAGAATGGGGTTCCAATGCTTTCACTCACCAACTTTGCTGACTTAATTGGTTACCTCAGATTTCTTCACTGGCTTACTCCTAAACAGCGAGAGCTAGCCTTGGAAATCGGTTTCAATCCAGGAGATAAAATTATTCAGGTCACTAAAGCCATTCATGAAAGAACAGGTTCGAACTACATGCGTCAGGGCACCACCCAACCCTTGGCCTCCTCAGTCTGTCACACCTCCACTACCCCAGACCAATCTCGCTCCCGTCCCACCACACGCGGCAGACCTGCCACACATCGTTCTCCTACTGCAGGTCGTGATCAATCTAGCGCCCGATGGAACAGACAATCTTCGATTCTTTGCTGGTACTGTGGTCATCCTGGATATCGAGCATCCAGTTGCGACCGTACATACAGATGTCCTCACTCCCAAACCAGACAGCGTACGCCTTCCTGCTCACGTCGTCCACACTGCAAATACCACAAATCAAGCACGACTCACACCACTGAGGAATGTCGTTACCTCAACCGCCAACAGTCGGGGGAAGCGCCGTGCCCGTATCGGACCAATATCACGTAGAACCAGAAACCCAACTCCCCATCCGCTATGTAGGTCCCATAACGTCCTCGGGTTTAGTCATTCTCGGCAGCAGTCATGACATACCAACGTCATTCTTCTTGGACACAGGATCTATAGTAAATCTCATCTCCGAAAATTCCTTACAAATTATTCATCGCCATCACAGCCACGTCAGTTTCCTAGAACCACCAGACATTCGCCTATGTGGTATTAACGGCTCAGAGTTTAAGGTTAAGGGAAGAGTCACCCTTGAAGTCAAACTCCACAGAGATTTGCCCCTATCCTCATTGAATTTCATGTCACTAATGACTTGCAGTATCCCGCAGATGCCCTTATTGGTTTCTCCACCATGGCACAACATTCCATTGCATTATTACCCGCTTGTGGTAGTAGACATTTCTGGATTCCCGGTTTACACTATGGAATATCCCCGTCCTGTTCTTACGATCAAATCAGTCCTTCAATTACCTCTGTCCCTATCACTACCAAAAAGTCCAACCCAGCCCAAACCACCACTATCATCATCTGAGAATACAGAGATCATTCCTTTACTGACTGCGAGCAAGGACATAAATTCCTCAATGTCTCCTGATACATCATCTCAGCCCTCGAACATGGCTCTTACATCCTCTCCCGACAACACTATCGCTGACTCAGACATGTCTCCGTTACCTACCTCACACAGTCTGCGTGATCTCCAACACGCAGAGACGATATGTGCAGTAAAGAATACGTGCACAATTTTGTTACCGCGTGAGTTCACCAAAGTCTCTGTTTGTGTTGCTGGTGCGAAAGGAGTGGATGTACTAACCCTACCTGAGACGTGTTGTGTGAATGGCTTGACTTATGAGTCAGCGTGGTGTACAGTCTTAGAGGACAGTTTATGCTACCTGTACTTGCTCAGTGTCACAAATGCTCCACTAAAACTTGAAAGTGGTGTAAAGATTGGAGACTTCCTAGTATACCCAGCGGCCGTAAAGGTGTGCCAGGATTCCTCAATTCCTACTATTCAGACTGATGATACGCCAATCGGTGTATGTACTATTAACTCTACGGGATCTGCGCCGACGCATTCACCCGATATGCTCTCACATCTCACTTGCACAGATTTCCCAGAAAATACGCCTCAACTCCTCGACCTTCTGACCTCATACAGAAATGTGGTTGCCTTACCCGGTGAACCAATGGGTAGAACAGACCTTGTCAAACATACGATTGAACTACTCCCAGGAACTCAGCCGATTTACATACCAGCGTATCGACTTCCTCACAGCCAGAGAAAGCAGACAGATCAAATGGTACAGAACATGTTAGACCAGGACATTATTGAACCCTCCGTCAGTCCATGGAATAGCCCACTTTTCTTAGTACCAAAGAAGGACGGCAACTTTAGGCCAGTAGTCGACTATCGTAAGGTCAATTCTGTCACCGTTCCAGACCGTTTCCCGTTACCTGTCCTCACTGATTTGCTAGAATCCCTTGGTTACTATAACGTAGTCTTTTCATCTTTAGACCTCCTCAGCGGGTACTGGCAGGTCGAAATGGAAGAGTCCTCTCGCCCAGTTACAGCCTTTAGCACCCCTTCCGGACATTTTCAGTTTAAGAGACTCCCTTTTGGTCTGAGAAATGCTCCTTCCGTGTTCATGCGACTTATCCATTCAGTCTTCAGCGGTATGATGAGACACTCTCTTTTTGCTTACTTAGATGATATCATTGTTGTGAGTAAATCCATCCCTGATCATTTTACCAAACTCCAGCAAGTCTTTGAACGCCTCCAGCTCGCGGGCCTGAAAATCAATCTCAGTAAACGTGACTTCCTGCGAAAGAAAATCAAATTCCTAGGCCATGTCGTAGATGCACAAGGCATTCATACTAATGAGGATAAAACTAAGGCGATCATTACCTTCCCAGAACCTACCACTACCGAAGCTGTACGAAGTTTCCTGGGCCTCAGTGGCTATTATCGTCGCTTCATCCGGAATTATGCGAAGATCGCCGCTCCTCTGACCCACTTACTCAAGCAGAATGTGCCCTTTGTTTGGACTAATGACCAGTCACAGGCTTTCCAAAAGCTAAAGACAGCTCTTGTAAATGCCCCTGTTCTAGCGTTCCCTGATTATACCACACTCTTCCTTCTCTGCACAGACGCCTCAGGCACTGGGCTTGGTGCCGTTTTGATGCAATTCGATGAAGGATCAAGGAAGCGCGTAATAGCGTATGCTAGTCGCACCCTTACAACCGCTGAACGTAACTACAGTGTCACAGATCTCGAAGCGCTAGCGGTAATCTGGTCCTTGAAACATTTCAGAGATATAGTCTATGGTTATCCAGTGCATATCCAAACAGACCACCTTCCACTATGTGATTTGTTCAAGCGCGCAACCTAACAGGTAGGTTAGCTAGATGGTCTGTCATCATCCAGGACTTTAATCCCACTTTTCAATATGTACCAGGCAAGTTGAATGTAGTCGCAGACGCACTCTCACGTCACGTAGCAGCAGCTATAACATCACTGCAGCCTGAAGTAACTGAAAACACTACACTAACGTCAGAAGTTGTTCGAAACTTTCAGCGCCAAGACCCCATGTGGTCCAAAGTCATTTATTTCCTAGAATCTGGTGATGCCTCGACCTTACCTACTCTGCCAGTATCACTAGATGAGTTCATGCTAGATGCTGATCTCTTGTACAGGAAAACCCTGCTAACAGGCAAAGTTATGCCCAATCATGAAGTACGCCAACTTGTTGTCCCCACTGCCCTGATACCAAAGGTTCTTCATATTGTTCATAATACTCCTCAAGCTTTCCATCCAGGTAAAGACCAATGCTTGCGCCAAGCACGTCTCAAATACTATTGGCCAACCATGCGCCGCGATATCAATACCCACTGTGACTCTTGCCTCTCCTGCCACCGCCACAAAGGATCAACCGGCTTACCAGCACCTCTCTTACAATACCCAATCCCATCACGACCATGGGAAACCGTCTCAATCGATCTCTTAAAACTACCTCTCACAGAATCTGGCGCTGAGTACTTGTTCGTAGCGGTCGACCACTTCTCCCACTACTGTGTCCTCGTCCCCCTCTCCGACAAGACCGCGAAGAGCGTTGCATGTGCCCTTGTAGATCACATAATTTGCCCGTTCAGTACCCCTCATACCATTCTTACTGACAACGGTACAGAATTCAACAATAGCCTTCTAGATGAGATCTGTCGCCACTTTCATATCAGTAAGTGCAATGTCGTGCCTAACCATCCGGCTTCCAATGGCCTTGTAGAACGCCACAACCGGAAAATCTTAAAGTGCCTCAGACATCTAGGCTCCCATAGTTCGTCCTGGGATGACTGGATTCCCCAAGTGGCATCCTCCATCAATAGTTCCATCAATGCATCCATTGCTGAATCTCCCTTCTTCGTCCTCTTTGGTTTTGACAAGGATCTCCCATACTCTCTCTTATCCTTAAAGGCAGAACCCATCTACAACATGGATGATTATGTTAAACTAAAATTGGCCAACTTCCAGACAATCCACCAGTATGTCCAATCCACTTTGGCTTCCTCTCAGGAGGACATGCTGCAGCTCCAACATAAGTCCGCCTCTCCTATCACTATCAATGTAGGTGATCTTGTCTTTGCTCATTCCCATACGCATTCCTCTAAGTTGGATGACAAATTTACAGGGCCCCACCGCGTCCTCACTCAACAAGGCAACAAATTTCACCTCCAGAACCTGTCCACTAGGGACACCAGATGGGTGCACGTCGATGACTTAAAGCGAGCACCCCGTGGCCTCGTGTTGGAGGAGTCACTTACACAACCTCCTGCCCCCTCTTCCCCTCCTCCCAACCCTCAGTCTACCTTGTCTCCACCTATCCCTCAGTCTCCTTCCTTTCCATCTCCACCTGCTCTTTCATCAACCAATCAATATCGGTCCAAACTGCGCTCTGCCCATCAACCTCTTCACGACCTTCCCCATTAACTCTACCCTGATTTTCTAGGTACGATGTTAGCGATCTCCCTGCTGGCAGTGCTGACCCTCCTGGGGTCTGGGTCAGGTCAGGACGATGGTGGAGTACGTCCCGGGCCCTTGGTCGGCTCAGGAGGCGAGGTCTCCTTGTGCTACGATCTTGCGCCCCTGGCCGACGTAGCCATTGCCCTACCTGCCTACGCGCACCAGCTCCACGGAATCAGGAACCATCTCACGGCCCTCAGGGGGACACACAACCCGAATGAGTATCTCTATAACCTTTTCCTCCCACTCTCCTGGCAATTGCAATACCTAAGTACCTGATTCACTGAGCTCATTGCCACATTTTCTTCTTCTACCTCAAACTCAACATGGATCATCTCCAACTAGCCATTGACTCTCTCTTGTCTCAAGTCTCTACCTTGGTTCGTATCCTGGTCGATGCTATCAATGGACGTGTCACTGCCGACTTAGTACCTGTCTCAGCTCTCCATTCTGTCCTGGAATGGGCTCACTCCACCTTCGGTCTCTCCCCAGTCCTCCCTTACTCCTCCCTTGAATATTATTATCCTGTTCTCGAAGCCACTCTTCTCACTACATACGTCGTCGTCCATATTCCTCTCCGTTCTGCCATAATCTTTAACCTTTTCCACATCATTCCCTTCCCTTTCCGCCTCAACAACTCCTTGTTACAGGTATCTGTTCCTTCAGAATATTTACTCCTCTCCCATGATCATCTTTCCGTTGCCTTCCTTTCTTCCACAGACCTCCAGCAATGTTCCTCCCTTACTCCGACCTCTCGTCTCTGTGCTGCCCACCTTTTCGCTATCTTCCCTAGCAGTGCTACACCCTGTGAGTCTGCTTTAGTTCGCAACCATTCCATATATATACTCGGCCTGTTCTTTTGTCCCAGCTCCTGACCTCCCGGTCCACCATGCTCACCTCAACCATGTCCAGTACTTCTTCTTTGCTGTTCCCATCTCTGTCATAATCATGTGTCCTGGTTTTTCTGTTCGCTCCGTCCCCGCTAGTGGTCTCTACAAAGCACCTGACTATTGCACCGTCAAATCAGAGTCCGTCATCCCTTACGCCACTCGCTATCACCAAGCTGTTCGTAAACACTCCTATGACATCTTTCAACCAATCGACATGCCTTCAACCCTACCATCTGCCAACATTACCATCACCTCCCCTCACTTGTGTATGCTCACCTTCCTCAATGACAGTGATTTCATTATGGATCAATTTTCTCTGGCCTTCAGCTGTTCATGGGTTCATCCAACAGTTGTGTTTCCCCCTGTGGTTATCGCTTTCATAGGTTTTCTACTCATCATCTGTGCAGTGCATTGTTGTGTCAGAAAAATGGAACGTTGACTCCAGGAAATCCGAGTCGCTACAGGCATAGCACGCCCTACACACGACGTAGAAACTCCCCGTACTTAGTGCCCTCACATTCAGTGACTACCATTGCCATCTAACAATTAACCAAACTGTGAACAGCACTCTGCCTACTAGAAACTGATGGTATTTCTTTCATACATTACTGAGTGACAGTGTATCCTACAGAAAATACAAAAAAAAAAAAATGAAGGAAGAACAACAATAGAATTCTCATATCTCCTCCTTGTTTATCATGTATCAAACTATTATTGTGTAATTCCCATTATGTTTATATATAAATATACCTTCGACTCTTACTGGATTTGTCCCTATTAATCCTTGTATATCTTATCTGTATATATCCTTCTAATTCCCTCCCCTCCACATGGCCATGTCTCCCATACTGCCCCTGTATCATACTTATCCCTTGTACAAACCTTCCGGTCCTGCCTTACTACTATAATCAAACACCATTTAACTCCCGGTGTCAGGAGACACCGTCTCAGCTACCCGGGGGAGTAGTGTACCCCCTCCACAATATGTCTACCCCCGATGTATATATGTCCCCCCCCCAGTGCATACATGCCCCCACTAAATTTGCTAGGTCAGCATGCTTTCCCACGCCTGAAGACGGCGTTATTGCATCAGTTGATAGCAGACAGTGGAGAAGGGCAGACTATTTTACTGTGAGCTTGTAATAAACTCCTTATCTAGCTGATTGTACACGGAGTTTCTATTACCAAAGTATTGCAAGTTACACTAGTCTAACATAGATCCCTCTCCCCCCTTTATGAAAGTTTTTTTTTTTTTTTTTTTAATGTGTCCGACTTTGGGCAAAGGCGTCGGGGCCTATCTCAAGGCCCAATAGACCTCCTACACACCTTCACATGTCACCATATCGGAGCTAACACCCACCGTCCATACGGAACACATACAAGACTGGTGTACTGGTATTAGCGGGGGTATTTTTACATGTGGGTGGTCTTCTGGTAGATCAGTACAGTCTCCTTTTTACGAAAATCAAATCCTCAAACTGTTCCCTGCCCCAGCCGGGATTCGATCCTGGGTCCATAAGGACTGCAGGCCGCCTCTCTACCGATTCAGCCATCACCTCCCCCAAATACAGTACCAGTAAAATAAGCTTTGTGAGCTTGTGACGAGCGAGCGAGCGTTTGTACATAGGCCTATCACCATAATTTCATCTTGGCGTAAACTTTCGACCATTCTTGTGAGGTAGCTGAACAATAACAGAGGAATAATTGAGCTAAAATACTTACTTTCTCACGTTATCTCTCGCTCACGTTTCTCTCTGAATATGCATATAACGAGACACAATGGCATTTAACACACGCGCAATATTCAATTTTCTGTTCCTGACTTGCCATGTCAACGAACTTCGTCGGTAAACGCTTGGCTGTTGATCGAATGATACAACGCAGAAATTGAGTGATTACCCTCGCTGATTTCACCCCCTAAACATAGAAAAAAGGTTCATGTAAAACTATGAGCGTATTACGCGATATTTAATTGTTAGAATTCATGCAAGAAAACACAGAGTTACAACAAAAAATCTTTAATTCGATCTCATAGTGGAGCATGTCTATTGAAGCCCCCGGTACATTTCCTTGGAATGCTGGGATTCCAAGGGGTTTCTTTGGTCTCATGAGTAAATACATAGCAAAAAAAGAAATTTGCTGAATGTATCTACTACCTGCTGAAAGAATCTCTTCTCTATCTCACATAGTAGAAAAGCTATTAGCCTCTGAAAACCATCGCGATAGGGCTGTGTCGTGTTGGGCCGCTCATTTCTCAGCTGAACATAAACATCGCTTCGCTACGCTTGCCCGTTCCATTCGCTGTGCTCGCCCGGTCATATCAGGATAACAGATTTTGCATGCTCAATATGTTTTTTTTTTTTTTTTTTTTTTTTTTTTTTTTGCTTCACCGTAGTGAATTACTTCATTGTAGTGGATTTCTTCAGGGTATAACATTGATACTTAAATCATTCCTCTGTTCATAGTATTTTAATCGCGCATTATAATGCAGAAAGGCAGCAATGCAAAGGAGTAAAAAGTACAAAGAAAGCAAATAACAAAAGACCTGCTGAGGTTGCTTGCTACGGAGATTACTATTGCTAAAATACCTACGACTAACAGTTGCCTGACATTCATTCCTTTCCACTCTGACTCCCGTCAGTCCTTTAGAATTAATGCATATGGGCTTCGCATACACCAATGGAGACATATTATTAGTTTAACTGTACTTCCCAATACTCTGGAAGGGCCATTCTCATCACGAGATACTAACACGTCAGACCAAGGGTGCAGTAGCAGTTTTGAATATACCGTCAATAGTCTCGGCTTATTCTGGTGGAGTCTACGATAACTGTATCCCCACTGAATGGAGGGAGAGCAACATTGCGCCGCAAATGAATGGAGGGATGCTATGGATTAATTTGCATTCAGCTGACAGTCGACACTGTATCCCGACAAATGCACCACGTTTTCCCACGTAATTTTACATACACAATAGGCCTTAGGTAAAGGTCATCTCCATTAAGTTTCAAGTTTCTGGGTCCCTGCTCTTCCCACACCTTATCCCACTCTGCATCATATCTTGTGACTGCCATATCTCGATAACAAATATGCAGATAAAAACACTGCCACCAAAGCCATCCAAAACGTTAGCCAGTTATCGCCCTTCACGAGCCCCCACTCGAAATTCATCCCACAAAAATCTTTGCCCTTTCCAGACCCAAATGGGACCATCACTTTCTACTTCGGCACCGACAGGAAATCCAGTTCACAAACAATTCGATGTGCTCTCTATGCAATAGTCTCTCACAGCACGAATTTACTTCATGCACCTCACCTGCACAACATAACAAAACAAAACATCAAGAAATGCACTCTCAGAACTCTCGACTAAAGTGCCCGGATTCCTGTGGTACATCAGGTTCACAAGGCCTTTGGAAACAACAACGTCATTAAATAACTACTAATGTCCCACCACTACCAGCACTTCATGATCATCATCAACACCAGCCCCCAGTATTTACCTACAGTACAATCTGAGAGTGAATGGTGCGTAGGAGGGTCGGATGGTATGGGTTCTGCATCAACTCTGACCAAAAAATTATCGTTCACTAACAATAATCCAGTATTCTCCCACCAAGAGTTACTTCCAACAACAATACCTCCAAATTACCAGTAGGCCACCATCACCAACATTATGCCAACAGTATCACTGTGGTACTATATCACCTAACAGTATCAATGTGGTACTGTATCGCCTGTCATACTGTATCATTTAACAGTATCACTTAATATATCATCTAACAGTATCACTGTCGTACTGTATCATCTAACAGTATCAGTGTGGTACTATATCACCTAACAGTATCACTGTGGTACTGTATCATCTAACAGTATCACTGTGGTACTACATCACCTAACAATATCACTGTGGTACTGTATCACCTAACAGTATCACTGTCGTACTGTATCATTTAACAGTACCACTGTCGTACTGTATCATCTAACAGTATCACTGTTGTACTGTATCACCTAACAGTATCACTGTGGTATTGTATCATCTAACAGTATCAATGTGGTACTATATCACCTAACAGTATCACTGTTGTACTGTATCACCTAACAGTATCACTGTGGTCCACTCAACAACTCTGTCATTATCATCTTCATCAAAACCATCTTTTCCATCAGTTCAGAAACAAGAACAGGAGCGTAGAAAAACTGGATAATTACTAACCAGAGTGCCTGATGTCAAGTGTCCATTCATTCATTATTAAAGCCTTCAAAATAATTGGTTCCACTTCACAGGTCAAACAATCCACACAAAACTGCGTGTCATAGTGACTGTAGGAGAGACCATTCCGTCAGCTTCTAAGTTAAAGTAGCGCAAAGCTGGTCATGAACTGTACATCTCCGCACATACAACTGCATCATCTATCAATTTAAAATCATTTCTACTCTCTAACAGAGGTGCCGAAAACTACCAGTGTCTCACCAATGCCAGTCGGTATCAGCCTCAGTATTTACCAAAGACTTGGAGATGTACGGTTCATACGAAGGGTGGGCTGGAAGACATCCAGGCAATACAGATACTGTACAAATGACTACCAGCACCTCACCACTACCACTACCAACACCAGTACTTACCTTCAACCTGGAGGTGTATGATGTGTAGGGGGGGATGGATGGGAGTATACTCTGCAAAAAAACAAATACTCATAACTAACAGCACCTCACCACAACCACAGCATCAGTACTCACCTACGACCTGGAGGTGTATGGTGCGTATAAGTGGTGGATGGGAGGACACCTGGCATTGGTAGGTACCCTCGTCGTGTCTCTGCACGTACCGGATGCGCAACTGCCAATCCTCAGGCTGCGCGAAGACTAGAGCGAACCTGCACGAGGGCAAGAACGAAAGGTTACGTCAGGCCAGGGTAGGTGAAGGAAGGGAGGCTATGTCAGGTGAAGGACAAAAGGAAGACAGGTTGGGTCAAGTGAAAGACAACGGGAAGAGAGGTTAGGTCAGATGAAGGACAAAGGGAACAGAGGTTAGGTCATTTGAAGGACAAGGAGAACAGATGGTAGGTCAAGAGAAGGAGAAAAGGAATAGAGTCTAGGTCAAGTGAAGGAAAAAGGAGACAAAGGGAATATGTCATGGGTGGTTCTAGGACAACTACCCCCTGGACAATTGCCCCCTGGACAACTGCCCCCTAACCTAATCTAACCTAACTTAACCTAACCTAACCTAACCTAACCTAACTAAACCAAACCTAACCTAACCAAACCAAACCAAACCTAACCTAACGTAACCTAATCTTCAGCAGGAGGTAATTGCCCGGGGGGGAGGGCAGTTGTCCGGGGGGCGGTTGTCCTACGGGGGCGATTGTCCAGAGGGCAGTTGTTCGGGGGCAGTTGTCCGGGGGGCACCTATCCAGGAGGCAGTTGTCCGGATACCGTCATGCGTGATAAAAATAAGAGGTCCAATCAAGAAATGTGTAGGAGATCAAGTCAGGGGGAAAACGGAAAGATACAGAAGGTAAGAATAGATGCGGCACAATAAGTTTTTCACAGTAAAAGGTAATATTACAGTGAAAGTCGAGATATATTTTGAGGGGCAGGGAGTGAGACACAAATGAAGGGCAAGAGTTAAGGTAAGTTGAAGGCGAGATTGTTATGTAATGGATATACGTTAGGTCAGGTGGAGCGAAAAGGGTGAACTATTAATACTATGGTGGTGCCATTAGTAGGGATGGGCAGGAAAGAGCAAAAACAGCAACTCAAAATCACGGATAAGATCGAAGATTAAGATATTCGTATTGGCGATGTGACTGTGTGTTTGTATGCTAAAAATGAAGTCAACTGAACCATGCACACACGAATTATGACAGGTTAAAAACTTGAAAAAATGCGAATTTTGTCAATCTTCTTTTTATTCTTCTCAGTTTCTTAGCTCACATAATCTGAGAAACTACGTATGTAAAGTCTAAAAGAAACCCACCATAAGACTCGCAATCACCAGGGTAGGGTGGCACACAAATGTATGGTAAAAAATAAAAATCGGAATTTTCAAACGTACTTTAGTGAAAATGTGCGCATTGGGTGAAAAAACGTTATATAAAAAATATCATTAAAATCCAAAAACATTTAGAGGTCTAGCATCGACCATCTTTAGTGAACGTATATACTCCAGCCGTGGCCAGAAGAATATCTATGCAGTCATTGCGGGTTGTGACTCGGTAAGGGGCGGTTGTATACGTCTCCTCGGGCGTGTAGGTGTGCTTGTGTGTAGTGCTTTCTTTGTCCAAAGAAAATGTTGCTAAAAAAACGACTTAAAGTGCAAACTCCAGCAGTTGTGTAGATATTTTACTATACTCTCACTAAAGTTAAAGATTTCTTATCAGTGTTGATATTTTTCAAAATGCCAGGCATTTTTGCCCTTTCTCAATGAAACATGCTGTACAAAGTCAAGTGGCTACTACAAATTAAAGACTAAAACAAACAAAATTCGCTTTAAAATGGGTAAGCTATCTGAGAAGCACATGTTCACATAGCAACTTTTGTTAGTTAACTGACAGACTTTGAAACAGGAAGTCTTGTATATTTGAAAAGTGAATGCTCTCATCTGATTACTTATAACTGATAATTATGATTTAAAACTGATATAGGGCACTTACAACATTAATCATACTTCTTTGTTCTTTACAGAAATTATTCATAGGTGTAAGACTACATATATATATATATATATAGTGGTATACAATGGCTATATCAAGAGCATTGCGCTCAGAAACTGAGTTTTGGCTACTAGGGCAACCAGTGGAACAATTGTTAGGGTCCAAACTCCCTTCGAATGGAGAAGTACTGAGAAATTTTCTTCATCATCACCGAGTTTAAAAGAAAGTAGGGAAAGAGGCAGCAAAAGAAGTTGTCGATAGAACGCTTGAGTTTTGGAGGCGTGCGCAAATCCCAACTATGGCGGCGACAAGTGCTATTCGGAAGTTGCTGGCCCTCCATGAGAAACGGTGGGATCTGCAGAAAGGAAAAAAAAGGAAGGGGCAAGCACAAGAAGCCAGAGAAAAGGACTTTAAGTTGGCAAACGATAACTTGTTTGATATAGCTTCTGGTGATGCTGAAAAAATGCTCATTGAGGAAGACAAGGAGTTTCTTATTTTGCAGCGACAGCCAGGTCGTCAGGGAAGTTTGGCTGGGATTGACAAAAAACTGGCTGATAGAGAGAAAAGGAAATCAGTCCACAAAAATTAAAGTTGCCATCGATGGGAAAGATATATCGAACGCAAACAAGACCACACTGCCACCGTAGAACTAGCCTCTTCTTCTTCTTCAACCTCTAGTCCAGACCATGTACCAGTCGATGAAAGAGATTGTGCGCTTCCATCAGTTTCATGTTCATCTCCTGCTTCTAAAAAGCGTAGAACAGGATCACGGTCTGCTTCAGTCGTGTCACCTGAACTCCCAGCAGTGTTGGATAGAACAAAAGTGAGCAACCGGAACGCTACACACATTATTGTTGCCGCAGCGTCAAGTCTTGGCCACGATACAGATACCCTGGCAATTAGTCGCGAGTCAATCCGTCATGCAAGACTTAAGCATCGAGCTGCCGTTGCCCAAGAAATCCGCAAGTTATTCTGGCCAGACACTCCTCTTTCTGCCCACTGGGACACAAATATTGTACCAGACATAACTGGTGAGAAAGTGGAGAGAATCGCCATCATAGTCTCAGGAGATGGAGTCGAGAAACTTCTTGCTGTACCCAAGATTACTAGCGGCACCGGGAGAGCACAAGCAGATGCATTACTGGAGGCACTTCGTGACTGGGAAGTGGAAGATAGAATCGTGGCTCTGACATTTGACACGACAGCTTCTAATACCGGTAGTATTTCAGGAGCCTGTATACTCATTGAACAGGCACTTAAGAGACAACTCTTGAATCTCGCTTGTCGCCATCATATGCTGGAGCTTGTTGTGGAAAAAGCTTTTGTGGAGTGCCTGGGTCCAAGTGCAGGTGAGTAGTTTAGCAATGTTCTGACATTCATTTCTGTCATTTATCTCATTAATTGATCAATCTTTGTTTTTGTCTGTAAAATAATACCAAATAAAAGAACACCAACTCCTATATACACGTCGTTCAATCTTTATACCTATATAAGTAAGCACTAAGTATTCTATAATAATTTCTATTGCAGGTCCTGATATTGCACTTTTCGTTAGATTCAAGGAACGATGACCAAGCTTCAGCACTACTGTAGAAGACTTGAAGGTTTTGGAGGAGAAGGATACCATCAAACCCTTACTTGAACTGCGCAAAGAACTGTTGGCGAAGTTCAACCACTACCTGCTTGAAAGATAGCCACGTGATGACTATCGTGAGCTTCTGGAGCTGTCTATACTTACTCTGGGAGGTGTGCCACCACGGGGAATTCGTCTCCTTCGACCGGGAGCCCTCCATCGAGCCCGCTGGATGGCAAAGATAATTTACACGCTGAAGATAAGGCTCATTCGAGAACAAGTGAAACTCACTACGAGGGAGAAAGTTGGTTTGAAGAGATTTATTAATTTCACCCTTCTTCATTATGTTGCAGCCTGGTTCACTGCTCCTGAGGCTACTGCAGCCCCAGCAAATGATCTTCGCTTCTACCAGTCGCTAGTTGCCTACAGCACAGTTGACAGTAAGCTGTCCAAGGCCGTTACTAATACCTTCGGCCGACACCTGTGGTATCTATCTGAGCATCTCGTGGCCCTTGCACTCTTCAACTCTCACACACCACCTGATGACCTCCAAGAGATCGTGACATCCATGACCGCATGTGATGAGGAAGATGCTGAGGAACCACTGAAAAAAGCACAGCTGGATCCCTTATCTGCCAAGGAGAAGCGGTTGGCAGAGTTTGCTAGTCCGAGAAGCACTCTACTGCTAGATCGACTGGGATGCGGTTGAGAGTTCTTGAGTTTACCACCTAGCCAATGGCACACCAATCCAAACTTTCTTCTGGGTCAGTGCCAAGCTAAATCTCTGGGTGTCACTAACGACCGGGCCGAGAGGGGGATAGCACTGATGCAAAACTACAAGTTGCAGCTGACCAAAGATGAGACTCAGCGCCAATTCCTTTTCCAAGTGGTGGAGAAGCATCGAAAAGAGCACCTTAATAAGTAGGCGACAAAGAATCCCTTGGGCAAGGATGATACCCCCCCCTTTGAGGGGCTAATACGTTTTAATAAAACGGGGCACCTACAGCCTGGTGAGCTAAATCTATAACATCGATGTGAGACCTCTAAATTTTATTCGATTGATCTTATATTTGGTATTTAAGGGTTTCTCAAACATCCTAACAGTATCACCAAAGTAGATAAAGAAACTCGAAAAAAAAAAAAAAATTGTGTGCCACCCTGCACCAGGGGTAGTGCAGTAGCATAAGCGCTTCGTAAAGAAAGCAAACTTGCCATCAAGCACAGAGCTGTCTTTACCTAAGTTACAGTCGACCTAAGAAGTGACGGCAGAGTATCCAGTTTTCGGTCGGCGATAATGCACATAATATTCCCGATGTCCTTACAAGGTGAAACATAATACGTAAAACTGTTACAAAAAACAATAAGTAAATGCAAGGGTATCGGTATATTTCACATTTTGTAGGAAGCAGTTTGTTAGTTACGATAATCGAAAATCCTTAACGGAACTAATTGAAATGTCAGAACTGTCGATCAGGGACAGTCAGGAATAATCTGTAGAGTTCAAATCTAGTATGGTAACAAGTTATAATTTTTTAATAGCGTAAGACTAAAAAGAAAAGAGATTCAATAAACAATTCAAATCAATCATTATTAGTTATAAAATAGAGTCCGTTACAATACTAGGAAATATATAATGTAAAGTCATTAATATCTGTTCCTTTCTGCATAAACGACGACAGAAGCGGGAAAGTAGAGTAGGTTCCTAGGCTATTTTTAATGGTTCGATCTACAAGCACAAAAGGAGACAACTTTTACTCAAAGACATGCAATTATAACGATGCATTTGGACAGTTTTCCATTATAAAAATCTCCGGAAGATTTAACATAAACCAGAAGACTATCAGTGCATGAAATATAAAGAATGAACCTCGAAAATTTGCCGAAAGTCGGAGGTCCTTGGAGAATGCCATCTTGTCATAGCCAAGTATCCTCACTGTTTAAATGACTGGCAAGAGTAATAAAATGCAAAGGCTCATAAACAAATCACAGAGTTCAAAACCTCTAATTCAGTATTTTCAGTAAAGCAGGGCAGCAGTTTATATAAAAAGAAAGATATTACACATTAAAATCTAGTGCAAAGAGTATTTGCTTTTGCACTGCAGAGTTTATAAACTCTAAGTTTTTTGGTCCTCTTTATTAACTAGTGTATGAGAAAAGGGTAAAATCTGTCATACTTCCATACAACTGAAAATAATTTAATATCAACTGGGGATAAAGTAGCTAATTATAACTATTATAAGAGAGGGGATGACAATTGGAATAAATGGGCAAAATGGTCTTGTCCTACCGCAGGCAGGGTATCATTACTAAGAATAATTTCCTTGTTGTGGCATCCATTTTGATTAATCACCATAGCATCTGAAAACAGGATAGTGCATTAGCATTTGAAAACAGGATAGTGCATTGGAATCACGAGGGTTTTCCTTAACTGGTCTTCGAAACTAGAGCATCTGTTTTGGAAACCTGGGAAGCAAATACATCAGGAACACTGAGTTATACTGCCTGCTGCACGCGGAGTAATACATTACAGTTCATTCAAAAAGGGAAATGTATATAAGTGTTAACTTTTACTACAGCATTACCCCATGTTATTCATTACCCGTCCTCGACCCGAAGGGGCTCGGGGGCGGGTACTGTTTTCATTTGGTTTGTCTGTTTGTTTGTTTGTCTGTGTCAGTTAACAACTTTAAGCGTAAACTACTGATGCGATTTGGTCTAAAATTACAGGGATAATGGGCTATGACATTCTGATCACCTAATTAAATATTAAATTGGGCAAAGGTCCAGGCTGTGGGCCCCAAAAATGTTTTTTTAAAATTAGCTTTCTTGCCATAACTCCTTTCAAATTCGTCATATCGACATGAAACCCAAACCTAAAGGTTTATATTTCAAATCTGCATCCTATATCATGCCTCATTAAATCAGGGGGGGGGGGTCACCCTCCAGTTAGCGGTTGGAGGGTCAACGTCAGGTGGATTGGGCCTTAAATTTCAAATGGGCATAAAATAGTCAATTTTCACCCAATTTACTCCAAATTTGATATGTGACATCCTTGACTAGATATCCTGTTGTGTTTATACTTCAGCACTAAAATGACTGCTGGGGACAGGTTTGCTGTACTTTGGCACCGCTATTTGTTTTACATGATTCTAGCTGTACTATATACAGTATTTACTTTGATATAACATGATGAAGGCATAGACTTTTTACCTTATATTCACTAAGTTTTCATTTAACGTATGGCGGTGCAGAGTGGCTGATGCAATTTGAAACTTTGCTATCATTTCTTGGAGCGACTGTACAGTACAAAGGTCAAGTGCGCTATGTCCATATTTATACACATGAGCGGTTCTGTTTCCAAGTAATGACCAGCAGCTGCAAATGTTGAGTCTGGGGGGTTACAATTACCAACGCAGAAGAAGAACAAGAACAGGATGATCAAGAAGAAAAAGCTCCAAAAGAATGACCCCCCCCCCCCTCCAAAGGGTGATGCACGTATATAGGGAGTATTCGTAGTAATCTGCCCTCATAGTACAGTACAGCGTAATATTAGTAATGCTTTTTATTGCTGCAGATGTACAGTCAGGGAAAGTTCCACATTACCCACCTGTCGAAGCACTGGCGTGAGACCGATGAATATGAAGCGGCAGCCAGACCTCACGTGTCTGATAAATGTGAGTGTGAACGAGGGGTAAACGGGGACTAGGGGCAGAGGAGGGTTTGGTGATAGATTAGGAATCACGTGTAGGTGCGCAATGTATGACTGGAAGGTGTGTTTGAGTTAATTTGGTATGGTTAGATGACGGTATGATGTTAGCATATTATGAAAAATTATTAGTGTTATTAGGAAAGTTTGAAAGTTTGCACGGTTCGGACAGGGGTTTGAATGCTCTTATTCCCTCTCGACTTTAACATGAGACGTTTCCCCAGGAGATACTCCTAACGATATAACACATTGATATTTTGTGTTGACTCGAAAGCCAATATATATATATATATATATATATATATATATATATATATATATTCTTTTAATTATTTTAATAATTTATCCTCTGTCATCCCACAATAAACATCCACCTGGAAACATTTCCAGTGTTATTCTGGTAATAATTCATATCAGACTTAGAGTCTAGGATAGTATGAAATAATAAAAAAAATAAAAAAAATCTGTGTGAGCGATTAAAGGGCTAATCGTTTTCCATTACACAGAGTGACATGGGAAGTCTTAATTAAATGATCAGTCTCTGTAACTATCACTCCTATAGAACATTACAAAACGATGGCAAAGAAGCATACCTTTGACAGCAAACATGTACAGTACTGATAATGTGACGTGAGTAAATCTCTAAACCCTCCCACCCCTAGCCGCCCTTCCACCCATTCACAGTTACCATACAAGTGGCTCCTGGCTGCTGCTTCGTGACTATTCGTTGACCACCAGTGCTCCGAACAGTGGGTAATGCGGAACTTTCCTTGAATGTACATAAAAAATACTAACTTTCCTTAAATAAATAAATAAATAAATATATATATATATAGATAGATAGATAGATAGATGATGGTGAATCAATCAATCAATCTCACAATATATATATATATATATATATATATATATATATATATATATATATATATATATATATATAGAGAGAGAGAGAGAGAGAGAGAGAGAGAGAGAGAGAGATGATGGTGAATCAATCAATCAATCTCACAATATATATATATATATATATATATATATATATATATATATATGAATATATATATATATATATATATATATATATATATATATATATATATATATATATCAATCAATCATTTCCTGTGGCACCCTCGGGGATGCATAGGGCCTCGATGAACTCACACCACCACATCCTATCTTGTACTAACTCCTCAAGATCTCCCCAACACTCATCTCCAGCTTCCCGTCTCATTGTTCTCACCCACGTCTCTTTTGGCCTTCCTCTACCTCTCCTACCAAGTGCCACCCACCCTGGTGTACCTCGTACTATTCCCTGTCTCCTATACACATGTCCTAGCCACTTCCATCGTGAGAATCTAACATATTCATCGATCGGCTGCACTCCCGTTATTTCTCTAATTCTACTATTTGGTATCCTTTCCCAAAACTTAACTCCTAATATTCTTCTAAGTGATTTATTTTCAAACACCAAGAATTTATTTTCCATAGTCACTGTGCTGTACCAAGACTCGTGTCCATAAATTAAGATACTCCTAACCATTACCTTATAAAGTTTGATTTTTGTATGCACAGAGAAATTGTTATTATTCCAAATATTTTTAAGCATTCCCATTGCCTGATTAGCCTTCTTTAACCTTTCCTCGAATTCAAAGTTCAAAGAACCATCCTTGGCTAAATAAGTACCTAAATATTTAAACCTATCAACTTGCTTTACAACCATACCTCCAATTACACATTCCTGCGCATTTTCCATATTCATATTGATTATTTCAGTTTTTCCACAATTAATAACCAAACCCACCTTGCGACCTTCACTTACCAAACAGTCCAACACTCTCTGCATCTCTTCTGGCCCATCACAAATCAAAACTATATCATCTGCATAATCTAAATCCAAAAGTTTCCTGTTCTCTCCCCAAAGTATACCTGCACCGGTTTCTGTTCCAACGCGTTTCATAATGTAATCAATGACCAATATAAATAGTAAAGGCGATAGAACACCACCTTGAATTACTCCGGACTTGACTTCAAACGAATCACTCAGACAATCATCAACCATCACTTTACAAAATGTGTCCTCATGCATGTTCATAATGACCCTCACAAACTCCTCTGGTATTCCATAATGTCTCATGATCTTCCCCATAGTCTCTCTCGAAACACTATCAAAAGCCTTTTCAAAATCAACAAAACAAAGACTTAACGGTACTCTCATTTCATTAACTTGCTGCATCAAATGCCTAACTATAAAGATCTGATCATTGCAACCACGTCCCTTTCTAAAATTAGCCTGTTCATCCCTCAGAATACCCTCAACCACTGGCTCCAACCTATTTAACAACACTCTACTGAAAACTTTCAAAGCTATCGGTGACAAAGAGATTCCCCTCCAATTACCACATTCACTCAGGTCTCCCTTCTTCGGAACTTTAACAATTACACCATTCTTCCAAACTGATGGTAGTAACCCCGTCACCCATATCTTATTGAACGGCTTGATCAAGATCATTATTAATCTATCCCCCTCCACTTTAAACATTTCCGGAAATAAACCATCCTCCCCTGGTGCCTTATTATTCTTTAACTGTTTTACTGCTTTCTCCACTTCTGCAAGCCTCAACTCTCCTGTTTCTATATTTAAATTTTCCTGAGCAGACGGTATATCCTCTTCTGGTGGTATTGGTCTATTAAGAACTGTCTCAAAATGCTCTTTCCATCTATTTTTAATATCTCCATCTTTGGTCAATAAATTTCCTTCCCTGTCTCTAACTGGTATTTCCTTGCGTTTACCTGCATTACCACTCAGTTCTCTAATCGATTCATATGCTATTCTTTGACTCTGTCCATCATTTTTGTTTATTAAGATTTCAGTCTCTGCAACCTTTTCATCCACACATCTTCTTTTATCTCTCCTAGCTAACCTTCTTACTTCTGAATTCAAACTCCAGTACGCAGCTCTTGCTAATTCAATCTCTTGTTCATCAACGCATTGCATCTCACTCTCAATTTAGCCTCACCTCTCTTTTTTATCATATCCCACGTTTCCTCTGATATCCATTTCTTTCTCCTGAAGCTATGTCTCCTTCCAATCGTACATTCAGCAGTCTCATGCAAAACTTTGTTCACATCCTCCCACATCTCATCTACACTTCTCTCCCCCTCTTCCAACGTTTCCAACACCAAAAACCTATTTCTGCATTCTAATCTGACTTGGTCCTTTTCTTCTCCTTCCCTTCTAAGCTTAACAATATCGTATCTACCAACACCAGATTTTTCCTTCTTCTGATTTTTAAGTTTAAACCTTATTTTTGCAATGCTGAGTTGATGGTCACTACCAATATCCGCTCCCCGTTTAACATGAACATCTAGCAGAGAACTTCTATGCCTCCTACTGATAGCGATGTGATCAATCTGATTTTTATATTTTCCACATGGCGACACCCAAGTTGTCTTGTGTATATTGCAATGCTGAAAGAGTGTGCCCCTGATGACTAAGTCATTTGCTAGACAGAAGCTTCCAAACCTCACTCCGTTTTCACTCATCCTACTACCAACTCCCATCTTACCCATACATGCCTCAAATCCCTCATTTGAACAGCCCATTACTGCATTAAAGTCTCCAACGCAGATCAAAACATCATGTCTAGGTACCCTTCCTACTCCTTCTTGCAACTTTTCATAAAATGTGTCTTTCCTTTCATCGAGTGCATCATTAGTAGGTGCATAACACACAAACAGACCGATGTTGCCATGATTTGATTTAAACCGTGCGTATAACAATCGCTCATCTATAGGATCCCACTCACATAAAGCCTTATTTGCCTTACAACCCAGCAACAATCCTACTCCCTGATAATGCATTCCGTCCTGTCGACCAGATATCAATAAACGTATACCATCCTCCAAATCCAACTTATCGACTCATATATATATATATATATATATCTATATATATATATATATATATATATATATATATATATATATATATATATATATATATATATGGAGTCTGTGGTACAGTGGTAGAGTGTGCGTTTCGCACGCTAGTGGACGAGGGTTCACCTCCCGCCAGAGTTGTAAAAACTTTGGGAATCGTTCACCAAGTCACTTACTACTTGAGCGGACATAAGGGGTGCTGTGGTTGAACCAGTGTCGCATATTAGTATGCTTCCACCCAATCGGCTTAAGGCGGGCCTATTACACTTGGTTCACAGACTACATCCAAAGCCACTACAATTACACTTACAAGCACTTCTCACCATACATACAGTCTCTACCAGACAGCCTAAGCCACTTGGTAGAGATATATTGGCTGAATCGTCCCTGCTTCGGTAGGGATAGGCCGGTCCTGCAGTGGACATCAACGGCTGATGATGATGATGATATATATATATATATATATATATATATATATATATATATATATATATATATATATATGTATATATATATAGATAGATAGATAGATAGATATTGTTACATAGCCTATGATTTCATCATCCTTTGTATAATTCTAACGTACAGTATGCTGCATGTTTGATCACGATTCGCCTCGTGGCTTCCATAGTGCGTGTTCTACCTCACTCACCCCCTCCTCCCTTATAGTAGAGTAAGTCGTTCTTTCTGTTGTTCAGAGCAGGAGTCTCAACTCTTTCTCCCCTATGGCTTCATTTGCGCGTCCTTCTTACAAGTTGTATCAAGCTCTGCCGGCCCCTATATAATGAGCTCAGTCTCTGCATTATTGCCACTTAGATCTACTCCTCATTTTTGTTCACATCTCTGTCCTCCCCTGTACAGTTGTTATTATTGTGAGTGCTCAGGAAGTCTCCAACCATCTAGCAGCTGTGTAATTTGAGTATAACTGTTGTTGCATTTTTTCTTGTACTGTGTAGCATAAGGTGTTAATTCTTAGGCCTAGTAAGGTTTTTGTGATTCATGTGTTTTTATGTCAGTCATTTTTTGTAATATTTTGTATCTGTAATAATATATCTTGCATTCACTGAGTATTATCTGGTATTCTCATTTTATCAGGGCTGATTTAGATCAATTTACTCTTGCTAATTTCGTGTTAATAGAGGCTATTGCAGTTAACCATATATTTAACCTGTTTTTTGTCATTACATTATCCTTATGAGTCCTGAATGTTTTGTTGTTAGTTTGAGCATTAAACTTTAACTTGTAATTTTACCTAACTCTTTTGTTTTGAACCTGGAACTTTACGGGACAGTAGTGATTTTTAGAATTCTCACTTAAAGTGTACATTATCTTTCTCTGTTCCGTAACATAAATTTGGCGACCTCTTATCAGGATATTCAGGATTTTATCATAAGGATATTGCTTGATATTTTGCGACTGTGATTTTATTCATGATGTCTACTATTACTACACTTGATGAAGCCAAAGATTTTTTGTCAAATGTGCAAACAGTGTGTGATGTAGAAAACAGAACAAAGAATGAACTTAAACTTGTTGCTCAACAATTGGGAATTGCAGTTCACTCTCATCATTCTAAAGATCAAATTGTTGGCATGATTAATAAAAGCTTGTTTAATGTATCTCCTCCAAATGAGCAAACGCAGATTGAAATAGCTAAGTTACAGCTAGCTCTGCAGGAGGCTCGTGTTAAGGAAGCTGAGTTTCAGGCTCGTGCTAAGGAGGCAGAGTCTCAGGCTCATATTCAGGAGGCTGAATTTCAGGCAAATGCTCGTATTCAGGAGGCACAGGCACAGGCTTAGGCACAAATTGAACTAAGTAGGATTCAGGCAGATCATGAGTATCGCATGAAACAAGGTGGAACTGCATCATCTAGCTCTGATGATTTTGATGTGGCTAAAAATGTTAAACTTGTCCCTCCTTTTAATGAATCTGATTTAACAAAGTATTTTCAGTTGTTTGAGAGGGTAGCTACAGGTTTTAATTGGCCCAAAAAGTATTGGCCAGTACTCCTTCAAACTGTTCTCACCGGTAAAGCTCAAGTAACTTATGCATCTTTGCCTCAGGATCAATGTGATAATTATGATGTAGTTAAGAGCTTGATTCTTAAGGCCTATGAACTTGTTCCTGAAGCCTATAGAGTAAAATTTAGGACAACTTATAAGCAAGATAAGCAATCCCATGTTGAGTATGCAAAAATCAAAGAAGATCTGTTAGAGCAGTGGTTAAATTCTAAGAATGTGGATTCTGATTTTGACAAATTTAAGCAGATGATTTTGCTGGAGGACTTCAAAAGGTGTATTAATAAAGATGTGAGCCTATATCTTGATGAGAAAAGAATAGATAATTTGTCTGATGCTGCAGTTTTAGCTGATGAATATGTTCTCACTCACAAGAGATATTCTAAAGAAAAAGGGAAAGCTGAGAGTAAGTACGTTGCCTCTACTCAGAGTACAGGTAACAGGAAAGAGAATGAAGATGATGTTTCTCAGGAAGTAAATACCAGCTTCACCTCAAGATTTCAGAAAAATAAATGTACTTATTGTAGTAAGCTTGGTTATACTACGGAGAAATGTTTCAGGAGACAGCGTGATGTGAACAAAAAGGAGTCTTTAAATATTCAGTCAATTGGTCTAGTGTCCACCCTTGAGAGTTCCCAGAATTCTTTAACTGAGTTAACTGAACCTGCTTTGAGGGGTAACTTAAATTCTCATGATGGAGCTCCTCTTTTGATCAGTAACGTGGGTGACACTCTCAAGACTTCATGTGCTAATTTCCTGTCTGAAGGTTTTGTCAGTCCTCTGGACAGTAATGACAGGAAATCAGTTAAAATATATCGAGATACAGGTGCTTGTCAATCCCTTATGCTGACCAGTGTTCTAGGCTCTAATGTTAATTCCTCTGATGAAACTGTAATCTTACAAGGTGTAGGGAATAATTACTTCTCTGTCCCTCTGTGCAGAGTGAATTTAGAGTCTGGTTTTGTTAATGGTTCCGTTATGGTTGGGTTGGTTGAGACACTCCCAGTGCCAGGTGTAACTTTCTTACTTGGAAATGATATTGGTGGAAGTCAAGTGTGTCCAGCTCCTCAGTTGTCTAGTGAACCAGTGGCTGTGGCCCAGGATTGTGATGTCCCTGATGTGTTCCCTGCATGTGCTGTCACTAGGGCTAAGTCTAAAGTTACTGGTGACTTAGAGGATAATGATGATGATGATGTTATCCTAGCTGACACTTTTCTTGCTAATTTGGACCACTCACCAGAGGAGGCAGTACCCCGTAGTGTTGATAATTTGTCTCGTCAAGAGTTGGTTGAGTTGCAGGTTGCTGATCCTGAGTTGAAAGGTCTAGCTAACTCTGCTTGCAGTGAGGAAGAGTCAGCTGGTGCTTCTACTTGTTATTATATAAAGTCAGGAGTACTTATGAGGAAGTGGAGACCCCCAACAGCATCAGCCGACTGTGAATGGGAGGTTGTACATCAAGTTGTCATCCCTCGTGTTTGTAGGCAGGATATCATTAGAGTGGCTCATGATTCCAGTTTGGCAGGACACCTTGGAGTGAGGAAGACTGTGGCACGCATTTTGAAACACTTCTACTTGCCAGGTATCTTCAGAGATGTTTCCTGGTATTGTAAGTCTTGTCACACCTGTCAAGTTGTGGGGAAGTGTAATCAGACCGAAAAGGTTGCACCTCTAGTTCCCATTCCTCCTTTTGAGGCGCCTTTCACCCGTGTGTTGGTGGATATTGTGGGCCCTCTTCCTAAGACTTCTTCAGGATTTTCTTATGTGTTGACCCTGATTGATATGGCTACTCGTTCTCCTGAAGCCATTCCACTTAGAAATATCTCAGCAAAGAACGTGGTTAAGGAAATGCTAGGGTTCTTCACAAAGTTTGGTCTGCCCAAGGAGGTACAGTCAGACCGGGGAAGTAATTTCATGTCAAATGTTTTCACGGAGTCTCTGAAAGAGTTGGGCATCACCCAAATCACGTCTTCAGCTTACCATCCCCAGACCCAAGGAGCGTTGGAGAGATATCATCAAACACTCAAATCGATGCTCAAGAAATACTGTTTGGAACATCAGAAAGACTGGGATAAAGGTCTTCCATTTGTTGTATTTGCCGCAAAAGAATCTCCAAATGAATCACTGGGCTTCTCACCTTTTGAACTACTGTTTGGCCATGAAGTAAGAGGACCCCTTAAGTTACTCAAGGATGCTGGCTGTCGGAGGAAGATGACGTCAACCTGCTGGAGTATGTGATGAAGTTCAAAGAACGGCTGTCCACTGCTTTACAGCTGGCGAGAGAGAATTTAGGAGCTGCTCAGGAGAAGATGAAAACTTGGTATGATAAGAAGTCCAGGTTACGCCACTTTCAGCCAGGAGATCAGGTTTTGATTCTGCTACCGGTGCATGGGCAACCTCTTCAAGCCAAGTTTAGTGGTCCTTATTTCGTGGAGAAGAAAGTCAGTGATGTCAATTATGTCATCGCCACACCAGATCGTAGAAAGAACAAGCAACTTTGTCACATCAACATGCTAAAGTTATATCACAGGCGGGACGAAAGTAACCCAGTCTGCACTGTAGCTGTTCCACCCGAGTCTGCAGTTGAAGTTCTCCCATGCAGTATGAGCCTGAGTGATAGTTTGGGGAAGAATCCTGATATCATGAATGATCTCCAGACTAAGCTTTCTCGCCTACCTCCCGAGGAAAGGCAGGAGTTTTCGGCATTACTGCAGGAGTACCCGCAAGTGTTCCGTGCCACTCCAGGAAGAACCACTGTGTTGATGCATGATGTCGATGTTGGAGACGCAAAGCCAATTAAACTGCCTCCTTACCGTGTGAACCCAGTGAAAGTTCCTCTCATCCAGAAGGAGCTTAGCTACTTGTTGGACCACAAGATGAATGAGCCCTGTCAGAGCGAATGGAGTTCTCCTGTCACTCTAGTCCCTAAGCCAGGTGGGTCACAGCGGCTTTGCATCGACTACAGACGTGTTAATCAGATAACCAAAACAGACACTTACCCTCTCCCTCGTGTGGAAGATTGCATAGACAAGATCGGAAAGGCTAGGTACATAAGTAAGTTTGATTTGTTAAAGGGATACTGGCAAGTACTCATGACTGAACGTGCTAGGGAGATCTCATGTTTTGTAACACTAGGAAAGACTTTTGCATGTTCTGTAATGCCGTATGGTATGAAGAATGCACCAGCCACATTTCAGAAGCTCATGAATGTTGTAACAGAGGTTTTGGCAGGGTGTGTTGTTTATATTGATGATGTATTAATCTTCAGTGACAACGGGAAAGATCACCTATGCCATGTCAGTAAATTTCTTGAGCGTTTGGTTCAGGCTAATCTTGTAGCTAATTTATCAAAGTGTGAGTTTGGTCAAGCTAAAGTTCAGTACCTTGGGTACGTAATTGGTGATGGACATGTTGCACCACCAGCAGCTAAGGTTCAGGTTATAAGTGATCTTTGCACACCTAAAAGTAGGAAAGAGCTACAAAGATTTTTGGGAATGGTAGGTTACTACCGGAGATTTGTTCTTAACTTTTCAATTCTTGAATCACCACTTACAGACCTACTGAAAAAGGGAGTTAAATTTGTCTGGACCGATAACTGTGAATCCTCTTTCAGCAAACTTAAAGCTATCCTATTAAGTCAGCCAGTGCTCGCTACTCCAAATTTTGCTAAGCCTTTTAAGATGGCTGTTGATGCAAGTGATACAGGAGCTGGGGCTGTTTTGCTGCAAGAGGATGATCAGGGTATTGAACACCCTGTATCTTATTACAGTAAGAAGTTCACTCCACCTCAGAAGAACTACTCAACTATTGAAAAAGAGCTTTTGGCCTTGATTTTGGGTTTACAGCATTTTTCATTTTATTTGTGTTCTAGTTTTGACCCCATAGTCATTTATACCGATCATAACCCACTGAAATTCCTTAGTAAGTTTAAAGATAAAAATCAGAGATTGACAAGATGGAGTCTACTTCTTCAGGGGTATTCATTAGACATACAACATGTCAAGGGGAAAGAAAATGTTATTGCAGATTGCTTATCTAGACTTTAGACAGATTGTTTTAGAGTAATAAGAAGTTTCCTTTGTAAATTTCTTTTTCTTTGTGGGGAGGTGTTACATAGCCTATGATTTCATCATCCTTTGTATAATTCTAACGTACAGTATGCTGCATGTTTGATCACGATTCGCCTCGTGGCTTCCATAGTGCGTGTTCTACCTCACTCACCCCCTCCTCCCTTATATTAGAGTAAGTCGTTCTTTTTGTTGTTCAGAGCAGGAGTCTCAGCTCTTTGTGCCCTATGGCTTCATTTGCGCGTCCTTCTTACAAGTTGTATCAAGCTCTGCTGGCCTCTATATAATGAGCTCAGTCTCTGTATTATTGCCACTTAGATCTACTCCTCATTTTTGTTCACATCTGTCCTCCCCTGTACAGTTGTTATTACTGTGAGTGCTCAGGAAGTCTCCAACCATCTAGCAGCTGTGTAATTTGAGTATAACTGTTGTTGCATTTTTTCTTGTACTGTGTAGCATAAGGTGTTAATTCTTAGGCCTAGTAGGGTTTTTGTGATTCATGTGTTTTTATGTCAGTCATTTTTGATAATATTTTGTATCTGTAATAATATATCTTGCATTCACTGAGTATTATCTGGTATTCTCATTTTATCTGGGCTGACTTAGATCAATTTACTTTTGCTAATTTCGTGTTAATAGAGGCTATTGCAGTTAACCATATATTTAACCTGTTTTTTGCCATTACATTATCCTTATGAGTCCTGAATGTTTTGTTGTTAGTTTGAGCATTAAACTTTAACTTGTAATTTTACCTAACTCTTTTGTTTTGAACCTGGAACTTTACGGGACAGTAGTGATTTTTAGTATTCTCACTTAAAGTGTACATTATCTTTCTCTGTTCCGTAACAATATATATATATATATATATATATATATATATATATATATATATATATATATATATATATATATATATATATATATATATATATATATATATAAAATCATCAGCCGTTTGAGTATCCACTGCAGGACCGGCCTATCCCTACCGAAGTCGGGACGATACACAGCCTATGTATCTCTGCCAAGTGGCTTAGGCTGTCTGGTAGAGATTGTACAGTATGTAGGGTGAGAAGTGCATGTAAGTATAATTGTAGTGTTCGAGTGGCTTTGGATGTGTGTGTAGTCTGTGAACCAAGTGTAATCGGCCCGAGCAAGCCGAATGGGTGCAAGCATACTTTATAGTATGCGACACTGCCTCAACCACAGCACCCCTTATGTCCACCAAAGCAGTACGTGTTCGGTTGAACACTCCCAAAGTTTATCACCCCTGTGGGGCGCGAACCCTGGTTCTCCCATGTACGAAAACGCACACTCTACCACAGTATATATATATATATATATATATATATATATATATATATATATATATATATAGATAGATAGATAGATAGATAGATAGATAGATATAGATATAGATAGATAGATAGATAAATACATACATACATACATACATAGATATAGATATAGATATACTGTATATATATATATATATATATATATATATATATATATATATCCATCATCCAATCCTACATTGCACAATGAGGAGCGTAGGAGCCCGGGGCTAGGCAGTTGGTCCCGACATTTAATATAAGAGTGACAAGCCTCACTCATCTCTGAGTGGCATTACATGAGCAATCAACCCCAACCACCCCTTGGATATAAACCTTCACCGGCTCAATCCGACTGGAGCGCAATAATTACCCACTAAACCACCAGGCGCCAAACGTTGGTTATATGGTTACCACCCAGCGTAGTAAATGGTTTCCCGGTGCACAGGAAACCATTGGGCTTGTCACTCAGTGTAGAGTCACCCACAGGCTGAAGGAAGTGAAAAGAATGAAGGAAAGAAAGACAGAAGAGGGAGCGTAAAGTCACCCGTAGGCAGAAGGACAAGGAAAGAATGAAGGAAAGAAAGACAGAAGAGAATAGAAGGAAAGAAGGATAGAGAGAAAAGGGCAGACACCCGAGAGCAGCACTACATCGAGTGAGTGGATGGTGAGCACCCCCACCCACCACAAACATATATATATATATATATATATATATATATATATATATATATATATATATATATATATATATATATATATATATATATATATATATATATATAATCAGCCATTGCAAGTCTACTGCTGAACAGAGGCCTTCCCCAACCTTTACCACAAATTCCTTGACTGAGCCAGTCTCTGCCATGTTTGCCAGCAAACTTCTCTATCTAACCTCTCCACCTCCTGTCTGGCCTTTTTCGGTTACAACTGCAGGGTGAAGTCCAGTCAGTCAGCCTCTTATTCTTGCTCCATTTCTGTTCTTTTATAACTTCTATAATACAGTGCCTTTGACTTAAGCCTGCTCTCTCAGCCAAGTTTATCGTTTCCTGTCTCTTAAAGATATTTCCAACACTGGCCTTTCCATTGCCCTTCGAGAAAGATTTAGTTGATTCTCCATCGATTTTGTCAGTTTCCTGATCTTACAGTCGTATGTCACAGCTGGGATTATACATTCGTTATATACTTTTCGCTCCATACATTGTGACAAACTACTTTTCATGATGTCTCTATGTTTACCGAAAGCTTTCCATCCAATTTACAGGAAGTCAAACTGAGAATGGGATGAGAAAGAGTGGATTGTAAAGAGAAGATAAAATTATACATATATATATATATATATATATATATATATATATATATATATATATATATATATATATATATATATATATATATATATATCACACACACACACACACACACACACACACACACACATGGGGATAAGAGAATTAAGGAAAAACATTAAAGAGAAAGGCAAAATAAAGAGAAATTTATGATAGTCAATTCGGCGATGTCTCACCTAAGCTCAGTACAACTGGCTGGGGTTAATGCAAATAAAACAGGAACGAGAAAGGTTAGGTAAACAAAGAAGATTAATAAACGAGAAAGGAAAAAAAAAAGTTCCCTGGTAGACGGGGTTGTGAGTGACGACGAAAAAGAAAAGGATATGGAAAACAAAGTGAGATGAATGGAAATGGAATATAAAGTGAGAAGAAAAGTGTGAGGGAAGAGCATGGTATAAACATACGGTGAGCAAAGGACATCGGTAAAAACAGATTGTGTGAGGAGGGGATATAAACAGAAAGTGTGGGGAGATGATAAACAAAAGTGTGAGATGATAAAATGAAAAAGTGTGAGGAGACGATATAAGAAGTGAGAAGATGATACAAAAAGTGTGAGGAGATGATATAAACAAAAAGTGTGAGATGATAATCAAAAGTCTAAGAAGATATAAACAAAAAGTGTGAGATGATATAAACAAAAAGTGTGAGATGATAAAAGTGTAAAATGATATAAACAAAAAGTGTGAGATGATAATCAAAAGTGTAAGATGATATAAACAAAAAGTGTGAGATGATAATCAAAAGTGCAAGATGATAATAACAAAAAGTGTGAGATGATAACCAAAAGTGTAAGATGATAATAACAAAAAGTGTGAGATGATAATCAAAAGTGCAAGATGATAATAACAAAAAGTGTAAGGGGAGGATATAAACAAACAGTGTGAGGAGAGGAGGATATAGACAAAAAGTGTGAGGAGATGATATAAAAAAAAGTGTGAGGTGATGATATGAACAAAAAGTGTGTGGAGAGGATATCAACAAAAGTGTGAGGAAAGGATACCAGTAAAGTGTGCTTTATGAGCGCATGACGAGCGAGCGAACGTTTGAACATAAGCCTGTCATCATAATTTCACCTTGGTGTAAACTTCTAACATTTCTGGAGAGGTGACTGAACAATAACAGAAGAATAACTGAACCATAATATTTACTTACTCACGTTCTCCCCCTCTCACGTTTTCTCTCTGGATGTGCTTATAGCGAGGCGCCGTAGCATTTATCACACACGTAATGTTCAGTTCTCTGTACCCGACTTGCCTCATCAAAGAACCGCGTCGGTAAACCCTTGGCTATTGATTTGATAATAAAACCCAGAAATTGGGCGATTACCCTTGCTGATTTCACCCTCTTAACATAGAGAAAAGGTTCATGTAGAATTATGAGCGTAATATCCGATATTAAATTGTTAAAGTTCATGCACGAAAACAGTGTTACAACAGGAAATCTTTTTAAATTCAATTTTATACTGGTTCATGTAGAATTATGAGCGTAATATCCGATATTTAATTGTTAAAGTTCATGCACGAAAACAGTGTTACAACAGGAAATCTTTTTAAATTCAATTTTATACTTGGAAAGCTGGGATCCAAGGGGTGTAATGAGTATACACATAGCAAAAAACGAAATTTATTGAATGTATCTACTCCTCTCTTCTGTATCTCACATAGAAAAGTTATGAGCCTCTGAAAATCATCGCGGTCGAGCAGTGTCGTGTCGAGCCGGTCATTTCTCAACTGAACGTAAACATAGCTTCGTTAAGCTTGCTCGCAATAAACAGGAATGAGGGAAAGATATCAACATAAGGGGCGAGGGGAGAGAAAGCAGCGTTAAGCAGCTTTTGGACTGCTTAATGCTTCGCGAGGGGAAGAATATGGGATGTGAGGGGAAGTGAGAGGGTGGAAGTGTTGGCAAAATGTGTGAGATGAAGGGCTGTGAAAACATTGTGAGTGAGGGATTAAAAACAAATATTAAATAACCTGAATGTCAAAAAGTGAATTATGGGGAGGATTATGGGAATGGTGGTGTGGTGAAGAGAGAGTGGAATTACACAGAGAGGAAGGGATAAATGAAGAGAGGAAGTAAAATAACTGGAGTGTAATATAGTTAGAAGGTGAGGTGACGGGAATGGGTCAAAGAGAGAGAAATGAGACGACAGACGGAGTTTCGTAAGGAAATATGGGAAGAGAGACTATTGGTCAGGATAACAGAGAAGAAATGAGGGGACAAAAAAATTATTAAGGGTGGTAGGGTTAGCAATGTGGGGGGAAGAGAAGTATTTATGGTAAAAGGGAGGGACTGTAGGGAGAGAGAGACTGTGAAGGAGTGAGGTGAGGGGAAGGGACTGTGTTGGTGTTGGTGTTCTTGTTGCAAGATCAGGCTCATCTGGATGTGAATCTAGGAAACTGTAGGGAGCCGCTCACTTTAACCAGACGTTCGCAGATGTTTTTTGCTGAGGTTACGTTGATGGATTGTCTGTGCTGTGATAGTGTGGTGCATGAAGTGTGCGTGTTGTAGTGGGGGCTGCACTGCAATGTGGTGGCTGTTTACTGATGAATATGTTGGTAAAGTGTAGTTGGGTAGAGAAGGAGGGGTGTTGCTGAGGTGCACTGTGCAGTGTGCAAGGCTGTTTGTTTTTTGTCTTTTTGTGAAGTGGGTGATGCTACATAAAGTTACAAAGGTGGGAAGGGGATGGGTCTTGAACTTAGGTGATGTACTGTCTCTCACATCTGCATATATAAAAGAGCTGCGTTGTTTGTTTGTCCTTCAATCACGCCCAAACCGAGGACAAGAGACCACCAGACCCATATATATTCTGAATCAGGGTGACCCAAGGATGGTTTTAGGGGAGTTAAAATTCAGATCTGGGTCATTTGAGGTCACCGGTAGTGGTCGTCTTTTCGGCAAGAGCAACGCCGGGTACCCCTGCAGCCCAATTTTTGCCATGGAGACTCACATGACCTCCAGTTCGGACAAGGGCTATGTGAGGTTGACCTTCGAGGTCATTTGAGGTCACTGGTCAGAGATTATTTATGGTCACCTGTTATACATGCTCGAACGATTAGACCCTGCAGACCAACTTTTGGCATGGAGACACACATGACCTCCAATTGGGACATAGGCTATGTGAGGTTGACCTCCGAGGTCATTCAAGGTCACCGGTGATAATAAACAAGTGTACGAAAATGCTGTGCATTAGTTTGCGAAAGCTGAAATAGAAAGTTCCTGGACCTCTTATAATCCCTTTTCTAAAGCATAAGAGGCACATGGTCTTTCTGGAGTAGAAAGAAAGATTGAACTAGAACAAATAGGATTAGAGATTTCGCTTTTTTTTTCTGGCCTGGGCAACGTCTGGTGCCCCTGCTAGTATTCATACAATCCCGGGGTGGAAGTGTTTCTGCTTCTTATGTAAATGATCTGAGCTTACTCAGCATCCTCGCCCGTGCAGCATAAGAGCACGGTGGGATCTCACTGGTAGCCATTAATACTCCCAAGCCCATAAAGTGACCAAAGATAAATATCTGAATAAAAGGTCTACTTAGCAACCTAACAAAAGTCCCCCCCCCCTCTCACACACACACACACACACACACACACGCTCGCTGGTGCAGTGGTAACTTGTAGTAGCTTCCCCACCAGATGTCCTGTAGTGACAGGGAGAGGTGAAAGAATCAGTATAGGGACTATTTTTATTTGTCTTGGAGAATATTAAACAGGTCTCTCACATGGAAAGAGTATAAGTCCCAGGGTAGCTACCTCCCTGTCTCGCTATCTCTCTCTCTGTTCTAAGGCTAATCTCCGTCTTGACCTCTCTAAGGAGTCACTTGTCTCCTTCTAAACTCTCTTTCTAAAAAAATCTGGTGCAGTAGCAGGGTGTGTCACGCATGTTCCTCATGGTTACCAGATCTTTGTTCACGAGAGGACTGCTGACAGCTAACTGCATCATCTCCTTACTGGCCGCTGTCGTCAGCTTTCCTCAGTGTTAAGAGTGTGTAAGCATGTTTAGCACTGCTCGATTCTGCATGAACACAACACCTTCTCATCATTTGACTTCCTGCTTCTATCTGTCTCTCTATCTATCTCTTTATCTATCTATCTATTATGTAGTCCTACACACACACACACACACCCGGTGAATTACACACACACACACACACCACACACACAATTCCGTTATCTGTACACTCATCACTAAATAATTATCGACTCAATCTGTTAGCGGTGGTACTATGAAGGGTTGCCTCTGCCACTGGTCACCCGCTAATGCCAGCCGAGTCCGTAAGGTCAGATCAGGGGATCCCAAAATCCCCTCACCTCATTCTCTCCCTCCATTCTGGAAATTCATATAACCTATTTCAACACTTCCAGCCTCTCTCTCTCTCTCTCTCTCTCTCTCTCTCTCTCTCTGCTTTTGAGTATCAACATTGTTCACACTTCATCTTTAACCTACCTCCGCCCTCTTTGTCAACATTCTTTACACCTAAGAGTGCGTCCACACGTATGCTGGAACAAGTGCTGCCAACATGTAAACAACACAATAACAAACAAGATGCAAACATGCTGGGAACAGCAGCGTCTAGATCATGTTGGCAACACCATGATGAAGTCTCAGCTGCCTCGTATGGACACACTTATCCCATCACCTCTGCTGCCAGCATGTTTGAAGCTGCACTGTAACATGTTTGTATACATCTGTCCACATACTGCTGCATACATGTATCCAATCATGTTGCCACCTGTGTTGTTAACACATTCTCGAGCACACGTGTGGACGCGCCCTAACCCTTAACCATCCTCACCCTCTCCGTCCCTAACTCGACACCCTACAACATTTCATTTTCTTCCTCCTTCCCTCCGTTCGCGCCTTCCTTCCTACCTGCCTACCTTTCCTTCCTCTTCATGTTCCCCCCACCTGTCCCAGACTCAACAGTTCACAACATTTCGTAATTTCTTCCTACCTTCCTATCTTCTTTTTCATCCTTCCAGCCTTCCTTACTGCCATCCTTCCTCTCTCGTCCTGCATGTCTTGCTTTTCTTTCATCATTCCTTCCTACATTCATTCATTCATTCATTCCTCTCTACCTCCCTTCATGCACTTTTCTTCCTTCCTTCTCGTCCTCTCCCCCAACGACATCCTCTCCCGTCTGAATTAGGACAATAACCTATTCTCATGGCTTAGGAGATTTCGCAACATCTTACCCCCGGGGACTTATTTTATCTTATTACACTTAAAACTACGATGCATCTCCTTTACTTCATTTTTGCTGCCTCGGGCACTGACTTTATCGATTCACTCTCTCCCAGTACAGCCTTACAATAATGACATACACTCGTAAGTCATAGTATTTGCTGACTCTCTGCATTTATCCCGGTTGAAAGGAAATCCTGGCCAGGGTTTCACACAGGACGATGATCTGTGACGGGCAATTTGAAGCTTTTCCACCCGAGATAGTAACATCATCATCATTTAATGTTTACCCCCGCTTATCCCGGAAAATAACATCAATCTCCTTATCTATCTATACACATATATTGCCAGATGTCTCAATGGTTCAGAGGGTGGCCACAAGCAAATAATCTCCACGTCGCTCTAACCTCTGCCATTTGGCTCTCCTCCCTCCAACTCACATCCGTTCCCTCGTATATCTCTACACTACATCCTTCCAACTCACCTTTGGTCTCCCTCTTCTCCTCTCTCCCTCCACCTCACTCACATACACTCTTCTAGTCAGTCTCTCATTCTCCACATGGTTAAACCATATCAAACTGTTTCTCTTGACGCTCAGTCACATCCATATCAACACCACAACACTCTCCTACCTCCTCATTTGTCTGTCTGCCTCTCCATGTGACTCACATGCTCCTCTCAAACAGGTCAGTCACACTGCTCTCACTCTTGACTTGTGTTCTTCCAACAGGGTCCAAGCTTCACTTCCATAAGTTACAGTGAGGGTTGCAATCCCGTCATGCAGAGACATTTTTACTTCCAAGTTCACTGCCCTATTCCTTATCACTGCTTTCAATAAGCCAGCAACCTTTCTACCCTGCTGAACCCTTTTCAGCACTTCATCCTCTACACTTCCATCCTTACTCGCGACATTACCTAAGTACCTGAATGGACTCGATTTACATTTCCCAACCATCCATCTTCAAAGTACATGTTTTGACTTCATTTCTCTCAAGCACAGAATTATCTCAGTACACTTTTACATTTCATTTCCTACATACACTCCCAAATTCGTTCACCAAGCCTTGCAGCTCACATTCACATGTACAGTATAATCAACAAACAACAGTGCAGGAAGTTTCCACATCCTTCCTTCTCTCATTAGAGACACTCCAGCATCCACTGCCCTACCTAGTATCTCTTTTATAATTTTATCCATATACAAAATGAACAGCCACGGTGACGTAACACACCCCTGCTTCAGTCAAACACTAAAATCAAAGAACTCCTTTATTTCACTTTATACACGCACTGAAGCCCTATCGCCCTTATACATTACCTTCACAACATTCACCAACTGCTCATTTACTCCATATATACTTTTGGTAACTTCCACATTGCCTGACTATGCACTGTATTAGTCATGATAGCCCGGTGACATATTATCGAACTGTAAGTCACTTCAGCACCGAGCGCTAAGGTTTGTTATTTCTCTGAGTTAACCAAGCCCAACCGACCTTAATCTAATTTATCATTCTAACCTAACCAAACCTAACTTTACTTTGACTAATCGTCAACAGTCTAACCTATCTTAACGTAAGTTTACCTAACCAAACCTATCAGCCGATCCTATCTTAACCTATTGGACCAAGCTTAATCCTCACATGCTAACAGCATAACATAAACTAACCCTAACAGCCCAACCTAGCCTAACCCAAACAAAAGGCACCCGAAAAATGCAAAGTAGCCATTGGAGTACAGTGTGTACATTTGGTTTCTGGTTTACAAGTGCAGTACCAGAGATCTGATGACACATGTGGCCTGGTTGACCCAAAGTGTTTTACTGGCTACTGGTTGCCGTAAACGTAACATTATCAGTCTGTATAAAATCTATTAGATGACCGAACCTTCCCCTTGGAGGAAGAGCGAAACCAGAATTAAACCTTCGTCACACTGACTAAGCATTAATAGGGAAAAGGTGCCTATAAAGAGCGTGATCCATTTGAAGGTAGACACTTTATAAAGGCTGTGTTTGTATGCCTCTGAGTCTGTACGAGTACTCGTATATGTCATCAGCAGAACGAAAACTTACATATGAAAGTAAATACTACCAGCACCCACGACTGTGGTTTCAAACACCCGATGCAGGGCACACACATCACTGAGCGTAAAACTTATTCCAACCCCGTTCCATGAGAAGTCTTCCCCTAGATATCTTTCAGTAGTCTTGCGGGAGCAATAATATAATAGTTATAACAAAAAGTCCCATCCACAAAAAGTGACACCAGCCTCTACATCCAATTTTTCACCCTGCACTGTTTGCATCACAATGATCCTTTGTTCTCAAAATTTAATCACTTCAGCACTGCCTGGCTTGCAGCCCTTACATAAGCTTGGTCTAAGTGGATAAAAGTTGACCGAGTTGTACTGTTCACACACACACACACACACACACACACACACACACACACACACACACACACACACACACACACACAATAGGACCTAAAACAACACACCTCCGCGATAAGACGTCAGCGCAGGGAAGGGAAGGAACGAGAAGGGGTAACTACTCGTATCTTTAGCATCACTGAACCAGAGAACTAGAGTTTTATTCTAAGTGGCCTCGGAGAATCGTAAATTTTCCACAGCTATTTATTCTCCACATTACACCTTAATACCCTCTTGACTGATACTGATGCAAACTTCATCGATTTAAATCTATTCAGATAACATACTGTAGACTGGTTAGGTGCAATATGCAAAACAAATCGGTAAGAAAGATGTTACAAAGGCTCCTATATCACAGAATACTGTCCGTACTTTCTCCTTTGACCTTCAACTTTCATGTCCCTCTCCACAAATAAACTTCTTCAGGCGTAGGCTTAGCTCTCTCACGCCACCACCATCAGAGAGACAGTCCCCGACATCTTATGCACAAGGACAAGCGGAGAGACAGAGGCGAACGGAGAGACTGAGTGACTGATAGAAAGGAGGAAGAATGAACAGACTGAAAGATGTGAGGAGATAGAGACAAGATGAGATGGAAGGAACTCAGAGCCGAAATGATGGAGATATGGACAGACGGGAGGACTCGGAGACGGGGAGATATGGAGCTACGAGCAGACGTAGAGATGGTACGACTGATGTGACAGAGGAGCAACTGTGAGACCAAAGGATGTGAAAAAAAGGAAGGATGAAACAGTGACCAGACGAAGAGATCGGCGGAGGAAGAGATGAACAGCAGACAGACAGGCAGACGGATAAATGAATAGCCAAGTGGATATACACAAACACACAGAGAAGGAGGGATAAGAAAACAAAGTAAGACAAGGTGGAATGGTGAGACAAAGACAGACAGACGGAAGGATGGGCATACAACGACAGACAAGAGGGACGAGGACACAAAGAAAGACAAGGTGGGACGATGAGACAAAGAAAGACAGTCAGAAGGATGGGGATACAAAGACAGACAGAGACGTGGGGAGGAAAAAAAGAAACAGGAGAGATGGGGAGAAAAAAACAGACAGGAGGGATGTAGAGACAAAGACAGACAGTAGGAGGGATGAGGAAACAAAGACAGACAGAAGAAGGGATGGAGCGCCAAAGCAAAGATCCTGACAAACAAAAATACCAACAAAGAGAAAAACTAAAAGCGACAGAGCTGGACAGATAGACATAAAAATAGACATGTAAAAGCAAAACTACTCCCAGGCCTTTAGCTCACCGGAGGCTTTAATTAAAATACTGGAGTCAGCTTCAAAGTCACTAGCTAAGTTTATTATGAGACAAAAGCGAAATAACCGACGCAGAAGGTAAGAATTTCAAGTAGGTGCTAATTAAAGACGAAAAAAGTGTGCCGCCTGAATATATCACTGAAAAAATGTTGATATAAATTTTTAGATACGTTAAATGCTAAGAGTAGTCGAAATATAGTTTTGAAACAACACCAAACCACACTACCATACCTGCCACACACAACCACAATTCCCCCCAAAACTATTACAACTCCTAACACTCGATCACGCCACTTCATGCATACTTCAACTCGTCCTAACGCAGTACCACATCTAATACTAACACAGCTCTTAACACACTACCACACTCTTAACACAATACTATACCTTCTAACACTACCACACCTTTTAACACATTACCAAATCTCTCAGCACAACCAAACTTCATAATTCATTACCAAACCTCCTAACACAACCACACCTCTAACGACACTACCACACCTCCTACTACACAACCACACCATTCATATATTACTACATACTGCCACACTACCACGTACACACTAATACACACAACCACACTACCTCTCAGATACATACTACCACAATACTATACACACAACCACAACGCTACATAAACCACCATCCATTCACTTGATGTAGTACTGCCTACATCTTCCTTCATCATTCTTTTTCTGTGTCTGCCCTTCTCTCTTACTATTTTTCTCAGCCTTCCTGCCCTTTTTATAACCCATCGTTCCACTTCATTTGGCTCTTCACTGAGTGACGAGCTCAATGGTTTCCTATAAACTAGGAAACCATTTACAACGCCGAGTGGTAACCATATAACTAAACAACATGGTAGTGTGGAGCCTGCTATTGTAGCCCTGATAGCGGGGTGGAGAGACGCGCGCGGCGCCCATCTGGGGAAGAAACATCCACACACTACCCTGTGCCTCGCTATGGCGAGACGTTGTTTACCGAAAAAAAAAAAAAAAATCAGTTGACTCCACGGGCTGTCCATTCAGGGGCGGTTGATTCCCAGCTGTTGCTGGGTCTGCTTAGCCAGACAGACCAAGGTTACCCAACAACAACCTCCAGTACAACCACACCAACTCCATACACACACACACACACACACACACACACACACACACACACACACACACTTTTTTTTTTAAATAACAGAACAGAGGAAGGAAAAACAAATGAATAAAAAAATCCATATACCAGATTACTGGTGTCCTCTGTTCATAAAATATCTGTAACAGTTAGACTTGAACAGCTGTGGGTTGAAATTTGGAGGGAAACAACTCTGGGGAAGCGAGTTCCAGAGAGATACAATTCGGGGAATGAAAGAATTCTGATAGGCAGAAGTTCTGCAATATGGCTGAGTGACATTCCAGTCATGAGCGCTACCAGATGCCCGTGCAACTTCGTCTGAGCATTTGCCAAAAAAAAATCTGTAAAATAATGCAAGGGAGGCAACATTCCTTCTTACTTGCAGGGGAGATAGTTTATTTGTAATGGCAGGGTTGTTAATGATTCTAACAGCTTTGTTCTGAATTTTGTCTAGTTGTCTTAATGCAACCTCTCCACAACCATTCCACTAGGGTGAGCAATATTCAGACTGAGAGCGCGCATGACTCTTATAAATTATAGCTAACTGCTCATCAGCGAAGTAGTTACGGACTCTGTACAATAATCCAAGTTTCTTTGAGGCAGTTTTAGCAAGTGATCTGACATGAGAGGTCCAGCTGAGGGCATTGTTAAGTGAGACTCCAAGAATTTCAATACTTTTGGAGATGGGAATATTGGTAGCAATGAAGGTAATGTACGAATCTGGCAATATCTGTCTATTAGTAAACTATATATATTTAGTTTTACTAGCATTAAAAGAGACAAGGTTGTTTTGTTCCCTATCACTGATCGTAGATAGATCTTGATTTATGGAGATGGCTGTACTGAGTTGAGAGGTAGAGATAATCGACTTTGTAAATGTGTGTTTGAATGTGAATGAACTATGTAGTGCTGAGTCATCTGCATATGAGTAAATGGGATTGTGGGTGACAGGTAAGAGATCATTAATATGAACCAGGAATAGGGTTGGCGGCAGAACTGATCCCTGTGGCACGCGGCGTTAATTGAGTGGAAATTGGATTATACATCATCTACTTTTATTCTTATTTTCTTGTCACTAAGATACGAAGAAATCAAAGGAACAAAAGACGTTAGTCCATAGCAAGGGAGTTTGGACAGCAGGGAACGGTGCCATATTCTGTCGATAGCTTTAGAAATATCAAGAGCTACTGCATGAGTTTCTCCATGTAGATCAATTGATTGATGGATGGTATGAGTTAGGAGATTCAGTATGTCAATGGTGGATCTTTCGTGGCAAAAACCATATTGTCTATCAATAATTAAGTTGTTGGATTCTAGATGTTTAACAATGTGCTTATTAATTAAAGTGTCAAATACCTTACCAAGAGAAGATGTGACAGCTATTGGTCTGTAATCAGAGGGGTCAGACGAACTTCCTTTCTTCGGAATTGGGTGAATATTGGCTTCTTTCCATGAATTTGGGAATAAAGAAGTTCGTATGCATAGTCTGAATAATTTAGCTAGAACAGAGGCAAGTTCAGGGGAACACTTTTTCAAAACAATTGGTGGAATTCCATCTGGGCCTGGAGATTTGTTGGTTTTTAAATTGTCTAGGATGGATTTTACGTATCTTGTCTGTATTTTAAGTGGGGCAATTTCGGGAGAGTCAAGTTCTAGTACTGGGACATTCTGGCTGGTATCATATATGGTAGAGTTTCTGGCAAATGTACTGGCAAAGATATCTGCTTTCCCATGCGGGTCATATGTAATGTTGCCATCTGAAGATTTTAGTGGGGGAATGGAAGATGACTTGTTAAAGTTATTATTGAAAGAATTAAGAGCTGACCAGAATATTCTATTGTCATTAAGGTTGTTAAGTAGTTTTGATGCTTGCTTTTGAAGAAAGTTTGATTTAGATAGATTTAATACAGCTTTTGCATGATTTCTAGCTATTTTGAATTGAGAGAGTGATTCAGATGTTTTTTATTTTAAGTAAGAGTTATGCTAATGACTTTTAGGCTGTTGCTTTGACACAGTTGCCATGAAACCATTTTGGAGAGTTCAATCTTTTAGTGAACTGTTGACTTGGTAAGAATAAATCCATCCCAGCTAGTATTAAGTTGCAGATGTGGGACTGGGTAGAACTGGGATCACTAGAAAAGAAAGACTGCCACGGAATGTCAGCAAGATAATTTCTAAATCCATCCCAGTTTGCCCTGTCAAAGTGCCATCGAGTCACCCTGACAGGTTCAGAACGGGGAGGTGTGGGAGGGTTAACTAATGAGGCTTTGATGAGATTGTGGTCAGAGGATCCAAGTGGTGACAGTACCTCTATCCTGTATTGATCTGGATTATTTGTCAAGAATAAATCCAAGAGATGGGCATTATGGTCAGGATTATCAGGTATTCTGGTTGGTTACTTTACCAGCTGGGTGAGATTTAACGATTCTGCAAACAGCTCGCACTCTAGACCAGCGTCGTCAGTCCTAGCAGAATGCAATAACCATTCAACATTATGTATGTTAAAATCACCCAAAATGGTAATTTCAGTGGTAAGGGCAAGGTTAAGGCTACTCAACTGAGTGGATATGGAATCAAATACACTGGGTTCCGAAGAAGCATTGGGGGAGCGATAAACTACACAAATATATTTGGTAATATTTTGACAATTTAGTTTATATAATGAGTAATCAAAACTGGATGAAGTGAAGTTTAAAATGGTGTCAACTGCATATTGGGATTTGATATAAGAACAGGTGCCGCCCTTGTTACGGAAGTTTGTAAGGAAATGGTAACACTACCAAACCACATCCAGATAGACTCCCAGAACAATATGCACAATGTCATGCTGCCACGCTACGATACACTCCAATTCTCCCCACATTATCACACTACCACACCACCATCACATAGTATCACACAACCACACACTACCACACATTTAAACATCGCCCCCACACACATTACCACACACTGAAACCCCCTACACACACTGCTACACCGCCATGCATTACAACACACTGCCACACCACCATACATTACAGCACACTGCCACAGCACCACCACACACTACCACACAATTAACACCACCCCCACACACTACCACACACTGAAATACCCCACACTACCATACGTTACAGCACACTGCCACATCACCCACACACACTATCACACACTGTCACACCACCTCCAGACACACTCCCAAACCACTACACACAATGCACGTCACTACACATTCCAACACCCCAAAACTATCACACTACCTTACCAACCCCACACACTTGCGCACCACCATATGCTCACTACGAAATCAACACACATTACCACACCATCACATACACTATCACACCAACACAAACACAATACAGTGCTACCATACACACTATTACACAACACCACAACACATTATCACACCCAATACCTGTATCTCTGACCGTCTGTAAGAGAGTTCCAATATACTTGACCTCACAACTAATTCCTCTTGTTACCCTGACAATCTTTTTTTTTTTTCTTTCTTTCACAGGACTCCTCATATCACAGTCTTACCTCAGTAATTTGTCCTAATGCTTCAGTAAAGCCAATAGGATGGATTTTGCGTATCTTCTCTGTATTTTAAGTGGGGCACCCAATTAGCGTGTTTATTGCGTTATGGTTGTGCATTTTTGGCAGTATTCCTTGCCTTTCCTTGAAATTACTATTGCTTCCACAGTGAAGAACCACCTGAGTATACCAAGCATATTCTAGACTCTCCCGAACATGCAAACATACTGAACACTACATTCTCTTACCTTCACATTAACACAAATGACCTTGGTTTAATCGTGCTTGCTCTTATGCTGTCCACGAAAAGACGGTGGTTTCCAAAACGTACCATAGGCAAATTACCCCCAAATCACATACAGTTTATCGCGCTAATCTGTCCTGCGTCGGCTCAAAAACAACTGCGGCCACGCAATATGCAACAGACTTTTCCGTTCCTTCTAGTACACTATCAAAATCCCATACTATATATTAACTCTCCCTCCCTCCTTTTTTTAGTCAGAATGCTCTATTAATTTTATTTTCTGGCAGGGCTGAAACTTCTGAACATACTTTTGCTTCCAACTCCATCCTGAACGATGCCGTTGCTCGTTCCATCTTCTGCCTCCTCTCACTTTCTAATGCATAAAAATGTATTCATAAGATGTACTTCGGCCGTTTATAGCCTGACAGAAAGGAAGGGACACTTACCTATCATCGTTGTGGTACGTCTGGAAGCCAAAAGTAATGAGGTGGATCTCACTGCCTTTCCTCAGGTACCATGATACCTGAAGAGTAAATGGAAAAGCAACAGTGAGCAGGCGTCAGTCAGGCTGTGGTTTACAAATATTTATAATATCTACGGGCTACATTTTGTTGGTTACTGTATGCACTGGGTTAAAGGAAACTGTTTTGAATCCCAGCACCTAAGAGGGATCTCTCCTTAGTTACCAGGTTAAATCGCCTGTCGGGAGCATGAATAACAAGCATTTAGCACTAGACAGATGGCGAAGCTTCAGAGCCCTAACATGAGGTTTAGCTAAAGTTGCTATAGTCTACATGAATGAAGAACCTCATTTACGAAAAACCTTAGTTAAACAAACAAACAGAGCCGCACCTTCAAATGCACCCTATATAAAAATTTTGCTACTGTACTGGTAGAGGTTTTTACTGATGTCGTCCCAGGACCTACATTGATTTGTTTTCCATTTTTTTTTTTTACACGACCACATTTCAATGCACATGAAACAGTGACTGTAAGAGCCCATAACAAGGTCCACTACACAGCCAAGCCTTTTCCTCTGAGGAAGAAAAATGTCAATAACATCCATTCACCAAACAAACATAGTATAAATCGGGAAACAGTGTCTACAGTAATAGTGATCCATGTTATTTAAAACAAGAAACAAGAAACCAAAGGCCAGGGGCCCTCAAGATTGTTCCCTCCAATGAAAAACAAAAACAAGAAAACAGAGAGCCAAATTCAAGATCCGTTCATTTCATTTCGAGATGCCTGGACACAATGCGTTTGAAAGACTGGAGATCATAGGCAGGAGGATATACAGACAGAGGGAGAGTTCCAAAGCTGACCTGTTGCATATATGAAGGACTGAGGGTAACGGTTAAGTCTTGCAATACAGAGCTGGACAGAAAAAAGATGAGAGTTTGTTGTTGGACGGGTGTTACGCGTCCACCGTAATGGTGGAGAGCTGCAAGTAGACAATTCAGAGGAGCAATGACCATAGAAAAGAGATAAAAATGCCGCAGTGCAGAAAAGAAATAGAGGTTGGAGGGACCCAGTAGCAGGAGGAGAGTTAATAAGACGAAAAGCCTTAGACTCCACTTTGTTGAGAATAGCTGCATGTGGGGAATCTCCCCAGACGTGATAATTGTACTCTACACAGGGGCTAATAAAACCCGTGTATAAGGTCAACTGTGCAAGGGTAAAGAAGGCACAGAGTTGTCTTAGCACACCCAATCTCTTGGAAGTGGATTTTACAAGAGATGTAATATGATCTTTCCAAGATAAATCCCACAAAAAGAAACCCCAAGTATGTTTAAAAATTATGCAGGATTTAGTTGGATATTGTTAAAAATAAGAGGAGACTCCTGTGGAAGATTTTATGGAGATGAAAGATGTAAAACCTGAGTTTTTGATGCATTAAAAGCAACAAGATTATTTTTACCCCAGTCAGAGATACGAACCAAGTCAGACATTAGGTGCACCATAGCCTCATCCCTTGTTTGTTAAAGTAACTACTGAGATGACCGAATGGAAAGGGTTAGATGTACAGCTTGGAAGGTCATTGATGAACAAAAGGTAGAGAGTTGGTGATAGGATAGAGCCCTGATGAACACCACTGTTGACAGATCTAGGAGAAGAACGATGGCCGTCTACAACAGCGCTATAGAACGACCAGAAAGGAAGCTGTAGATGAAGACACAGAGAGAAGGATAGAAACTGTAAGAGGGCAGTTTGGAAATTAAAGATTTATGCCAGACTCGATCGAAAGCCTTTGAGATGTCCAGTGCAATGGCAAAGCTATCGCCAAAGTCCCGAAAGGAGGATGACCAGGAGTTTGAAAGGTAGGTGAGAAGATCGCCAGTCCCTGATGGAACCCATACTAACGATCAGAAAGAAGGTTGTGATAGGAAAGATGCTTTAAAATTTTTCAATTAAAAATTGACTGGAAAACTTTTGAGATACAGGATGTTAAAGCAATTGGACGATAGTTAGAGAGTTGGGAATGGTCACCCGTCTTTGGGACTGGCTGAATGGGAGCAAACTTCCAGCAAGAATGAAATGTACAAGTTGATAGACAAAGGCGAAAGAGTTTACCTAGGCAGGGTGTAAGCACAGAAACAGTTCTTAACGACAACAGGAGGGCCTCCATCAGGCCCCTATGCATTGTTAGTATTGAGGCCTGTGATGGCAGAAAATACATCAGCTGAAGAAATTTTAATGTCAGCCACGAGGAAGTCAGAGGGAGGAAGTGATGGAGGAACAGCACCGGAATCGTCTAAGGTGGAATTGGAGGACAAAGTCTCAGCAAAGAGATCTGCTTTATCAGTAGAAGAAATAGCTACTGAACCATCAGAGTATCAAAGAGGAGGGAAGGATGACGTTAAAGTTGTTAGAAAGGTTTTTGGCAAGGTGCCAGAAGGAGCGGGAAGAATTCGAGTTGGAGAGTTGAGAGCATTTAGTACAGATGAAATTATTTTTAGCAGAGCGAAGAGCAGACTTAGCACGATTCCTGGCAGAAACGTAAAAAAGATGTGATTCAGGGGTGGGTTGGCTTCTGTACCTTTTATAGGCCCTTTCCCTGTTGCGTACAGCATTAGAACAAGTTATGATAAAACCAAGGCAAGGCTTTCTTGCGTTAGTCAAAGGATATGAGAAAGGAATGTATGCTTCCATGCCTGAGAGAATAATCTTCGTAATGCGCAAGGCACACCCAGATGGCTCCTGGCCATGGAAGCAATAATCATTCCAGGGAAAATCAAAGAAGTACTGCCTGAGGGCCTCCCAATCCGCAGCTCCAAAGTGCCACAGTCGACGTTTCTTTGGAGGATCCACAGGCTGCACCGTTGGAATAGGACAAGTTAAGGTAATAAGGTTGTGATCGGAGGAGCCCAATGGAGAGAAAAGATTAACAGTGTAAGCAGACGGATTAGTTGTAAGGAAGAGGTCAAGTATGTTGGAGCTCTCTCCAAGGCAGTCAGGGATATGGGTAGGGTGCTGTACAAGCTGCTCTAGGTCATTAAGGATAGAAAAGATGTAGGCTTGTTCACCAGGTTGATCAGTGAAAGGAGAGGAGAGCCAAAGGTGGTGGTGAACATTGAAATCTCCTAAAATGGAGATTTCAGAGAAAGGAGAAATGGATAGAATGTGTTCCATCATAGAAGTAAGATAGGCTAGTCGAAGAATTTTTGATAGTAGAAATAATGGATAAGTAAACAGCACAGATATATTTAGTCAGAGAATGACAGGAAAGCCGAAGCCAGAGTGTAGAGAATTCAGAAGAATCGAGTTCAGGAACACGACAGCAAGATAAGTCATGACGTATACATACACAACAGCCACCTTTGGCTTTGAAATGAGTATAGAGAAAGTAGGAGGATACAGAAAAGGGTTTGCTGTCAGTTGCCTCAGACAGCTGAGTCTCGGTTAGGAAAAGAAGGTGAGGTTTAGAGGAGGAGAGGTGGTGCTCAACAGAGCGAAAGTTAGAGGAAAGGCCACGAATGTTGCAGAAATGAAGAAGAAGAGAGTCAGACAGTGGTTCCAGGCACCTTGAGTTTTCACCGGGAGAGGGGCGGAAGGTGGGGGCATTTATGGTTCCCCCCCCCCTGGGAACTCCGAGGCTTTGTGTTCTGAAGCCATGATGTTCTTGAATTTTGGAAAAGGAAGTGTAGCTTGTACTGTGCATGTAGTTTGGTGTTGATAGTTAGAGCAACTTGTATTGGAGAGCATGCTGGCCTGTTCTCTGTGTTACTGAGACACTGAAAAAGTTCAGTTCAGTTTGATGTAAATAGGACAAAAATGTCTAAAGTTGGCCTTGAGCTTGCCCTATGACCTTAATCTTTGACTGAGCTTGCCCTATGACCTTAATTTTTGACCTTAATCTTTGACCTTAATCTTTGACTGAGCTTGCCCCATGACCTTAATCTTTGACCTTAATCTCTGACTGAGCTTGCCCTATGACCTTAATCTTTGACCGTTCCTTAGGGAACGGACCTATTGCGTCTTCTCAAACGCAATAGGTCCGTTCCCTGGCTATCGTTCAAGCCTTCCACCAGGTCAGGTTAAAGTCCTATAAAAACTGAGTCATTTTGTTACTCACACACACACACACACACACACACACACACACACACACACACACACACACACACACACACACACACACACACACACACACACACAGCGAGCAAAACATAATAAACATAAGGATAGAAGTATTTAAAAGAAAATTTAATTCTTTCACTAAAAGGGCATTGTTAAACTGAAAAAATGTCGATTAAAAAATAAATAAATAAATAAAAAAGAAATATCGAAAGCATTAACGGAGTGTTTGTGAATATCATGTCCTTCCTAGGATGAAAAAGATCAACTGAAAGACATTAAAACCATTCAGTACGAGAGGGTTTCCTAAGCAGATGGAAGCCACCTGGAAATAACACGAGAAAAGTCGATATATATATATATATATATATATATATATATATATATATATATATATATATATATATATATATATATATATATATATATATATATATATATATATATATATATATGGAAGAATTTACCGAGCAATATCGTGTAAAAATGACCTCAGGGATGGTGACAGGAGAGCGAGAAGAAAATAGTTTTTATTTGGGCCTGTCGACTGCACGGGGTGTTATTGAGGCAAACAGTTAATTTTTACTGAAGTCACAGTGTATCCCTTTAATGGGCCACGCAGCGCTGGAATCCATATATTTAATTGTACTGCTAAGTGAACAGCATAGCATAGCAAAGTGAACAGCCTTGTATTGCTGAATGAACAGCATTGTATCGCTAAATGAACAGCATTGTACTCATATCGCTAACTGAACAGCACTGGGACAGTAGTCTGGTGGAATCGCTTTCTTAGCGATTAATTTTGCATAGCTCGCCTTATAAGCTTCTTGTGTGTTATTTATACCTGTCTTATAACGACATTGTTTGCGTGAATAAATTAAACGAGAAAATATAAACCTGCCACATTTTCTTTACCAGAAGATGAACAGAAGAAGAAAGAGGAAATTAAATAAAAAAATAATAATTCCATACACCACACATGAGTAAATCAACTGATAAGGATTTGGTGTTATCGTTCGTCCACTTTACTATGGCAGGATTTCCGTTTTTTTTCCTGCATTTTTCCAAAAGTCAGTGTAGAACAAGACTAGTGGGGCTTTACACTCGCCATATAGCATTTTTAGCATTATATCTTCATATTGCCACAGGTCAGTATTAGAAATGGGGGGATGACAATTTTGGGGGTCAAGTTGAAATGGAAAGAGTCTACAGTAGTGAACCCCATAAGCTGTTGAGAAAACGTCCACAGAGATTCACCTAAAGGACAAACTCGATCCCCAACCCACACTGGAATAATCACTGCCAGATATATAGGTCAATTGGTTCCACACATGGGTGGTTGGAGTTCGGACCCGATAAATAGTTTGGCAGGAATTTCGATGACAGACTGACTGATTGCCTAAACCGCTGAGCCCCTGCATGACGTGTGTGGGCGTGAGACACGAGTTTGTTGATAATGTGTGTAAGATTAAGAGAAATTATGTTACAAGCCAGTTTTTAAAGACAAAGCTTAGGTTTTATGGGTATTGACATCACGAGGGTCCGCAAGGCAGATAATCAGTTTTTAAGTCCCCATCTCTTCCTAAAAAACGAAGCACAACACCTCATTTGTATTAGTATTCCCATCTGCTCTGCTGGTTGAGTAGATGCAGTAGGGCACAAACCTTGTCCAGGGATCTGACCGGTTCAAGAATCCAACTTGGGTTCTTTCAGTTGCGAATTGGACATGCAAGCACGGGGGAGGGGGAGGTGAAATGTGTGTGTGTGTGTGTGTGTGTGTGTGTGTGTGTGTGTGTGTGTGTGTGTGTGTGTGTGTGTGCAACAGACAGCTCTGGGAAGTTGAATGGTCACCTACTCGTATGGTGATGTCACAGATTGTTTACTGTTATTTAATAGCATCACAAATAAGGCACAATAACCAAGAATACTAAAACCCCAGAAAGATAAAGGAAAGAAACATTGTCACCAAATAAAACAAATGAATAAAATGAAATAAAACAGAGAGACGTCAGATAGAAAATCAAAAAGAAAAAATCCTAAGGGAACCAACATACCAAGGAAAACGAAAAACACGTTACCTGAGAGAAGTAGACAAGGAAAACATAGCATGATAATCAAGCCATAAATAAGATAAAACAATATCACAAAATACTCTCAGAAATGTAGAAATGCGGAAATGTAAGACGCACGCCACCAAGGAAGACAAGAAATTTAGGTAAATTACCATCAAACCCAAAACCTAATCAAAACAAACACAAAAATTCCCCGTAAGATAAATAATAAACAGAAGTTGAGTTAGTCGACAAACCCTTACAACAGAACACACAATCATCATATGAGGGTCGTCAGCAAGAAAAATAGAAGGCAAAAAGTCATCACAGGCATAAAGAACAGAGAGACATGAGCGGGCCAGCAAGGAAGACAAGAAGGACGCCAAGATAATGAAGGTGGCAAGCAAAGGGAGAGAGATAGTAAAGTGGAAGTCGGGGCTTGATCAGTGAGGCTTGGCGAGGTTGTCAGGTCGTTAAGTTAAAGTCAACAGCCACCTCAAGTCGCTGATGAGTCGTGGGAGATGACGAGTGGCACAGCTGCAGGGCTGGAGAAAAGGAGAGAGGGAGGGAGGGAGAAGAGGGAAGGAGAAAAGAAGAGGGCGAAGGATGGGATGGAGAGGGAGAAGAATGGTAAGGAAAGGGAAGGAAGGAGGAAGATGGCAAGGGTTAAGGTAGAAAGGGAGGAGGAGGGAGGAAAAGGAAGGAAGAAGGAGGAGGGCAAGTGTTGGGGTAGAGAGGGAGGAAGGAGGGTATGAGGAACGGTAATGAGTTCTGAAACTGAAAATATATAGTGTAATCTTTATTTAATTGGAAGCAGTTGGGAATATTGTATATTTTAAAAAAGGTAATGGATGAGTCTTTTTTTAGAATAATACTGTAAGAGCAGACTCCAACTTATTAATATATTCAGGTGCTGTTAAAAACACAAGATTTTCTTATTGTTATAATAAGTTGTACTATCATTTACTTTTCATTAGACTTATCTTATTATGTCACTTACAAACTCATTAACCAGTTCAGATAAACCCAATTATTCATATATATACAGGTTACATACATATATAAATACAAACTTATTTCTTGTACCGTACGTAACACTTATACCCACCCTTTCAGTAATAAATATATATAAAACTTGCAACATTGCAGTGACAGTGTACAGTGTCATATTGTTAAAAACTATCTAAATCATGATTATTGCAATGTATGTATATAGACGAATTTTGACAAGGGGAAATATACCTAAGAGTATTAAGCTGGCGAGAGTAGTCTTATGTTAAATGTCTAGTGGTAGTTTATTCCAGACTTTCACAGCCTTATAATCATGAGTGAAGTTTCCAGTGAGTTAATGTTCCTGAGATGTTACCTCACATCATATTAATGGTCATCAATATAGTTTGGTACAGATTTGAATACTGAAAGAGTAGACTGTAGCACCAGTCGAACTGGGCGGTACTCCCGAGGTGGATGGCAAGCTGGTGATAGGGAGAGCTGGAGCTCCCGTTTCACCAACCCTCAGGACTTGATCCTGACCATCCCCCTTTGCTAAACATTTTCAGTGCATTCACTTACACAGAGAGTAGGCCAACATGCTCTCTTAATACCTCTACCTTCAACTGTCTGCACCACACTACATGCACATAACATATCACACCTTCTGTTCACTCTCTTTAGTAATGGCCGCTGCAATGTTACGATCAAATGAGGTGGTACCTCGGTTTGCCACCATCGGCAGGGTAGGGTTGGCGGCACACGGTCCTCCCGGTCGCCATCAAGCGACTGTGCCGGCAGTGACTGTTGCTATTTCTGGTAATGCTTGTCAGCGAAGAGGTGAAAGTGAGGCCTTATTCTTCACCAACATCCGCGGCCTTACCACAAAATTAAACTCAGTTCATTTTTTCCTTCAGTCCATATCCCCTTTGGCCCTTTTCCTCACAGAACCACAAATCTCACCCTCTACTGATCTATCCCCATTTTGTTTTCCCGGTTACCATCTCCTTACAAACTTCCGTAACAAGGGCGGCACCTGTTGTTATATCAAATCTCAGTATGCAGTTGACACTATTTTAAACTTCATTTCATCCAGTTTTGATTACACATTGTATAAACTAAATTGTCAAAATATTACCAAATATATCTGTGTAGTTTATCGCTCCCCCAATGCTTCTTCGGAACCCAGTGTATTTGATTCCATATCCACACAGTTGAGTAACCTTAACCTTGCCCTTAGCACTGAAATTACCATTTTGGGTGATTTTAACATACATAATGTTGAATGGTTATTGTATTCTGCCAGGACTGATGACGCTGGTCTAGAGTGCGAGCTGTTTGCAGAATCGTTTAATCTCACCCAGCTGGTAAAGCAACAAACCAGAATATCTGATAATCCTGACCATAATGCCCGTCTCTTGGATTTATTCTTGACAAATAATCTAGACCAACACAGGATAGAAGTACTGAAACCACATGGATCCTCTGACCACAGTCTCATCAAAGCCTCATTAGTTAACCCTCCCACACCTCCCGGTTCTGAACCTGTCAGGGTGACCCGATGGCACTTTGATAGAGCAAACTGGGATGGATTTAGAAATTATCTTGCTGACATTCCATGGCAGTCTTTCTTCTCTAGTGATCCCAATTCTACCCAGTCCCACATTTGCCACTTAATACTAGCTGGTATGGATTTATTCATACCAAGTCAACAGTTCACTAAAAGATCGAACTCTCCAAAATGGTTTGATGGCAACTGTGCCAGAGTAACAGCCCAAAAGTCATTAGCATATAACTCTTACTTAAAATAAAACACATCTGAATCACTCTCTCAGTTTAAAATTGCTAGAAATCATGCAAAAGCTGTAATAAATCTATCTAAATCAAACTTTCTTCAAAAGCAAGCATCAAAACTACTTAACAGCCCTAATGACAATAGAATATTCTGGTCAACTCTTAATTCTTTCAATAATAACTTTAACATGTCATCTTCCATTCCCCCACTAAAATCTTCAGATGGCAACATTACAAATGACCCGCGTAGGAAAGTGGATATTTTTACCAGTACATTTGCCAGAAACTCTACCATAGACGATACCAGCCAGAACGACCCAGTACTGGTACTTGACTCTCCCGAAATTGCCCCACTTAAAAATACAGACAAAATACATAAAATCCATCCTAGACAATTCACCTACTAACAAAGCTCCAGGCCCAGATGGAATTCCGCCAATTGTTTTGAAAAAGTGTTCCCCTGAACTTGCCTCTGTTCTAGCTAAATTATTCAGACTATGCATGCGTACTTCTTCATTCCCAAATTCATGGAGAGTAGCCAATATCCACCCAATTCCGAAGAAAGGAAGTTCTTCTGACCCCTCTGATTACAGCCCAGTAGCTGTCACATCTTCTCTTGGTAAGGTATTTGAAACTTTAGTTAATAAGTACATTGTAAAAGATTTTGAATCCAACAACTTAATTATTGATAGACAATATGGTTTTCGCCACGACAGATCCACCATTGACACTCAATCTCCTAACTCATACCATCCACCAATCAATTGATCTACATGGAGAAACTCATGCAGTAGCCCCTTGATATTTCTAAAGCCTTCGACAGAGTATGGCACCGCCCTGATGTCCAAACTCCCTTGCTATGGACTAACGTCTTTTGTTCCTTTGATTTCTTCATATCTTAGTGACAGGAAAATAAGAGTAAAAGTAGATGATGTATATTCCAATTTCCACTCAATTAACGCCGGAGTGCCGTAGGGATCAGTTCTGCTGCCAACCCTATTGCTGGTTCATATTAATGATCTCTTATCTGTCACCCACAATACCATCCACTCATATGCAGATGACTCAACACTACATAGTTCATTCACACTCAGACATCCATTTACAATGTCTAATATCTCTACCTCTAAACTCAGTACAGCCATTTCCATAAATCAAGACCTATCTACGATCAGTGAATGGGGACAAAACAACCTTGCCTCATTTAATGCTAGTAAAACTAAATATGCCAGATTTGTAAATTACCTTCAGTGCTACCAATATTCCCATCTCCAAAAGCATTGAAATTCTTGGCGTCTCACTTAACAGTGCCCTGTCATGTTAGATCACTTGTTAAAACCACCTCAGAGAAACTTGGATTATTGTGCAGAGTCCGTAACTTTTTCACTGATGAACAATTAGCTACAATTTATAAGATTCATGTGCGCTCTCAGCTTGAATATCGCTCACCTTTGTGGAATGGATGTTGAGAGGTTGCATTAAAACAACTAGACAAAATTCAGAACAAAGCTGTTAGAATTATTAACAACCCTGCAATTACAAATAAACTACCTCCACTGCAAGTAAGAAGGAATGTTGCCTCCCTTGCATTATTTTACATATATTTTTATCGCAGATGCTCAGACGAAGTTGCGTCTATGGTGCCACCTCTCCATGCCTTCCCTCGTGCTGCACGGGCATCTGGTAGCGCTCATGACTGGAATGTCACTCAACCATATTGCAGAACTTCTGCCTATCAGAATTCTTTTATTCCCCGAACTGCATCTCTCTGGAACTCATTTCCCCAGAGTTGTTTCCCTCCAAATTTCAACCCACAGCTGTTCAAGTCTAATTGTTACAGATATTTTATGAACAGAGGACACCAGTAATCTGGTGTATGGATTATTTTTTCTATTCATTTGTTTTTCCTTCCTCCGTTCTGTTATTTAAAAAAAAAAAAAAAAGGAAAGAATGGAGCAGTGTATGGTGGGAACTTCATTTTTTCGATGATTTAAGGTGGGAGAAAAATTCATTTATGGTAAAAATTATCCTTCAGTGCAACAGTACGTAACACCTTTCTTTGATCCACCATTAATGTCTGTTCTTGTTCTACCTGTCATACCCTAAGCGGTGTGGCAGGAGAATGAATGTAGGTGAACAAGGCAGTGATATATATAAGTAAGTGTTTTGATATTAATAAGTTCGTGTTTTATAGACAATTCCACACTGCTTGTGTATTTTGCTTTCTGTGTGCGGTATATGCCTCTTTAGATTAATCGTTTACTGACTCCTACGGTTAGAAATTGCTTTTGCTCTTCATCCCTAATTACAGTACCTCTTGTTATTCATGGTTGCAAATTTGTAGGCCTGCTTTCTGTTTTCACTGATTATTATGAAATAGGTCCTAAAATTTACTGTAAATTTGCTGCACATAATCCAGTTTCTTTAATTCTGTGTTCACAATATCTGTTGGTGTGTGAAGGTCTGGGGCCCGTATTCTCATCGGGGGAAACTCCCTAACACCTTTTACTTAAATGATTTATTTTGCCTATTACACCTTCCGGTTCTCCTCTGTGTTGCGTAAATCATTCTCATATCACCATACTCTGCATAAATAACGTACTAAACGATATTTGTCAGCCGTGTACAAAAACAAATCGCTTAGGAAAAGGTGTTAGGGAGCTTCCTCAACTGACAAGAATACTGGCTTGGGTGACTTGCATGACATCCTGTCGCCAGCAAATAAAAACAACTTCATTAATCTGAATACCTGTGTCATTAACCCCTTCACCCCGATCATGTATTTTTCTTATTCTTGGCATCTCCTGACGATTTTATTCAGCTCATGAAAGACTTTTTCAAAATATAAAAGTTAAATGAAGCATTTTTTCATTCAGAAGATGAACAGACGAAAGGAAAACAAATTATATATATATATATATATATATATATATATATGTATATATATATATATATATATATGTAATGTCATTAGTAAAATGCTTCCGTTTGAGAGACCTTGCCTCAGGTGAGTAAAACCGTCTAGAATTAGTAAGAAAATTAAAATAGGCCACTGGATGCAAAGGTTCAGTTATTAGTATATAAAATGGAGAGCAACAGTATGGATCACTTTGGAATGCCGTGCATAATTAGCAGAGAATGTGATGGTTATCCGTTATATGGCATAGTATACTCCGCTTGTGTTAATATGATCTAAATATAAGTTAGTAAGTTAGTAATGCCTTTGTTTCCATAATTTTCTAATTTAGAGAGAAATATATCGTAATTAACTGTATGGAAAGACCTGGAGGAAAAAATCATAATTAGACCATCATTGTAGTTTTTTTTTTTTTTTTTAAATCGAACAAGTTAAGAGTATCAGAAGTAAATGATGTAAGAGCAGATCCTGTAGATCATCCTTTTCAAAATCCGTATTGGAAATATATTAAAGTTTCTTGGCAGTATTTATTAACTCCAGTATACATTAACTTCCCAAGTATTTTCTCAGTACAGGTAGAACTGATACTGGACGATAAATATTGAACATTCACCTGTCGCCCGATTAAAACACAGGAGACACATTAAGCATTTTTAATTCATGTGGAATATACCTGTTAAGAATGGGGACTTACATAGATATTAGAAAACATGATATAATATTTTGGTCATGACTTTTATATTCAACATGAGAATGTCTTCATGACCTGGTGCAGAGCTTTGTGGTTGGTGTGTGATTTATCGAGCTCATTTAAGGTGATAGGAGCCTGTTAAGGAGGCTACATGCCTGTCTGGGAGTGTGAATCAAAATTAATGGCTGGTTCTTGTACGTTATATGCTCGAGTTTCACCAACGTTAATAAAATAATGAATGAATTTTAATATCAGCAGGTTCGTGTGGGAAAGGAGAGAGTGTTGGTTGTGATGGGGAGACAGAAAATTGATTTAGACGGAGAGAAAGGGTAGATTATTAATTACTGAGGTCAATAATAAAGGTGGGACAGTGTATCGACTGGGGAAGGAAGTATGGAGAGAGGCATGGAGTCGTGTATGAAGGGAGGAAAAGGGCATAGGTTGGGGTAGGAAGGGAGGGCATAAGTAGGGGTAGGAAGGGAGAAAAAAGACGTAGGTTGGGGCAGGAAGGGAGAGAGAGGGTATAGGTTGGGATAGGAAGGGAGGGAAAGGGTATAGGTTGGGGTAGGAAGGGAGGAATAGGGCATAAGTTGGGGTAGGAAGAGAGAAAAAAGGCATAAGCTGGGGCAGGAAGGGAGGGAGAGGGTATAGGTTGGAGTAGGAAGGGAAGAAGGAGAGGGAATTGGTTCAGGGAGAGAGGAAAGGGTAATGATTGGAGATGTATAAAGAGAGAGAAAAAACATGGACTGTGGTTGAGAAGTAGGAAGAGGGCATGCGTTGGGGTGGGAAGCGAGGGAGAGTGCATGGATTGCGTAAGGATGGGAGGGAGGAGGGGACACAAGAGATGACTGAAATAAAAGAGTAAGGGAGAGGGAAGAAGGACATCCAGGTAGGAATGAGAGGAATGAGAGAGGATCATAAAGGAGAGTGGAGGGGGGATGGAGTCGAGTGTTTTGCATCGGGATAAGAACCTTGAAAAT